>NC_067115.1:12230875-12588375 GCF_021347895.1 Acanthochromis polyacanthus
CAATTGTACTTATTGTGACAATTCAATGGTATACATGCAGATTCATAACATTTTAAATAACACTTCTGTTGAGGAACAGTAATTTCTCATGCAAATATTTGTCAATTATACATGTTATGGGAACATAAATGTTTTTCAATGTTTTTCATGATCCAGTCATCCAAAAGTTATATTCACCTTTAAAATTAGAAAGTCTAACCTCTGCCTGCGTAGGATCAATACAGTTACCTTTTCTGTGAAGGATTCACATTTGGGTTGGCTGTTGTCACTGTCTCTTTCTGTCAATGGGGTAAGGCGACTAGAGTCAAGGTCAGTGTCAGTTGTAGTCTTCACAACCTCCTGAAAAAAGAAAAAGTGTAAAACTTGTAACATTAACTACAATAATATGTATGATCTTTTAACAAAAACAATATACGGTATAGTAACAATTTACTAAATTGGCAGTCACTTGAGAAAATTCACCTTTTTGAGGTAAGGTATGACTTCTGTGTCATGATCTGGCAGTTGATCTACTCCTTCATTTATGTCATCATTCTAGGTATTAAAATAAGAACATATTTATCCAAAAAAACATCCATGACAGACAGACACACAGACAACGCTGGGTCTTCTGTCACAGCACTCAGCACATCAGTTTCACTCTTGGTGTAACAACAATCAAATGAAAAACAGTGTCAATAGCAGAGCTTCTCCATCTCACCTCTTCCTACATGCTGAACAGGGAGAAGCACACATGCAGAAACCATCAGGTCACCTTATGTGTCTCACAAAGACAAAGTGGTTCAAACCAAAATTCTCAAATTGGGAGTCACCACAAGAGTTGTCAAATAGGGCTACCCACTGTGTACTAACCCTCCCACTGCAAAACATGGATGCTGGTGTCCCAACACAGAAGAAAAGCACGTAATTCTACAAAATCATTGCATTCCAGGAGATAACCATATGAAGTAGAGCGATCCAATGACAAGACTGTGCAAAGCTGTCATCAAAACGAAAAAGGACTAATAATCTGGAATGTAGGGAGTAATTGCATAGAAAAAAACATTAAACCATGTAATTGTGTGTGCAAAACTTTTACCTGCTGGTGTATATATACAAGCCTTGGTTTGACAGAACCTTACTGACCATGGAGGAAACGTTGTCTTCAATGGAGGATTTCTCGGTCGTCACATCTGCCACTTGGCTTTCATTATATTCAGATGTCCTCTACATACAAAGTGTTCAGAAATACAATGAGAAATCATCATAATCAATATGAATATGTTATGAAAGATATCCAACAATTCTGATATAAGACATAGTTGAATAGTACCAAAGTATAAGAATCTGCAGCCAGTTACATCATGTCTATTTTACATCATTAAAAATATCAATAAATAATTACCTTCTGTAGACGTCTGGTAGCCGTGTAAATGTTTTTGCGATTTGCACTTGTATTGGGCAATTGCGAATCTTGGTATACTTTTCCAAAAATGCCATCTGGATTGCGAATACTGCATTCTTTAAAATATTCCCCAGATTCAGAAACCCTGTGTATGGATGTCATTATTACGGTGGCCGACAAGGGCATACGCGCCGCAAACAAAAAAAAACGCAATACAAACGATCAAAACGCTGCAAACACAGGAATGATGCAAACCCAAAAACACATAAAACAAATGCAACAGAGAAATGCTGCAACAGAGAAATGCTGCAACAAAAAAAGATGCATTCACAAAAACGCTGCAAAAGCAAAAACACACAAACCGACAAAACAAATGCAAAAGGGAAATGCTGCATACAAACCCCGAAACAACTGCAAGAGAGAGATGCTGCAAATTCACGGAAGGTCGCCAGGCCACTAGGGGGAGCTGACCATACGGAAGGGACCGATCAGAACGGCGTCCCGAGCAACGGTCTGCTAGACAGACGCACGCTAATATTTGCTACGTAAATTTGCTGCTGTTGGATAATACTGTAAGAGACTAGGGCCGAGTGTTTAAAAAAGACGTAAGGGAAAACAACTTTTTATTCTCCTCTCCAACTGTTTGCAAACTTTCTTATCCAGCTGTCTTCTTTGCAACTTCCTCCTGTGTATTTCCTGTCGGTATAAAAGATCAGTCCCTTCCATGTGGTCAGCTCCCCCTAGTGGCCTGGCGACCTTCCGTGAATTTGCAGCGTCTCTCTCTTGCAGTTGTTTCGGAGTTTGTATGCAGCATTTCCCTTTCGCATTTGTTTTGTCGGTTTGTGTGTTTTTGCTTTTGCAGCGTTTCTGTGAATGCATCATGTTTTTTTTTTGTTGCAGCATTTCTCTGTTGCATTTGTTTTATGTGTTTTTGGGTTTGCATCATTCCTGTGTTTGCAGCGTTTTGATCGTTTGTATTGCGTTTTGGCCGTTTGTATTGCGTTTTTTGTTTGCGGCACGTATGCCCTTGTCGGCCACCGTACATTATATCCTCCAGGCTTTTGATTGTTCTTCGTCCCTTAAAATGCAAATAGAAGATGTAGGTATGTGACAGTAAATGTTAGATGATGTACTGTAACTTTGATTTATCATAGCTTTTTAGGTCAAAAAAGAGATGCATTTACACGAGCACACTTCCAAAGGCTCCTGTCATATTGTAGTCATTGTTATAGCATGCACATGATGTCGGATCAGACTGTCATTTAGAAACATCAGATTATCACATAGGTGTCAATGAGACACGGCAGGCTGAATAAATATCCTGTGATATGCATATGAAAGGCTTGCAGAGACAGTCAGCTGGAGGATGTAGATGTGTTAAACTGCACAGCCATTTGGCTCTCCTGTGGTTATTCTAGGAGGGTAAGAAAATCCTGGGAATGCATGTGTAAATCTCTGTCTCTGTAGTTTTCCCTCTCAGAAATGTGACTTTGTGAGTTTCAGTGCACAGATAAAGATATGCTGACTTCCTGATCCTGAATCTGATCGTGGTGACTTTTCTTCATCAACAGCATGACAAAAGGAGTCAGAGCTGTAAATGATGTTGACTCAATAGAAAATAAGACAGCACAACTGAATAGTGGAAAACCTGTGTCCTTATATTGTCCTGTGTTTAGTGCTAGACATACCTTTCCGAAGGTGGAAAAAGAGCAGAATCTGAAATGAAAATGCTTAGACAAAAATGTTCAATAAACCATCGTCAAAGTGAAAGATTACAGAACATTTTTATTTTTCCACAGCATATTATGTTGTCCACATAAATGATCAAACTTAAATAATCATTGAATGTGCACTACAAACTGCTGGATAAAATATTGAAACATTGTCAAAATCCAGATATCCACACCCTCAAGTAAAATTCAATAAAAGTCTGCAAAGATATGCTGTGCTCTCTGTTCCTAAGTGCAACCTCTCAACATGTAACTAGAATTTCTCTGGCTGTCTTTCATGCATACACAGCAATGTAACAGAAATAAGAAAAGTTCAAAACACAGCCTGGAATACACATTATCAGAATTCAGAACTGGGCTAACTTCGAACTATTGATCGAGTAAAACCAAAAATGTCACTTTTTTTATGAGTTTAATTCAAAAATAATAAATATTTCAACTGGATTGAATGCTTACCTTGCTTTGTTCGTACTCATTGTTGAAGAAATTTCACTCTCTTGCTGTAATGGTGTGATTTTATTCGTATTTCCGGTAATACGGTGGATTTACCTACACAGAGTATGGGTCTATAAGGGTAAGCCTTGGGACTTTTCGTGTGCACTGGTCAACATTACCTGTAGTTTTTATAGCCATCAGAGTCTGGGTGTGGGGTTAGTTCGAGCAGCCAATGTTTGTCTGAGAAAGATTCAAACTCGAGAAACTGCCACTCCCTCCAGTTCACCACATTGAGCAGGTGAACTTCACGAAAGACAATTTCAATATTACAAAAGGAAATTCCTACAATTGAGAAATATAAACCAAAAATATATATATAATTTTTGAAACTCTCACAACAATTAAGTCCATTCTGAAAGCTTACCTGTTGTAAGGTGCATTTAATTAAATTCTTTTAACAGTTACTTTAAGTCTTATTTTATGACAAACTCTGCACTGAAACTTTTGTTTCAATTTTAAAGTGTTCTTGTTTTGAGCACTTTTAAATATTTTAAAAATGTATTTCTTTTTTCAATGTGTTGTCATCCACTTTTGTAATGTCTTTGTGAAGCACTATGCAGCACCTTGTTGTTAAAATGTTCTATATAATGCCTAATTTCACATTAAAGACAATCTGAGAGACTCACATTAACCAAAACCAGAAGCAATATAATAGACAGACAGGCTTTCATGTACAAGAACATTGCTCAGACGCCGTTGTGCACAAACAACAATAAATGTACCAAATGAAGGAAGAATTTGAATAACTCTGTAAAAATAATAAAACAGTTGAGTATGAACTTCACAACAATTTCAGTGGCACCATCCAGGGTCAATATGAAAATGGATTTCAAGTTGAGGCTGATGTGCGACAACAGACAAATGAACCACAAGCATTGGCCAGGGATCAACAATCTGCTTATACAACAGATAAAAAATTGGTTTGTGTACTCACAACCCTGGTGAGGAATAAGCGGTTAAGAAGATGGATGGATGGTTTGTGTACTTTTGTTACACCTTTGTACTTGTTTGTGTACCTTCGTGGTTATAAACACATAAAGTGTGCCTGCGAAACCATGTGCTGTCCAGGCAAGAAAGATATGCATCTATGTTAGATTTCTGTCTGGTCTTGTCCAGGAAAACAAGAGTCCATTCACTCGTTTACTTGGGTAACAATTCAGACTATAGTTGTTTTGACAACTCTCAGGTGGAACTAATTCTTCAAAATGTGTGAAGGATGGTCATTTTCCTAAGGAGCCACATAACAGTTGCTGAGGTGGCCCCCATGTTTCCATTATGGACGTAGACGATTGAAATTGCAGCATACTTTGACATTAATTGTGATAGAGTGGTCTTTTGTAGCCACCTTGTGGTTGAAGTATGTAACGGCAGCAGTGTGTTACTTTATGTTTTGACCAACCATTTTACAGAGACTCTTACCTCTGTGCTGTTGTATTCTTGTTCCGGGCGTCTCTCAGTAAAGACGTATGTTAACAGTTTCTCTCTGGAGCTACAGTGCCTTGTGAAAGTATTCGGCCCCCTTGAACTTTTCAACCTTTCGCCACATTTCAGGCTTCAAACAAAGATATAAAATTTTAATTTTTTGTCAAAAATCAACAACAAGTGGGACACAATCGTGAAGTGGAATGAAATTTATTGGATATTTTATGCTTTTTTAACAAATAAAAAACTGAAAAGTGGGGCATGCAATATTATTTGGCCCCCTTGCATTAATACTTTGTAGCGCCACCTTTTGCTGCAATTACAGCTGCAAGTCGCTTGGGGTATGTCTCTATCAGTTTTGCACATCGAGAGACTGAAATTCTTGCCCATTCTTCCTTGCAAAACAGCTCGAGCTCAGTGAGGTTGGATGGAGAGCGTTTGTGAACAGCAGTCTTCAGCTCTGCCCACAGATTCTCCATTGGATTCAGGTCTGGACTTTGACTTGGCCATTCTGACACCTGGATACGTTTATTTGTGAACCATTCCATTGTAGATTTGGCTTTATGTTTTGGATCATGGTCCTGTTGGAAGATAAATCTCCGTCCCAGTCTCAGGTCTTTTGCAGACTCCAACAGGTTTTCTTCCAGAATGCTCCTGTATTTGGCTCCATTCATCTTCCCATCAATTTTAACCATCTTCCCTGTCCCTGCTGAAGAAAAGCAGGCCCAAACCATGAGGCTGCCACCACCATGTTTGACAGTGGGATGGTGTGTTCAGGGTGATGAGCTGTGTTGCTTTTACACCAAACATATCGTTTTGCATTGTGGCCAAAAAGTTGGATTTTGGTTTCATCTGACCAGAGCACCTTCTTCCACATGTTTGGTGTGTCTCCCAGGTGGCTTGTGGCAAACTTCAAATCAGACTTTTTATGGATATCTTTGAGAAATGGCTTTCTTCTTGCCACTCTTCCATAAAGGCCAGATTTGAGCAGTGTACGACTGATTGTCCTATGGACAGACTCTCCCACCTCAGCTGTAGATCTCTGCAGTTCATCCAGAGTGATCATGGGCCTCTTGGCTGCATCTCTGATCAGTCTTCTCCTTGTTCCAGGTGAAAGTTTAGAGGGAAGGCCGGGTCTTGGTAGATTTGCAGTGGTCTGATACTCTTTCCATTTCAATATGATTGCTTGCACAGTGCTCCTTGAGATGTTTAAAGCTTGGGAAATCTTTTTGTATCCAAATCCGGCTTTAAACTTCTCCACAACAGTATCTCGGACCTGCCTGGTGTGTTCCTTGGTCCTCATGATGCTCTCTGCACTTTAAACAGAACCCTGAGACTATCACAGAGCAGGTGCATTTATACGGAGACTTGATTACACACAGGTGGATTCTATTTATCATCATCAGTCATTTAGGACAACATTGGATCATTCAGAGATCCTCACTGAACTTCTGGAGTGAGTTTGCTGCACTGAAATGTAGCGGTACTACGTTATGATTTATTGCTCTCGTTATTAATAATTGGGGCACCACCCTAGATCTCTAGGGAAAAATTAATTTAATAAAAAAATTAATATTCATAAAAATTTTGATCAATCTCATATCAAAAAGTCTTGAATCCTCGTTTAAATTGACCACATTCTACACAAAGAAACACAAGACTGTAATTTGGTCTATAATGAGGTATTTATTAACTATTCTATGAAAATAATGACAAGTGAACTATGTACAATGTAGATATGGTTGGTGTGTGTGTGTGTGCGTCAGGACTACGTGTGTGCGTGGAATGTGGGAGTGTGTGTGGTGTGTGTGTGCATGTGTGAGGGAATGTGGAAGTAGGGTGCGAGAGAGAAGGAAATATGGTGAGGATTAGCCAGAGCTAACCTGACGAGGTAATCGGTAATTTGGATTAAGAATTCTAATGATTTGTAAAAGAATAAATTGATTAAATTAATTAATTGACCAAGCGGTTAGTACATCACCCATAGAATGGAATCAGAGCAAACTCAGCTGGAGTTATTGAAGTGAACCGTCATGGGGCTGGGACTTGCGAGGCCTTCAGATTCGCAGCACACGGTCTGGACCTGCGGTTCGGAGCGGTGCGTCGTCGTTGTGGTGGCCTAGATGTCCTGCCGCGGGTCATCGGTTCTATGCAAAGACCTGGTCCAGCAGATCTCTGGAGTTCTCAGCTGAGTGCTTAAAAAATGATGTTCTCAGGCTTTAGCCAAGAAAAATGGTGTTGATGAAAAACGGTCAAAATTAAGAAAAATAAATGCTGGTTCTGAATCGGTTCTTCAGATTAAAACGAATACGTTGTTTAAAATTGAGCAAAATGTCTCCTTAAGTTACAAAAATATTAGAGATAAATAGTTAACAAACTTAGTGTGAGGGAATTTTGAAGATAGGAAAACGTGCTTTAGGTAAGAAAATAATGAGAGAGACTTTGGTTGGCCTCTCAGGAAGAGAAGGGTAAGAGAGAAGTCGGTAAGAGCGTAAGAGTGTAAGAGGTAAGAGACGAGAAGGTGGGGGCTACGGCTGACTTTATCTGTGGGTCCAGCTAAGGGGAGGACCTGGGCGGAGAGAGAGAACTTTTAGGCGCGAGTCTGATGGAATTTGGAATCTCTTTGTTCTCACAGAGTAGAGAAGAAAGAGGAGTCCAGAATGGATTAAAATATGATATTAAACGCGCAAAACACGATCTGTCTATCCCACCATATTCAGTTGTATGAAAGTGAAATGTGTAGATTAATACATATGTTCATATGATGTGAATCATTTCATTCATACTATATGTTTATGTTTATGACATTAAAATATGTATCACAGTGAAAATATAACAACAAGTCAGAGATTTGGTAACAGGTAAATACAATGGTCATCATTCAACCTAAATGGAGAGGAAATTCAGAGATTAATAAGGGAATTCATTCCAAAATCATAGTATCCTGGGGAAGAAATGATTAACATCACAAATTAATAAATCGACTTCTATCAGACATGCAAATATGATCTTCAAATATGACATAGATGAAACACTGTGAGTAACTGTGGTAAATCTGGAAAAACCAAATGCATATAGAAATATTAATTTGGCAAGTGTTTTGTTTAAGTTCAGTTCCAGTCTCTTTGTTTCAGTCAAAGAGAGAGAGAGGGTGACTCCAGCCTTCTGCCATAAAGTTTTACGACTTGTTATCTGATCTGTGGAATGCAGAGACATCTCCGGCTGAGGGTCTCCTAAAGCTGAAAAGGGATTTAGCATGAAAGTTCATTAAACAAACATCCATAGTCTATAATTGAAAGTCATTGTCTTTTAAAAAGAAGAAGTTATTCCAGGGGTTTAAATGTTCACAGGAGTTCCATCCTTCTGTGAATGAAAACCTACAGAAATACAAATGTCTCAATCCTCCTATAGAGATGGGTGTTGGTCAGTGCTGAAGAGAGGGAGAGCTTATCTGAGTTTTGATCAGCTCAGGAATTCCAGGGCCTTTGCAGTCTTGCTACATATTCCCCCACTTTGGAGCGATGTTCGTTGTATCAGAAGAACTTCGGTCCAACATCAAGGTCATCCGTGGTGTCAGGATCAAACTCAGATGCTGCTCTGATTCAGGGCTGATGTTTATTAGTATCAGGAACAGGAATCCTAAGGGTTAGTTGGTTAGCTTCTGAAACAGCTTTATTACTGACTAGTAAGGTAAAGTAAAAGAATCAAGATTCTAATAAAGAGTAGATAAGTCCTACGGGCTTAGAGAATAAAAATAAAACAAAGTAAGGTAAATTAAAACAAACCTAAAGCTATATATGCCACTTCTGAAAAATGTAAATCCTTACAGAAGTGTTAGATCATGGTTAAATTGTCATTTAACCGTATGAGAGGTGTAATTGTCAGTAGTAATGAATCCAAGGTGTTCTGTTAGAGTCAGAAGGTAGATGTATGATTTACCTAAAGCTGGTGTCTTGAAACGTGTCAGACAGAAGTATATTATCTACCGGGTGAGCAGACAACCTGGAAAACAGAGTTATGAATTCACGATACTGGCAGTGATAAGAGACGTGAATCTTATGTTAACGAGAATCAAAACAGAGGCTGCAGTCAGTTGTGCACCTGATACGATGGGTTTAACCCCCACTTGTACCTATGGAGTTTAACGAGGGTGCTAATAAAGATATTAAAGGGTGAACTTGACTGAAGACAAGACACCTGTGGTTGAGAGGACCTCAAGTGATTTTTCACTGAGTCTGAGAGGAAGGACAACAGCTCTGTTTATGTTAGTTTTAGTAAACTGTCTTGGTTTGTTGTGATTATATTATTAAATTTGGTAATTTCCTGACAATTTGATTGTATGGTTGTTTATTTGTCAAAGTTAGGCTTATGATTGTAAAGTTATTTATTTCCTTTTATCTCTGCTAATTCTACAGTTGAATTTGTAAACTTAGTAATTTATTTCTTTGCCTGTTAATTTTACAATTGGATTTGTAAATTAAGTTATTTATTTTTCTCTGTTAATTCTACAATTGGCTTGTAAAATTAAGTTATTTATTTTTGTCTGTTCTACACCTGTTGTTTTTCTCTAGGACGTTTAGTTTTTCCTAATTATCTATTTAGTTCTGGTATGAGATCTGACTGATTTATTGCTTCCCATGCAGTCTTTATGAAGTTTTGGTGCGATTTTTATGTATTCATTTAAAGTGGACGGGTTTTTGTCCCTATCGATTTTGTTTTGATAGATTACAGGACAGGTTTTGTCCTTAATCATGTAGTGGTCAGACCATTGAGGGAAGAGCTTACCCCCACTTGGTTTAGTGTTCTCAGGTGGTTGGGCAGAAAGGTAGGACCATGTTTTGTCCCCCACTTGGTGGTTATTTTGCGTGAGGTTTTGGTCACTTACGTCAGTCGTATAGTGGGAAGCTGTGTGAGCTGTATCAACACAGGTTTCCTCTGGCTGGAAGAGCAGGTGCAGTAGTAGAATCCTTTGTCTACCTATCATTATTTTAAGGAGTGGAACTTTGGTTGTTTCATGTGGAGTTCCTGTGATGGCTATCAGAAGTAGGAGTCGTCTGGTTTTAAACTTTCTGTGGTTGGCTTTTCCTATCTGACCTGAAGTCTGGTGAACAGTGTGCAGGCTGGGATTTGCCCATAGTGATTCATGGCCGTGTGTCAACGTCACCCCCCTGTGGTTTTGGGTCACCACGAACGAAGGTGAAGTGAGAGGGCCAAAAGCATGAAAAAGTAGGCCGATGAACACCAGAAACGTGGCGAGGACAGTAGAGAGGAGCCAAAAGTGAGAAGCCGAGGAGAAGTGCAGAGAGCGCAGAGTGTAGGTATTAGCACTCACAAGATCCGGAACCGGGCCCTGTGTGTCACAGCAAAGCGAAGGCAGGGTCATAAGGTCAGAGTCAGCTGCCAGGGAGACCAACACAGGAGAGTGAGTGGCCTGTGGGGCAGCAGAGAGAGGGCGAGTGGGCTCACTGGCTGACAGGGTGGGCGGGTGGGCACAAAATTCTGGGCTGGGCTGACATGTGGAGGCACCTGTCCAAGAAGTGTCCACAGGAATGTTCTGGATGGAGAAAGGAAGACCAGGGTCTAGTGGAAGCTGGAGGTCATGCAGTGCTGCCCTGCTGGTGCACTTGATACCTGCAGTTTCAGTGACATATTCAGACTGTGGACAGAGGTGGGTTGCAGGAGTGGAGTCATCCACTGTGCAGAGGAAGACATCATATGGGCTCTGTGGAGCTTGTAAGGTGTCGTCTGTGTGCTCTTGTCTGTAGCTCTGTGTCACAGTGCCATCAGGAGCTGCGATTGGCAGGGGCTGGCGGACCTGTGCATAGATTACAGAGCATTTAAAGTCAATTATGGGTTCAAAGCGGTTGAGAAGGTCCTTCCCCATAAGGAAAGGAGTGTTGTCCAGAGATGACACATACACTGGATGGATCAGGGTCATGTGTCCTATCGTGAGCGTTAATTCAGCCCTAGTGGACAACGTGACGGTTGTCTGTGCATATGGCTGGATGTTTAAGTCACAGAACTGACAATCAGACTTTCTACCTGTCCTGTGCAGTCTGTGCTGTAGTTCCTGGAAAAGAGGGAGTGACATTATTGTGATGTCGGCTCCAGTGTCCAGGAGTGCGTCCTGATCCAGGACACCTTCAATGTTTATCGGTAGGAGAAATTGTCGGCCTGTTCCTCCTTTTTCAGTGAGGTGGCTCAGGAATGTCATCGGACCAGGGAATGCATTGGTCTCAAAAATTTCATCATCAGAGTCTGGTTGGACTTCTGAGAGCGCACTGAGGGGTTCTCGGTCATCACCCCCCTGTTGGGAATCTAGCGTGTCAGTCTCAGGGTCTGAGTCAAAGTCAGGTTCATCAGCTTCCCAGTTTGACATATTTTCTGTGTCATCTGGTTGGCTGGCAGGGTTGTCATATTCATGGTTGGAGTATTCAGTCATGCATTGTTGTAGGTCTGAGTGCATTGCATTTTCATGAGGTCCCAAGTAGAATTCTTCTCCAGCCATGGTTGAGGGACTGAAGGAATCCGTGGAGGAAGACACAGACGTTACAGAGTCACGCTCTGACTTCTCTCGTGTTTTCCGGACCTCTTGGAGCAGCTGTTTAAGGTTCTTTACGTCTTCTTGGGAAATGTGAGGGATGTCAGACTCACTTGTTCCACTGACGTGGTTCCGTCTGGGTCTGCCTTTCTCATCATTCCTATGCGAGTAGTTGTCATGGAAGGCACCACGACTGTGATGTCTGTCCCAACGGTTCGACCGTCCCCTTCGTGGGTGACCTGGGGGCCGAGTTTGGTTAGGAACGGGTTTCATGTGGTCCTGGCGTTTGCCAGTCCAAGGTGGTTTGACAGGTTTGTGGGCCTGCCTAGGTCCTTGAAGTGAGGACTGTTTCGGTGTTGAGTCAGGCCGCTTAGCTAGTGGTGGATGAGTAATCCGACCATGTGAATTGTGGCCTGAAGTTCTTCCAAGCTCCATCAGTGAGGGAGGGCTGTCAAGACGCAGAACAGTGTTATGTTTTGCTGATCTGGACTGACTCTGTCTCTGTTTAAAGAAGCCTTTTGCAGCCAGCTCGCGTAGCTGTCGGCTGTCTAAGGAGCGTGGACAAGCAGACACTCCAAGGTGGTAGCTAGTAGTAGGATGCAGGTGTTCAACAAAGAGAGATTTGAAGAGCGAATCTTCCTCCATTCCCGGTTTGTTTTGGGATCCAAAGTAGGCTAGACGTAGCCTGTGGTAATATTGATGGGGATTCTCTGATCGTCCCTGTTTGACCCGAAGGGCAGGTATCAGGCCAGTGTCTGGCATGAGGTCGCGGTATTCCTCTTTCAGAGCCTGACACAGCTTTTCAAAATCAGTTCTGACATTGAGAGGTTGGCGGTCGATAAAGCTGCTGACATCACGACTGGATGTCATCTTTACCAGACAAATCTTGTCATCTGCTGAGGCGAGTGGACGCCTCTTCAAAAAGAAGTTGATGTCAGACAAGTAGGTTAGGATGTCATAGTTGGAGTCATTAAAATTCGGTTCAAAACGCTTTATGTGTCTAGCTATGCTGTCTAAATCACGGACTGTGGAACCCTGGGGTAATGGGTTTCTCTGAGCTGCTGGAGGAGATGGGGTGTATCTCCCCGGTTCTGTGAGCTCAGCTTCAAGTTCAGCTAGCTCTTTTGGTTCGATCTTTTGAATTTCTAGTGGTTCTGCAGCTCTGACTTCAGCGTCATGCAACTGTCGTTCGAGGTTTGCCACATAGCTGCTGTTGTCTTTGATTTGAGAGTTTAAGTCATTGTTTTCAAACACAGCTTTCTTCAGAAGGTGTTTGGTTTCTGTATAGTCCTTCTTGGACTGTTCCAGCTCTGTCTCTACAGTTTGAAGCTGGATTTGTTGGTTAGAAATTGCTTCTTGCAATCGGTCATTTTCTGTCTTTAATTGATGTATTTCTTGGTTTGATTCAGCATTTTTGCTTTGAAGTTGAGTGATTTGGGCTTCCGATTCAGCAACACGTGTCTGGGCTTCTACCCTAGCTTGGTGTTCTTGCTCTATCTGGGTTTTAGTAGTTTGGTTCTGCTTTTTTAATAGTTCATTTTCCTGATTGCGGGCTTTTAGAGTTTTTGTTGTCCTCTCTAAGAGTTGAAAAGTGTTTTGAAGTTGTGCTGACATCATAGCAGCCATTTTCCCTAAGATTTTTGACAAAAATTTTTTTGTTTGTGTGTTTTTGAGATCGCTTCTGTCAGGAGCTCTGTCATTTTGGTTTCAAGGGTAGAAGGACCAACATTTTGGATTTTTCCTACATATCCAGGCAACATCTCTTCAGACAAGCCACTTAAAGCGTCATCTAAGCTCATCAGGGGGTCACTGAGGTCAGACGCATCTGGGGCCATGTCTTTTAATGAGAGTAACGGACAAATGTTACAAACAAATCTACAACGAAACAATTTTAGCACAAGTTGGGCTGGAAAAGTTCTGTTTTTGGAATCGGAACAACCATAACAACAAGTGAGATTATTCAAATGCAGTTAGATGTTCTCAAAAAGAAGAGTTTAAATAATTTGGTCAACAGCCTGGATTTATTTACATTTGTTTTTGTAAGATTAATTGTTTCAGTGTTCAAGTTTAGAAGCTCAATTACCTTAGGTAAAGGAGAACTAATTCAGCATTGGTTAGTTAAAGGCATTCGGTTGTGTAAAACCATTTAACTATGAAAAAGTTTCAAAATAAACATTAAATCGCAAGCTTGGTTATGCACATTAAATGTTTACTTAAAATGTGCTCAACTGATTAGTTGATGCAAAAACAACTCACTTAACTTGTGTTTAAATGATGAGTCAGAATCTGTGAAAATTGCTTAGGTTCAGAATCTGAACTGAAAATCAAAAATTGAATTTAAAAAAAATTTTCAATAGTGGGTTAAAATCAATTGAATAAGTGCATGAAATGTTTAATAATAGCTCTTAACTACAATAGTTCAGTTTTACATTCAAAGATAAGTCATGCTTTTCGATCAAAATGCGTTTCAAAGACGAGAATTACATGCATACATGTTTGCAGAGAAATTTTGCTTTAAGTGTAACACTTCGAAACAGCCACAAGATGGTGCCACTGGGCTTGTTCTTAATTTGGTGATTGAGAGCCTGAGCTAATGCTAGTTAGCTTTAGCTGCTAATGCTAGTTAGCTCGGCGGCTAATTGTGCCTTATCTAATAAAATTAGGTGGCTGTGGATCTTAGCAAACAGCAAACGAAGGTTATATTTAACCAAGCAATGAATGTGTGTTGGGCACGAGACACCCAACTGCTAAATTACCTCAAGCTGCCGAAGCAGAGTTAGCAAGTTCGGTTAGCTACTCCGAACGCTAACTGGGAGGCTTTTGAACAAACTATGCGTTCCGGACGTTTCATCGGTAAGGCATAGCACTGTTCATGAATTTCAGGCCTTATTTTTAATTGTTTTAGTCGACAAATAAACTGTATCAAGATGGATAAAAACTTTCGAAACAACAACTCAAAGAGCTCAGGCTAGTTTAGTTAGCAACACAGGGACTGACTGCAGCTTCAGCTGACGTCACGGATCAACAGCGCTCACGGCAAAACAGATTAATAAACACAAGTGCGTCCACTAATGTTATCAATCCGACGTGATATAAAAACAAAACAGCGTTTCAAGCAGTAAATTACTTACACAATTTGATTAAAGGAAGACATATGCTCACACAGCAGATAAAGAACCAGTGTATGTGAATGAATGGCAGAGGAGGCTTCAGTGTTTCTTTGTGCAAAAAAGGTTTTTAATCGGCCTCACACGGGGCACCAATATATGTAGCAGTACTACGTTATGATTTATTGCTCTCGTTATCAATAATTGGGGCACCACCTAGCATTGTAATGGCTAGGACATTTATTAATTAACATTAATAAAATTATTAATATTCATAAAAATTTTGATCAATCTCATATCAAAAAGTCTTGAATCCTCGTTTAAATTGACCACATTCTACACAAAGAAACACAAGACTGTAATTTGGTCTATAATGAGGTATTTATTAACTATTCTATGAAAATAATGACAAGTGAACTATGTACAATGTAGATATGGTGTGTGTGTGTGTGTGCGTGCAGGACTACGTGTGTGCGTGGAATGTGGGAGTGTGTGTGTGGTGTGTGTGCATGTGTGAGGGATGTGGAAGTAGGTGCGAGAGAGAAGGAAATATGGTGAGGATTAGCCAGAGCTAACCTGACGAGGTAATCGGTAATTTGGATTAAGAATTCTAATGATTTGTAAAAGAATAAATTGATTAAATGAATTAATTGACCAAGCGGTTAGTACATCACCCATAGAATGGAATCAGAGCAAACTCAGCTGGAGTTATTGAAGTGAACCGTCATGGGGCTGGGACTTGCGAGGCCTTCAGATTCGCAGCACACGGTCTGGACCTGCGGGTTCGGAGCGGTGCGTCGTCGTTGTGGTGGCCTAGATGTCCTGCCGCGGGTTGATCGGTTCTATGCAAAGACCTGGTCCAGCAGATCTCTGGAGTTCTCAGCTGAGTGCTTAAAAATGATGGTTCTCAGGCTTTAGCCAAGAAAAATGGGTGTTGATGAAAAACGGTCAAAATTAAGAAAAATAAATGCTGGTTCTGAATCGGTTCTTCAGATTAAAACGAATAACGTTGGTTTAAAATTGAGCAAAATGTCTCCTTAAGTTACAAAAATATTAAGAGATAAATAGTTAACAAACTTAGATGGTGAGGGAATTTTGAAGATAGGAAAAACGCGCTTTAGGTAAGAAAATAATGAGAGAGACTTTGGTTGGCCTCTCAGGAAGAGAGGGGTAAGAGAGTAAGTCGGTAAGAGCGTAAGAGTGGTAAGAGAGTAAGAGAGAGAAGGTGGGGGCTACGGCTGACTTTATCTGTGGGTCCAGCTAAGGGGAGGACCTGGGCGGAGAGAGAGAACTTTTAGGCGCGAGTCTGATGGAATTTGGAATCTCTTTGTTCTCACAGAGTAGAGAAGAAAGAGGAGTCCAGAATGGATTAAAATATGATATTAAACGCGCAAAACACGATCTGTCTATCCCACCATATTCAGTTGTATGAAAGTGAAATGTGTAGATTAATACATATGTTCATATGATGTGAATCATTTCATTCATAACTATATGTTTATGTTTATGACATTAAAAATATGTATCACAGTGAAAATATAACAACAAGTCAGAGATTTGGTAACAGGTAAATACAATGGTCATCATTCAACCTAAATGGAGAGGAAATTCAGAGATTAATAAGGGAATTCATTCCAAAATCATAGTATCCTGGGGAAGAAATGATTAACATCACAAATTAATAAATCGACTTCTATCAGACATGCAAATATGATCTTCAAATATGACATAGATGAAACACTGTGAGTAACTGTGGTAAATCTGGAAAAACCAAATGCATATAGAAATATTAATTTGGCAAGTGTTTTTGTTTAAGTTCAGTTCCAGTCTCTTTGTTTCAGTCAAAGAGAGAGAGAGGGTGACTCCAGCCTTCTGCCATAAAGTTTTACGACTTGTTATCTGATCTGTGGAATGCAGAGACATCTCCGGCTGAGGGTCTCCTAAAGCTGAAAAGGGATTTTAGCATGAAAGTTCATTAAACAAACATCCATAGTCTATAATTGAAAGTCATTGTCTTTTAAAAAGAAGAAGTTATTCCAGGGGTTTAAATGTTCACAGGAGTTCCATCCTTCTGTGAATGAAAACCTACAGAAATACAAATGTCTCAATCCTCCTATAGAGATGGGTGTTGGTCAGTGCTGAAGAGAGGGAGAGCTTATCTGAGTTTTGATCAGCTCAGGAATTCCAGGGCCTTTGCAGTCTTGCTACATCTAAACTCAATATTTTTGGCTAAATGTATAATATATCATCAGGAGCAGGTAATGTATGAAGTAAATGTGCTACTACCTTGTCGAAATAATACCTAACTGACTGGAGCTACTTCTCCAGATTCAGAAAGACGGGGAGTGCAGCTATGGCAATGGTTATCACTGACTTTGAGAATTTGAGATTTGTGCACATCTGGACCTCAGTTTCTGTTGATGCTTAAACAACAGGAGTATCAAGCATTCTTAAAACTAAAATCACTGAAATGTGTTTTCTTCAACCAGTAAAAATAAATATGTCAGTGACATAAATACTACAATAAATAGCTTGATTAAAGATTACTATTACAAAGTATGATTTGAGTAACTTCAGGCTCAACTCAAGGGTTTTTGGGTTACGATGGTGGTTCTTCTTACTGGGGTAAATCTTGAACAAATTGTGCCCTGGAGAAGGCTGTGTTTAGTATAACAGATCATCCATCAATCATCCTTCCATACATCTTTTCTCTCACCAGCGATGCTTTCCAGTTCCTCTGGGAAATCCAACCGTGTTCCCAAATCAGATGTGATATGTAATCCTTCCAGCACGTTTTGGGTCTCCCCCCAGGTCTCCTCTCAGTTAAGTGTGTCTGGAAAGCCTTTAAAGGAAGCTGCCTACAAAGCATCCTGATCAACCAAAGTTGATTCCTTCTGATGAGAGGAACCAGTGAATCTACTCTGACCTTCCTCCAGATGTTTGAATGTCTCACCTTAAATCCAAAGCTGAGTCCAGTCACTCTACCGAGAAAATTTATTTGTATTCGCAGCCTTGTCCTTTGGGTCAACACCCAGAACTCATGACCTTAAGTGAAGGTTGGAGCGTAGATCAACTGGAACATCTAGAGCTTTGCCTTCCAGCTCAGTTACCCCTTCACCATGATGGTCCAGTACAGCGCCAACATCATTGCTCACGCTCCACTAATGCATATGTCCATCTAACATTCCATTTTTCTGAACAAGATCCAGAGATACCTGAACTCTTTCACTTCGTGCAGTAACTCCCTCCAACCCAGGGGAAGCAATTGACCAGTTTCAGGCAGATCAACACTGATAAAAAGACCATCTACTGAGCAATCAATTCTCTTCCCATGGATCTGATGTAGTCAGTCTACAGATATTGGGAATGTCTCTCAGTAAGCCAACAACTCTTAGCATCCAAACCATTTTTCTTTCCCTGGCAAACATATCTATATGACATATAGATTCTCATTGAAGGGAACTCGTATGGCAACTTTGTATCGCAATTAAATTCTAATACTGACACCGATAAGCACAAAGCCTTGGATTTGTTGACCTTATATGATTTGTGGTGAACCAACTTACTGGTTTGAATTATTGTAAATTATTCTATTTTCTACTTTGTTCTTTACTTTCTCCCAGGACTGTTAAACACCTCCAGGGGTGAAAGTGAAGCACAGAAACTGTCTTGCACACCATAACAATAGGCTACATCTAAGCAGCACAATCAATAGAATACATTAAAGGCAGATCTACCCGTGCCCTAATGATGGCTCAGTGATTTTGATAACCCTAATAACTTCACTTTTACACAGTCAACTGAGTTTTTGTCAGTTTTTTTGCTGCAGCTGTGACACTTTAACCTTTTGGCTCAGGATTATAGTTTGTTCTTTTTGTTAGAAATGTGCAGCTCGAGACATGTCTATTTTAGCCCCTTTCATATGAAAACGTTCATAGATTTGGAAATCCTAGGTTGACTTAACGAGCTGATAACCAGCTTTATGTGACAACTGATTGCATTGTTGGGTTTAGAGAAGCCACATAAGAAACATGTACCTTGGGTGTGTTGAGCTTGCTTCATAGTACAGGATACAAGGCTGCTACTTTTCAGTTCAGCCTGAGGTGGAACTTGTGTTCTTGGAATCACCTCGTATCACCTAAATAAAATATTTCTCAGTAATATTATTACTTTTAAAATTTATGATGCTGAAATGACTGTTTCATTGCTAAAAAAAATTTAATGGCATATGTCTCCATTTTTAATGATTTGCTCTATAACATATGGACCTTACCTTACTAGATGTAGGTCTATGAGCAGCCACTGGCACAGAGTCATTGATTTTGTCAGCTGACAGATTATTGACTAATTTGTATAATTACTATAGCATTTATTTTTTATTATGTAATTGGCTGTTCTGTTTTGTATTAAAGTTTAAGAATGAGACATTCTGTGAAAATGCAACTTACTGATTTTCTCACCTAATTTTTATTATTTATTTCACCCTTCATGATGCTTTGGCGTATTGTTAACCTGGAGCTGTAAACACAGCTATAGCTAAAAAAATATTTTGCATACAGTGTAGTGTTGCTGGATCTCATTCAGGTTGCTCTGTGTATTTGTATCATTTGTCGATAATTCTCCTAGAACAACAACACCCGTAAGATGCCTGGCAAATAAAACTGGTATAGTCTACTTTTTATTTCCCTTTTCTGTACACATAAAGCTTTGATACACAATAAGTATTGGTAGCAGAGATACCAGCGTGGGTTTCACTTGGTGTCAGAAGAAAGGAAATCAGTGGTGTTGCACAATACAAGCAAAGAGAAACAACTACTCTTTGTTCACACAAACAGAAATTTCAAGATGGTGTTTTAGATTACCTGCTATAACTGTTTTTTATTTTAAAAAAAAAAACTTTTTCTGCCCTCTTCTGTGTAGCATTTTTATTGTTTTCTTGGCAACACAAGACTCCAGGAAGTCAGTGCACCCGGCAGTTATTCACCAGCCTCTATTTTTGTGCAAAAATAGAGGCTTTAACAAAAGATAATGTGTTGATTAGGGTAGTGAGTTCCAGTTGAGTTGGTAGCAATATTTTTTATAACTTTCGAGAGTGCCAGATTGATGATTTTTTTTCATTTTCTTTGACTATAACACTAAACTTAGTGCACAGACATGAATTTCACACAAATGAGATTAAAATTTGGTAAGAAGCATGCATAGCAAAATGCTGATTATTATTCTTTCAAATTATGTTTTTTCCTCTCATTTAAGCCCATGAGCACAGCTGATTCCACTGCTTTTACTTTAATGCTCTTATCTTGGTTATTACACACGTGGACAAAATTGTTGGTACCCCTCAGTTAAAGAAGGAAAAACCCACAATTCTCACTGAAATCACTTGAAACTCACAAAAGTAACAATAAATAAAAATTGATTGAAAATTAAATAATCAAAAACAGCCATTACTTTTCAATTGTTGATTAACATAATTATTTAAAAAAAACAAACTAATGAAACAGGCCTGGACAAAAATGATGGTACCTCTATAAAAGATTGAAAACTATTTGACCAGAGTGACATGATTAACTCAGGTGTGTCATTTAATTGACATCACAGGTGTTTCCAAACTCATAATCAGTCAGTCTGCCTATTTAAAGGGAGACAAGTAGTCACCCTGCTGTTTGGTGAAAAGGTGTGTACCACACTGAACATGGACAACAGAAAGCGAAGGAGAGAATTGTCCCAGGACATCCGAAAAAAAATTATAGACAAACATCTTAAAGGTAAAGGCTATAAGACCATCTCTAAACAGCTTGAAGTTCCTGTGACAACAGTGGCTCATATTATTCAGAAGTTCAAGACCCACAGGACAGTAGCCAACCTCCCTGGACGTGGCCGCAAGAGGAAAATTGATGACAAATTGAAGAGACGGATCATTCCAATTGTATCCAAAGAGCCCAGAGCAACCTCCATAGAAATTAAAGGTGAACTCCAAGGCCAAGGTACATCAGTGTCAGATCGCACCATTCGTCGTTGTTTGAGCCAAAGTGGACTTCATGGGAGACGACCAAGGAGGACACCACTGCTGAAAAAAACTCATAAAAAAGCCAGACTGGAATTTGCAAAAATGCATGTTGACAAGCCACAAAGCTTCTGGGAGAATGTCCTTTGGACAGATGAGACCAAACTGGAGCTTTTTGGTAAGGCACATCAACTCTATGTTCATAGACTCAAAAACCAAGCATACGAAGAAAAGAACACTGTCCCTACGGTGAAACATGGAGGAGGCTCAGTAATGTTTTGGGGCTGCTTTGCTGCATCTGGCACAGGGTGTCTTGAAAGTGTGCAAGGTACGATGAAATCTGAAGACTATCAAGGCATTCTGGAGAGAAATGTGCTGCCTACTGTCAGAAAGCTTGGTCTCAGTCGCAGGTCATGGGTCTTCCAACAGGACAACGATCCAAAACACACAGCCAAAAACACCCAAGAATGGCTGAGAGAAAAGCGTTGGACTATTCTAAAGTGGCCTTCTATGAGCCCAGATCTGAATCCCATTGAACATATGTGGAAGGAGCTGAAACATGCCATTTGGAGAAGACACCCATCAAACCTGAGACAACTGGAGCTGTTTGCTCATGAGGAGTGGGCCAAAATACCTGTTGACAGCTGCAGAACGCTCATTGACAAATACAGAAATCGTTTAATTGCAGTGATTGCCTCAAAAGGTTGTGCAACAAAATATTAAGTTATGGGTACCATCATTTTTGTCCAGCCCTATTTCATTAGTTTGTTTTTTTAAATAATTATGTTAATCAACAATTCAAAAGTGATGGCTGATTTTGATTATTTAATTTTCAATAAATTTTTATTTATTGTTACTTTTGTGAGTTTCAAGTGATTTCAGTGAGAATTGTGGGTTTTTCCTTCTTTAACTGAGGGGTACCAACAATTTTGTCCACGTGTGTATAAGGACTGTCCGTATGTGTTGTATCCATTTTTTTTTTTCTATTTTCTTCAATAGCTTCCATAAATTGGAAGCTGTGGCCAGTCAGAATATGTTTCTGATTCTGAATTTGGTATGATAATACTTGCAAAAAAAATGTCATATGTTGTTCTTTACATGAAAAAAAATCAGTATCCAAAGGTTTTTTTCAATTGAGAGAAGGCAAACCTCACCTCCGAGGAATTTTTATGTTTATAAAACAACCAGTTAGAACCAATATGAAACTTCACTGTGTCTCAATAAAAGGAGTTACACTATGGAACAGCTGCAGTGATGAACTGAAATCATGTAAAACAATAGGTGGGTTAAAATATATCTTTAAAACTGAAATATTAAACAGATACCGAATAGAAAAAGAATAGAAAACAAATGTAAAATCAGTAACATCAGGGGTGTTGTGTATTCTGTGATGTCATTTTTGTTTTTGTTTAGAATTTTACGCTGTTATTCTTTTGATTACGCTGTTGTTTTGTTGTTAACTAAATGACTGGCTATGACCTGAACAATGCTTCAGGGTGAATTTAAGTGATACATTTTGATAAGGAATAAGGGGTGGGACTAGATAAGTTGTTTTTTACTTCTTCCTACACCCTTTTCGAACAGAATCAGGTTTAATTGCTGTTATAGCTACAATTTTATTTTATTGTTGTATATGTATAAATGTATACATATATGTATGTACTGTTTTTTTTCTTTTATCCAAGTTCGAAATAAAATCTAAATCATTAAAAAATATATATATATATATATTCTAACGTTCTGTTTTTAAATGTATCTCATCATTAAATGCTAGTAGATCCATGATGCTGTGATGCTTTATGGCTTAGAAATTTGTGAAAATTTATGTTTAGTGCCTGGCAAAAATAAATAAATTATTTTATACACTGAAGTCTTTACATACTGTAGCCTACTTGCAGAGGTTGCTATTGGTTTCCAGTGATACAAAATCCCGTTGTTCATTTAATTGTCCGTCCCCCGTTGAGGCCGACGTCCCCTGAGTCTTGGCTTCACAGGCATATGTTAATACTCCCAACTCCCATCCTAGCCGCTTTCCTGTGGGCCCCCAAAATCTAGGATCACCACTATGTTTATATATATTCAGACATATCTGTGCAATGATGAGTTCATGAGGAATTCAAACGAGAAACTGATGTGGAAACTGATGCACAGCTATATGCAGATTACTACTATGATTAAATTTGATGAAAGTTAAAAAATATTTTTTCTTTTTGACTTTGTCGCACGGGTGAGCCACTAGACCTAGACTTGTTGAAAAGGTCGTCATGCAGTTTCATTTGATTAGTGCTTCGCCTCACTGCAATAAATACTTTGAGAGCAACTGAGAAGAAAGGATGTGAATTTAGAGGCAGAGTGCATCCATCTGTCTCTAAGGGTTAAGTGGTAATAGTTTGTTTCAGTCAGTGAGAGGTCCTTAGAAGTGCCATGTAGAGTTTTTGTAACCTAATATTTACAACGTAGTGGTACTCACCAAAGTACTTTGTGTGTGTCCTTAACTGTAGTATAAATAACTATTTTACATCATTATTGTCTTCATCCATTGCAGTCATCCTCTTTTCTGCCTCTGTCATTGTTGCTGTCAAATATAGATTAGTGGAATGCTGCGACACGATTGGCAAGAGTGTGCAAATTTGGTTTAAATTTCTTCATGCACTGACATATGCTAGATTAATAGTGGTTGCTTATTGTTCAGTATGTGTCTTTGGGTTCTGTCTTCGCACACTTGTGCTCATGTGGCTGCTGTGTCGCAAGATTTAGTTTGATACACTGAGGCAGACATAAAATCCCTGTAATGAGGAGTAAAATAGAGCTTCCAGGTGCAGAAGATCAAAACAGTATTTGAGTTGGGTACAGTGTCATGTTGAGAGAGAAACTGCTGAGAAAAACTGTGGGATGTGTGATCATACACAGAGGGGAGGCTGGTGGAGGGAGGCAATATGCAATCAAAGAAAAGACAGAAAAAGAAGTGGGCAGAGAAAGTTGGATTGACATACACTGCTCAAAAAAATTAAAGGAACACTTTGAAAATACATCATATTTCAATACAGGGAAAAACAAACTGGATATTAGCATTGATATGGACTGGATAATGTGTTAGGAATGAAAAGTGCCACATTGTTTGATGGGAATGAAAATTATTAACCCCCCAGGAGGGTTAAATTCAAGACACCCCAAAATCAAAGTGAAAATCTGATGTGGCAGACTAGTCCATCTTTCTGAAATTCCTTGGCAGCAACTCAAAATGGTATTCAGTAGTTTGTATGGCCTCCATATGCTTGTATGCATGACTGATGATGCCGGGACAAGCTCTGAATGAGACGACAGATGGTGTCCTGGGGTATCTCCTCCCAGAACTGGACCAGGGCATCGCTGAGCTCCTGGACAGTCTGAGGAGCAACCTGATGGTGTCGGATGGAACAAAACATAATGTTCCAAAGGTGTTCTATTGGATTCAGGTCAGGTGAGCATGGGGGCCAGCTAATGGTATCAGTTCCTTCATCCTCCAGGAACTGCATGAGTTCTCTTACCACATAAGACTGGGCATTTTCGTGCACGAGAAGGAATCCAGGACCACTGCACCAATGTAGGGTCTGACAGTGGGTCAAAGGATTTCATCCTGATACCTAATGGCAGGCAGAATGCCATTGTCCAGCCTGTAGAGGTCTGTGCGTCCCTCCATGGATATGCCTCCCCACACCATCACTGACCCACCACCAAACCGGTCATGCTGAACAATGTTACAGGCAGCAGAACGTTCTCCACGGCTTCTCCAGACCCTTTCATGCCTGTCACATGCGCTCAGGGTGAACCTGCTCTCATCTGTGAAAAGCACAGGGCACCAGTGGTGGACTTGCAAATTCCTGTGTTCTATGGCAAATGCCAGCCGAGCTCCACGGTGCCGGTCAGCGAGCACAGCGGCCACTAGAGGACGCTGGGCCCTCAGACCACTCTCATTAAATCTCTTTCTGATTGTTTGATCAGAGACATTCACAGCAGTGGTCTGCTGGAGGTCATTTTGTAGAGCTATCGCAGTGCTCATCCTGGTCCTCCTTGCACAAAGGAGCTGATACCTGTCCTGCTGATCGGTTGAGGGCCTTCTACGGTCCTGTCCAGCTCTCCCAGACTAACTGCCTGTCTCCTGGAATCTCCTCCATGCGCTTGAGAATGTACTGGGAGACACAGCAAACCTTCTGGCAATGGCACGCATTGATGTGCCATCCTGGAGGAGTTGGACTGTCTGTGGAACCTCTGTAGGGTCCAGGTATCGCCTCACGCTACCAGAAGTGACACATACCCTAGCCAAATGCAAAACTAGTGAAAAACAGTCAGAAAACACAAGAAGGGAATAAAATGGCCTTCATGTGTAAAACCAATCCTGTTTTGGGGGTTGTTTCATTGTTACCCCTCTAGTGCATCTGTTGTTAATTTCATGAACACCAAAGCAGCTGAAACTGACTAAAAAGCCCCTCAGTTACTTACTTGACCAGATCAGTATCCCACATGTTTCACTGATTTGATGCAATACTTAGATTAAAAAGTGTTCCTTTAATTTTTTTGAGCAGTGTATTTGATCACTTTTTTTGTGGATTTATAAGACTCAATTCTATACCTCAGATCAGTCCTGCAAATAAAAAATATAAATAAAAATCAATAAATACAGTCTGTTCTAGTAGAAGTTGATCTCTTCCACATTCAAAATTTGATCATTTTGTCTCAAGGAATGTAGCTTTAAAACCTCTTATCAGTATTTACTGCAACATACTGTACAAACACAAATTACTTTACAATCTGGTGCATTTTGATTTGCCATTTACCGCCCACTGAGCCCTCATGCAGATCCGCTGAAATTAGTTCTGACATGTGTGAGGGAGGCAGAGAAGATGGGGGATTTGGGAGGTCAGGCTGAATTGAAGACATCACTGTCACCTTCCAGAGAGGAAGGCGGCATAGTTAAAGGGTTATGGGCTTTAAAGTTTAAAGGAATGATGCTTTTGAAGCTGACTTCATGAAAGTATTTTTAGAATTCTTTGTCAAAGAAGTTGTCTGATCTAGTTGCAAAAGCTTCAAACTCAACGTGTGAGCAAAAGAATTCATGATGCTTTTCAATGGATATGAAAGTCAATTAAAAATGTGTCCATATTTGTACACATGAGGTTCGACAGTGGCAACTTTAACTTTATATATGTGCATCTTTCAGGAGCATTTGGTGGGTTTTGCTTTAGAGCTGCAAGTTACCAGCAGCATGAGGATGTGACCTGCTGAAACAGCAAGCCATAAAAACTTTGATGAGGGGAGGAGTAGCGATCAGAGAATCCATAGGGCTTGGTCACGGCGGTTACCCTAGTCAGCTTTCAGAGGATAAATAAATAAGCGTGGAGCAGAGAGAGTGGGAAGCAGTGTGTTTTACCTTGTCTGGGTCAGCAGAAATGATCCCATCTTCCTGGTAAATTCTCACCCAAATCTGACCTGATTGGATTAGAAGGTCTCTGGTGAGTACTGTTTTCCAGCAAATGTACAAAATGCACAATTACACAACAACATTCCCGTAAAAGCTGAGGTAGAACAACCCTGCTGATGGATGAACCACAGTTTTTTACTCATACATGTCACTGTAAGCTGATGGCAACTGAGAAGAGAAACAATCTTTATTTCATAATGATTTTCTCTATCGTAACAGATCTGTAATCACTTTTTTTCCCCTTTTGTTTGCATTTGTTTGAAGGACACAGGTGGGGAGGTTGTGTGATAAACAAAACTGAAACCACGGAGCTTGATTAAATTTGATGCAACTACACAGGCTGTTTATAACCACCCGCCAGGCTTTGTGAAAGCACTCCTCGAAACGACACAGAATACAAATCTAGTGTGGTCAGTACACAAAACAGTTACATCTCTGGAGGCAGAGGAACAGAGGGTCCTCTTCTCCCCACTTGTAAAGGGGCTCATCTTGGCCCCAATCCACCTGATTTAACATTTTTGCAGTTAAGTTCAATGTTTTACATAAAGTGTGTTTTTGTGTGACTTGATTGCATCAAAAAAAAAAAAAAGAGTTCTGAAAATTATTATGTTATATGGTATGGAAAGGGCATCTCTAAGCCTCAGTGTGTTTTATTGTACTTTCAAAACACTTACAGTCATCAGTGCACATGTGGAATGCAGGTTCAGACACTTGAAGTTAATTGAAAAATATCTTCAGGTTTGTATACAATAGGCCAGACTCACAAACCTTACAGGAGGCTGAAAGGATTGTCAGGATGAAGGAGAGCAGAGTGGATCTGAAATCCATTTAAGTTTGACATGTTGAAATGAGTTTAAGGATACTGGACATTTGAAAATTGTAAATTTAATGTGGACCACTATGCCTCGTTATTTTCATTGGATGCAAAATGACGGATCCTGCATGAATGCATCATTGGTGAACCGTTTCATATTCATAAGGCTGTTGGTGATGACATACTGTTAACTCATCAGAGATGCTGGCGATTAGGTCTTTTTTTTAAATAGCGATGTTTGTTGCTACTTGTGATGTGGACCACTATGTTTGCTCAGTTATTGTAGTAACGGTCACACATTGCTTTCACACTTTTGTTTGTTGTCATGTGTGGGTTGATGTGTCTTGATTGTGTAGGCTAAGAGGCTTTGTGACTGTATTCAACACCAAAAAAGAATGAAAAAACTGTTTATGCATTAGCATTCTATCCTTGAGTGTCCCACTGGTTTAGTCTTTTTTTTTTTTTTTTAATCTTTTGTCTGACTGAGTTTTGAGCAAATTATGGGTACAATCCATGACAGGCATGCTTCTCAAATAGCCGGTAGTGTTTCTTAAAGGTCCGTTTAAAGGTCCCATATGGTGAAAACCCATTTCTATAGTGTTTCTGGTTGTAAGAAACTTGGAAATATAAAATAAAATCTGTTAAAGTATGAAGATCTTTACTTCTGCCATTTCCATTCTCAAGCCCCCTCAAAACTAGATCCTCCCAACTTCACAGTCGAGGACGAATTTGATGTCATACCTCATAAATAACTCACCAACAGTTATCAAGCTACTTTACTTTCAAAAGCTGCTTCTACTTTCTAAAAGAATACCAATTTTTTTTTTTTGTTGTTGTTGGCTGCAGAAGTGAACACAAGAGTCTTCATGCACTGCCAGTATCTGAGGTACTAAAGATCAAATGAATTACTTTAATTTATGATTGAAATGTCACCACCACAATAGAATAACCTTAGTTTTAGTCCATGTGCAGTAGTATCTATCATGTTACCATTAGTTTTTGTATGCCAACAGGTCAGAGGTCTGTGTTAATTCTAAAGATGAAGGATGTTCAGAGATGGTGCATTTTTCACTTGTCTGAAAGTGTGACAAAGACAATTTCAACTAGGCTTAGAAACAGTTAACTAATAAAAGGTACAAATTCAGCAGTTAAAGGCCTTTTTTAAACAGATAGGTGGGTCATTCCGTGTGGTTTCACCAGATGGTGGTTGCTGCACCATTTTCAAATTAGTCCTAAATTTGCATTCCATTAGATAGTCACAAAAGTACTTTCTATGCAAAATTGTAGGCCTGTAGCTCAAATAGTTTGAGTTGTGAGGGTCTGAAATTTTCAGAATTTGGGCTATAAAAAGCCTCGCCAGGATTTTTTGCATCTTTAAGTGGTTATTTCTCAGCCTCTAGACATACCAGAGAGCTGTGAGTTGGTAAACAAGGCTTCTGCATGTAGCTAGTGCCCCACAAACATCCTCAGGTGTTTCCCTACACTCTGCAGGCCATGGGGACTTGCTAAAAATTAAGAGATACCTACTCACGAGTGGGGTTTGGGACCTTAAAAGTAGTACTAGAAATACTGCACAGAAGTGTTCTGATACCCCTGGGCAGAAATCTCAGTGTGGTATACCTAAGTTATACCATTACACTTTTTGAAGGTAGTCACCTTTAACAACTAACATTTCAAAAAGAACAGAACGTACATAATACTACCATTGGAATGACTACAAGTACTTGTATCCCAATTTAAAATACTGAAAAGAAAAAAAACAATTTTTACATTACCCATGCCATTTTGAGTAAGAATTTCTCAGTAACTACTGTTGTCGTGAGTGTACGGGTGGAAGATTGGGGAGTGATCAGTTCCTCACATAAGTAGAATTTTAATACAACTAAATCCCCCATAAAGCAGTTCTCATTTACACAATTTTATGTTTGAGTATGAAATGGTGACTAAAATGCAGCCCATTAGGACGTCATGTTAAGTGGCAGTCACTTCATAGTCATTCCTCAAAATGTACCTCTGCACCACTAAACTACTGATTGTATAACCACAACTTCGCCTGACAAATGCATCAACTACGTGAGTTGACAACAGTGGCTATGCCGATAATTCTGCAATGTTTCCATATAAGATGACTGCTCAGAAAGGAAGTTAGAAGTGATTCAAAGACCCTATGTCAGCTGTGTGGTGAGCTTTTTCAGTCTGCACTGTCAATCACACACTCAGAGAGAGTTTTCTTCCTGAAGAGGGCATGCATAGCAGTAGCTCTTTGGTTTTCAGACTGAAACAGCCTGTTTAGCCCTAAAACAGAGATTCTACAATCATGATGAAATGAATCATCCTTGTGAGTGTTTTCAGCTGAAATTTTGAAAGACTTGTGAGGAAACATGTGAGACTTACATTAATTTCCTGAAAAGGGGCACAACATGGGACCTTTAATTATAAATCCCTGTTGTCTGTTGTGCTGGAAGTAGTACACTTGATTGTAATTCTTGTTTTTCTGTGGTTCGGCCCTCCTTACGTTTCTCCTTAAATCTGTTTTGCATCTCCATACAGCCTACAATTGGCAGTGTGCGAGTCCACTACAAGTCCTTGCCCCCGCTACAATGAGCCATCGTCTGTCTGGAGAATATATTAAATGAACAGAAAAGATATTGTTCTGCTCCAGGGTCTCAAACAGTGGGAGAGCTAGAACAGTCTTGGAACGTGAAAATTGGTTCTGCCCTTTCACTTAAATAGCAGCATACATCTTTGGAAAACCAAATCAAAGTCTGGACAAACAATGCAGGTTCTATGATAAGTTTTCTGAGCCAATATTTGAGTAATGTGATGAAAGAAATGTGTAGTGGGAAGAAAAAACACACTAGCAAGCCTAGAAATGCAACATAAGCCTTTTTGATGACATTACTGTGCATACTGTATTACTGTCATTTCAGGCAGTCAGAGAAGCAGCCATTTGAGGATTTACAACTCTGGAATTCAAATGCAAGGGATGTTTGCATGTACGAAATGTTTGGTGCACAGTGAACTCTAAATTTGGACATGTCTGATTCATTAGAAAGTATTATAGTGTATAGTAACTGCCATGCTTCATTCTTCATTGTAATCACAGTACGAAACCTTTTTAATACAAGTTCTGCAGGCTGCCAAAATCAACTAATTAAGACTAATTTTACAAATATATTGAATGATTATGAGGAATCATTCATTAAAAACTACCCTTAAAAAGAGATGACCTATATATTAGGCAAAGTACACAAAGGTGGGGACTGATTTCTTTTCTTTCTTTTTTTCTTCTTTTTATGAATAAAAGTTGAAATATAAGAGAGCAGGAAGAAGACATCCAGAGCTCAAAACCAGCACACATTTTCTATAGTTTTTTAAAATCTTAAAATATGTCAATTGTCTCATTCCAGGAATGTTTATCAATAATTTATCAATGCTGAAATTCAGTGGTTTCCAAACCTATGCCTGCAATATGAAGTCAAGTATTTCTTCATCAGCACTAATTCGATTTTTCAAATATGGTAGACCTGAATGGATCTCAAACTTCATCTTATTCAAACTGAAAACTGGCATTGGATGTGCTTTTTTACTTACCAAAGCAAACTCTTCTTCATTTACTGTGTCCTTTGAGAACAATCAGACACAGAACGACAGTAATGTTTTATATTTTAGTGGTGAACAGTGGCCGCTGCTTGGTTTCTGTTAAACTGATGAAATGCCGATCTGACATCCGTTTTACGAACATGGAGATTTGATTTTGATATCGCCACTCCAATCTTGACAGAGCAGTTACGTCAGAGTTGTATCATGGGCAGAGCAGATGGTCCCACTGAGCCAGACAGCAGCCTGATAAACAAGACAAGTGAAACAGACTTTGAACAACAACCCACATTATCCTTCCAGATGAAGTCTAATTTTTATCCACCGTACAAACATGGACATACATCTTGCCCTGGACCTTTGTTTGTTGATTGAGCCACCACAAAGAAACCAGCAGGGAAAACTAATTAGCTGTTCAGCATGTAAACAGCATGTAAATGTGACTGCAGATGTCACTTCAGTGTGGTTCGATGCTTTTGTAGTCTTTACTCTTCAGTAACAACGAGAACACGCTGTGTGCTCGTAAACTGTGGTTTGCCACTCGGGCTGGATTATACAGCTGAAAATTTGATCACGATAAAATGTTTCATTTCAGTCAGTTTTGATAATTAATGCGATTTTTTTTGTGATCCACTTTTGATAAAGAGTGGGGGAAAGGATTGATTAGATAAAGGAAGTTAGTAAAACCAAAGGACAAGTAGAGGAAACTGCCATGTTGCACTGAGGTTATGGTTGCTGTTGGCTGACCAATTCCAGATATCAGCGTACATTGGCTTGAAGAAGGAGCCACCAAGAGGAGTGCATTGCTTAGGTAGAGATGCAGGTAGTTGGAGACACAGAGTTTTTAAACCATGAAGCTTGTTTCGAAATGACAACCACCAGCCTGTCTGCTGCAGCCTCCACTAGGTCTGCAGTCATGGACTGTGGTGCCTCGACAACCTGCATGATAACCACAGGGAGCAGCAGGGGGCAAAGCCGCTCCATTATCAAGGAATATGATGGGATGCTGTGATCCAAGGAGGGAGCGTACATGGGGTTTTCATGTGCTTTCATGGCCATTTGCATCCAATGCATTTAAATGAAACTGTCAGACATTCCATCACAATTTTTTTTAGTGTTATTGACGAAGAGTCTGTTTTATCACTCCGGCTTCCTGCAATCTAACTTTGCTTACTTTGTCTCTCCATCTCTTCATGTTTTTAATAATAGAACTGCAAAGAATACATTTTTTAAAAGATGTTGTCATTGTTTTTCACTGGTCAAAGGATGACAAAATGTGGCTTCATTTGAGCATTATTGTGTAGATTACGTGTTTTTTTTGTTGTTGTTTTAAAGAAGGCATAAATACCATGATTTCTTTCTTGCTTTTTTTCCCAATGATTTTTTTATTAATTATTACTCGGTATGTGGGAGCAGCTCACATGCTTACAGGGTTTGATGTACTCTCTGCAGCACATGATGTTCTTTGAGGAAGATCGCTTTGGCGCCAGTTTAATAAGTTGTTTTGTCATATCAGGACAAATCCCCAACATAAGGCTAAACATTTCCCTTGTACCTGTCTACCTTTTGTACATGAAGCAGAAGGAACTTCAAAGTGTTCGAAGTTAATTAAATGACCAAGAATTTGTGAAATATATCCCGTATTATTAAAAATTATTTTTGCTCTGTTTATTATTCCCATAATAACAGGGTTTATCCCTTTTATTTCATTTCAGGAATATTAATTTTCAAACTTGACTTTATTTCCCAATGCCATTTTGATTACAGTTTAAATGTTAATTTTAATCTATTTGTATAGCGCCAATTCATAACATCTATCATCCCAAGGCACTTCCCGGTGAATACCATTCAAAATTATACAGATAAACTCAATAAATACAAAGTTTCTTTCTCTTTAAGGAAGCACTGGGCAATCTAACATTTTACCAGTTTTATTTCAAAAGGTCCTTTTCATTGAAACAGCTTTGTCAATAAATGCAAACTTTTTATGATTAGCTGTGTGCACATTACACATCGATCTGGGCCTTTAGTATAGACTGTATATAAAGATAAACATGGACACAATGACAGCTCCCCAAAATTGAAGCCAAGAAGTCTCAGCTGCTAATTAATGTAAATTTTCATTTTGTGATTCACTGCCAGCATTGCAAACCAAAGCTGAAGTAAAGTGCTATCACAAACTCTGGAATGGCTTTTTCTTTGCATTTTATTTGGTAAATTTGTCATTTTTCTCTGCTTAAAAATAATGCATAAATAAATAGAATATGCATATGCATCTGCAAGTGGGGTGATTGGAAAAAAAAATGAAATGCGGAAAAGGACAAAGTCAAAGAATGGTCAGTGACTGCACAGACCGCTGGATGAAATCTTAGCTGGCCAGGCATTTCTCATGAACATCTTAGGAAACAGTAAATTCAGACGATTTCATGGTGAGCTACATGATGGGCTCATATTAATGAGAACCAAACTGCTGGAGCATTTTATTTGCTTTCAGTGACTGCATTACTCCTGGGCCTGATGTCAGGACACTCACAGCAGCTGCATGGAAGTAGCATGTGCAATCACAATTGGGAACAATGGAGGAGTCTCTTAATTTTTTTCGATGTATTTATAGTACAGCTCAAACTAGGGCTAAACAGTAGCTCTATGGTTAGCACCGTCCCCAGTTCGCATCCCAGCCTGGGATCTTTCTGCATGGAGCTTGCATGTTCTCCCTGTGTATGGTGGGTTTTCTCCAAGTACTCCAGCTTCCTCTCACAGTCCAAAAACATGCCGAGGTTAATTGGTGTTCATACCACACAGGTCCATAGGTATGAATTTCAGTGTGCTTGTTTGTCTCTCTGTGTAGCCCTGTGATAGACTGGTGGCCTCTGCCTTCACCCCAACAGCTGGGATAGACTCCAGCCCCCCCATGACCCTAATGAGGATTAAGCGGTGTATAGAGAATGGATAGATGGATGGATGCACACCTCAAACTGATCTGCATGTGCTTCATTTGCTCATCTCTTTGTATTGTGCTTACAGAAGCAACCTGTCCCGCAGAGCAGTGCAGAAAACGAGGACTCCTTCAGTCAGCTCAGTGAACTACAAACGCTGACATGGACAGTAAGACACAGGAAAATGTTTGAATACTCACAGAAATCTTTGACATTTTGGTTTTATCTTCTCAGTTTAAATACTGACAGAAATATTTTTTTCCTATAGAGAGCTAGATATTATTGGAATGTAACCTGATGCTTAATTTCCCCAGTGACATTATAGGGAAACCACACAGTCGGTAGGTCTGTGATTAGAGATTATGGCATCTTGAGTTAATTTTCAGTAAACTATTATAGCTTTACTTTACACTTTGTGCGCAGCCTTGTTCACCCAAAATTTTACTATTTGTTCATATGTCAAGTTCAAAACTCTCTGCTCCAGGTAATTTATTTATCATAAAGCACATGTGAACAATTGCACTGATATGAAGCAGCCACAACCCTGAATGCTTTGGCCTGACGCTTCCATAAACAGCAACAAAGGCAGCTGTCACATTGTCATTGTGGCTGGATGTGCAAAGCCAATGGTCCTCAACCAGGCATCACTTCAGTTCTGTATTAAGTTTCTCTTTTTTCAAGGTGTCACTTGTTGCTGTTGTGGTTCTTCATCATTCTTTGAATGCAGCTCTGCGCCTCCTTTCAGATTAAGGCTCTGCTGACTGACAGATAATTAATATAATATGTTTCAAAAGCAAATCATAATCCTTAGTGCAAATAGAGCATTAATTGTCCATGAGTAAAAAACAGAGTTGTTGTAGTTTATTGCGGTAATATATTCATTTAATTTTGACACAGGGTTCATTGACCAGCACTGGAAAACAAGTCATTTAGCCCTAAAGCTCATTTTCATCTGCTGTCCCCGGCCAGTTCTTAAAATAGCAATGTGAAAAATGTTGCAAAATATGTTTCCATAAAGCTGTTTGTCTTAATATCACTCCATTACACTGCTGGCTGTAAGCAAATCTCAAATCATAACATTTACACAGTAGATGTGTATTGTTTTTTTTTCATAGTTACACTTACTTTTGCTCTTTGATCAAGAGGAACTGAGAATCATGTGCTGTAAATTATGATCCATGGTCTTCAGTCATGCTGTTAAAATCGGCCGGCACCAAACTCAGTGCTCACCTTTTTAACGCAAATCAGTCCAACTTAGTCAGATGTGAGCTGGAAAGGATTAACAATCATAAAACTGCCACACCACATGATGAAAGTCTGCTGATATTACAAAACAAAGCTAATGAATCCTTGTAGAAGAAAAGGCAGAAGTCAACAGAAAACTGACATTTAACTTCACTTTTGCATAATACTGCAAAGTGATAACGAGGCGTTCATCTTTGTATGAAGCTCGTACCAGTTTGCTCTCACCCAAGACTTTTTGACATTTGACCTAGCGTGTAGAAGTCAACAGAAGGAACCAAAAACATGCAATTAAGGGATAAAAGACAATATAAAAGGTCAAATTCCGCAGCCATTGTGATAAAAAGTGGTATCATGAAATGAAGCAGCCACAGGAGGAAATACCATTGGCAAATAAAGCAGGATTTAGAGAAAATGTTATTTTAAATGTAAAAACAAGCCGAAATTAATAAACGTGGTATGCACTTAACAGGCTAGTTTCTCGAAAAGGCGTATAAATAACATTCCAAGTCACTATGAATGTTATCAGAATGCATTTTTTACATTTCATGTGTCATTGCACACCATATAGGTATAATAAATGACCTCCTCCCTCCTGACTTTAACCCTGACCTTAACCATTTCAGGTGTTAATGCTGTTAAATCACAGTAAAAGCTTCAAATGCATTGACATGACACATATAATATGCCTGAGGTCTTATAATATCACATTACATTAGACAGTTTTATTTCATGATTCATTATCTAATGTTGGATGCCTTGGAAAGCTTTGAATATAGATAACATTTCAGGCTATAACAAAATATAGGATTTTACTTTCCTGTGCTGATAATATTCCCTAATAGATTATTTTCACCTTGGCTCTGGAATCATGAAAAGCAACAGCCTCCCAATAAAGTTACCTTAAAATGGTCACAGATACAAAATATGTTAATCATATGTTCTCACAGTGAAAGTATAACTGTAATAAATACACAATAGTCACACACCAGTGAAAAAGGTATCCAAAGAGATTATTAGTTGTGAAGAATTCAATCCAACACACTGGCAGTCTTCAGAGAACAACTGAAGTGACGTCTTTATTTGATCTTTTTAAATGTGCTCAAAGCAGAGAAGTAAACACTTGTTCTTTTAGAAAAGGACAGAGGTCAGTGTAACATGGAAAATTATCCAGAGCATTGTTCATTATACAAACAAACATTTGTAGCATATTGATACATGTGTGATTATGGGGCACCACACAATAATACTGCACTGTCTTCAGTTATTTACACAAGGAAAAAAAAACAGCCCTTGTGGCTATAAATGCTTGAAATGTATAAATCATTTCTATATCTTTGTGTACATGGTAATAATGCAGATGTGTGTTCATTGTTTGTGTGGGAGCAGCAGACGTTACAAAAGAGCAATACAGTGTTTGGTTTTTTTTACTGTGGCTGTAAGGGAGAAAAGGGAAGTGGGACAAAACAAAATAAAAAAATAGGATAGACGGAATACACAGACACTGGACCAGAGAGAATCAGGCCATTTGAGAAAGCAGGCTTATACACACTCGCGCACACACAAACACAAACTGGAAGTTGGGTTAAGATGCAGTACACCCTCCAGCTTTGCTTTTTCACAACATTGATCCACATGTTGTCTCCCTCTTTCGTTCTCGCACACACATACATACATACATGAAAATGCACACACACTGTGAATGCCTTAGTAGGTGCTCATCTGCTCCAGCAGTACTTCTGTATTTCAGCTGTTTTCACACAGTGGAGAGGAAGGAGCAAACACATGCCTGGAGAAGAAAAATCGCCTGTGTTGCAACTTTACTGTACAAGCCGTTCACCATGAACTCAGGTCTTGATCAAAAGTTTTTGCTGCATCTTCCAGTTTAGACACTTTTAAACCTCACACAGAACACTGAAGCAGAAATATGATTGTTTCTTTAAGATAAGTCTTTTTTTAAACAGTTTTGCTACTTAAACAGTAAGCAAGAAGCCCCTTCGTCCCATTGGTCCTCGTGTTGAGAGTGTGACGCAATAGAAAGGTAAAGAAATATCGGAGTAAGAGACGGAGATAAGAGATAGATTGTACTATCCAACATCACAAACAGTGGTTGTGTGGAGATTGTCAAGGCCTTAAGCATTATACTCAGTGAATTGAGGTCACATTGTAAATCAAGTGTCTTCATAAATCATTCGCCTCCTGTGAATTTCATCCGAGTGCAGCCACTGTGTCAGGCAAGCGTCACAGCAACTGCGAGAAGTCCTTTAATTTTATTAAAAATGAGAAGTCATTGAGGTGCCCACGTCTGAGTCCCAAAGCAGCCTGACAGGCGCTGAATAGCAGCCTGCTCTGTAAAAAAACATCCGAGCTTATCTTTAAATTTAGATTCCTTTTTTCTCCCGTACTTAAATTCAATCCTTTCAACCGTAAAGCATGCCTTCGCTTCTAATGCACAGTCCCTGAAAGTAGAAGGTGTGAAAGCACCCTCAGGCCGGCACTGTATCAAACAGCTCAGAACAGTGTAATACTTTGTCCTCAGGGGTAAAATGTCTTTTACAAACCCAGCTATGCAGCACCCCTCAAAAGGAGCGTTTCCATGACTTACAGAGGATCTTCTGGAAGGCTCTGCGGAAGTCCTGGTTGAAGATGGTGTAGATGACCGGGTTCAGCGAGCTGTTGCAGTAGCCAATCCAGAAAAAGAACTTGAACAGCGTGTCTGGGATCTTGCACACTTCACGGCAGATTCCATACAGGCTATAGGAGAAGAAGAAGGGGAACCAGCACACCACAAATACGCCCATGACCACGGCGAGGACGAAGGTGAAGCGCTTCTCCCGAGCAGCGGAGACCTTCTTCCGGTTGACAGTGTTCTGGCGTTTTCGGCGGGAAGAAAACAGCTCCATGGATTTGGAACTGGCGCGCGATTTTCTGCTGGAGTATTTCGAGGCGGAGCTGCTCTTCCGGCTAGTCTTCCTGTCTTTCCTGGGTTCGTGGTGATGCCTCGAGGAGCTGGAACTTTTTTTAACTTTCTCATCCGATGAGCTGCTGTCGTCGAAGTCGTCGTCGTGATCGGTCAGCGGATGTTTTGGCTGGTTTGGGAGAGGGGATCGAACAGCCTGATCTTGGCAGTGCCCGTTCTCACGCTCCTGGTCTTTCATGCTCCCACCCCTGTTGGACTTTAAAGACCCACCTCTGCCAGGCTCAGCTTGGTCCATTCCATTCTCCATTGGCGAATCCACATCCCTCTTCTTCTCTGACATTGTTCTGGTCCTGGTTTTTGCCACCTGGTAGATCCGAATGTACACCAGGATCATGATAACACAAGGGGAAAAGAATGATCCAATGCTAGAGTAGAGGATGTACCAGGTTTCATCATTGAGGATACACTGGGGACTGGCCTCACTGCTGCTCCTGTCCATTGAAATCAGTGGAGGGAAGGAGATGACAGCTGAGATCAACCAGACCACTACAATCATGCCTTTGACTCGTTTAGGCGTTCTCTTTAAGTTATACTCTACTGCCTGTGTCACAGACCAGTACCTGTCCAAACTAATAGCACACAGGTGAACAATGGAAGAGGTGCAGAATAAAACATCCAGAGCCAGGTAGATGTCACACCAGATTTTGCCAAAAAACCAGTAGCCCATGAGTTCATTTGCCAGAGAAAAGGGCATGACCAGAGTGGCCACCAGTATGTCCGCACTGGCCAGAGAGACAAGGAAGAGGTTCTGGGGTGGTTTCAGAGCTCTGCTCGTTAAAACAGCGATGACCACCAAAACGTTCCCGACTATTGTAAACAAAATCAGAAAGCTGACAAGACCAGCGAGTCCCCAGATAGCGAGCTGGGTGTACTGGCTCCCAGAGGTGGAATTAGAGGAGTTATTCTCTGCCTCTATCCCGTCTTCCAGGCTGGAGATATTAAAGAAATCCATGTTTTTGTTTTTTTGTTTTTCTTTCTTTGCAGTCCAGGCGACTTTTAAAAGATTAAAACGTGCGTAAGTATCCAGTTAAGACTTGAGCGCATTTTTCACTACAAAAATCTACATCAAACTGCATTACTCCTCTCTCCCCACCTGCAATGTTCCACATTCTGCAAGCGCGTCTCTCTCCTTTGGAATTAAAAAGGGAGAGAGAGAAGGGGGGGAAGAGAAATATCTGGTAATAAGCAAGTCTTTTAAGTCCTTATTCCAAAAAATGTGCAGGCTTCTCAGCAGCAAAATGTCCATGGTGGAAAAGAGGCACTCTCCTCACCGCGTCCTCTCCCATCCCGACTGCGACCGCATCTCTCCACCTCCGCCTCCCCGCTGTGTCCTGAGAGAGGTTTGTAACAACCACGTGTCTTTTTTTTCCCCTTTTTTTCTTTTTTTAATTAGAAAGAACTGGCAGGGACCCGCTCCGCCCAGGAGGAGAGATGGGAGCGATTATTGGAGGAGTGAACAGAGCAAACACGCAATAAGCAAGAAATATATATGTATTATCATAACTGAAAATATATTTAGGAATAATCGATAAAATCAGTGTAGGCTGCCGCTGATGGTGATGATGTGGGAGCTCTGGTTTAATGTAATTACGATTTTTCTGCTAAAAATGCGTAAAGTGGCAGAGAGTCACAAATCTGACAACCGCTGAAAAAATCGCTCTTTTATAATTTCACTTTTGAAATTCTGTGTCGGTATTAGCAGACTGAGTGAGCAGGAGCTGCTGGTTGGAGGTGACATTGGTGTCCAAACGCAAACTGACAGCGGCTAAGTCCCTCACCACGGAGCGCACGGTCCGCTCCGTCCTGTGCACACACTGGAGGTCAGTATTGTAACAGTCAGCTCCGGAGGGAAAAGTAGGCGGACTTACACATCGTAAATGTGAACAGTGGTAATATTATACTGAACGAATCTTTTTGATAATTCACTGTGCAGCCTATTTATTAACATGCGCCAGTGGGATGGTGAGCGTGTGTGACCTTGCGGTAGAAACTTTATAATTTCTCTGCGCTCTCCTGACATTATATTTTGCGCGTTTGTGTGGTGGTAATTGTGTTGACACACAGATTAGAGGATTATACTGTGTGTTCAGATGGAAAGGAGAAGCAGGCTTTTGGGGGATACCAAAAATTATCTGCATGGATAGCAGTGCAATCAGAGAACAAACTAGGGCTTGCATGGTGTATGATTAGTGAGTATCCATCTTCCACTCATGAGTGCACCCCACCTCCGTTGGCTTTTTCACATGCGGTGATGGGCTGAATCTATCTTAATTTTGTTTTCAGTGTCTTAATTTATGTATTTCCTTTGAGGACACGCATGCATGCGCACTTTCCACAAACATCAGAGCATTGTCTGTCACTTTTGGTCTCTCTTTCAGTCTTCACTATCCACTCAGTGTCTGTCTTTCTTTATCTCTTTCTCCAACACACACATACACATTAAAGCTTTTCAAAAGAATGGTGCAGCAGCACTCTGCCAAAGTTGTTTAAATTAAATCCAATCCCACAACAGTAAGTCTATCCAAAAAAGCCTGGTTAAAAAGTTAATTTTTTTGGTCTGTCTACATGTCAACCCCATTTTCCCTGGGTGGTGCTGCCTCCTGGAGAAACCCACTCTCGCCTTTGGAGTACAGCCTGGTATTAAGTTCCTGGGCCAGTGCCTTTATTGACCGTGTCTCCCAGCTAAGTACCTGCCATTAATCACAGACTGCTCAGCCATATTGAATTAAAGAGCAACCGCAGCCGCAAGAAATGCTCAAGTCCAAACTGATCCGCATCAAGGCACGAGGTGGAACGAGGAGGGCTCGTGGTCTATCTGCGTGGGAAACACAGTCAGGGTGGCAGACAGTCCCTAATTTGTCCTCCAACGTACCCCAAAAGCAGTTTTTTCCTTCTTATGTTGCCATTTTAAATTTAACTAAGGCCAGAGTGATGCTGTAGGTCAATCTGGTTGCACTCTAAGGAGATAGATAAGCCTGAATATACCAAGCCCTTTCCTTATTTCCAATCTAGAGCTCTGAAGGAGAAAAAGCTCTTTCTGCAACAACCCAGGAGCCAGGTTTTGGGTGTCAAGGAAACTCTGTTAATACATTTTTTAATCTCCTCAAGTCAAGAGTTTGTGCTTATCTCACTCTCAATTATCATCCATTTTCTTCTCTTTGATGCTTTTTTCTTCTTTATTCTGGTCCAATCACAAAGTTTGCTCCGTGTAACAAAATGCTACTTGGTTTGCAGTCTTCTCTACATTTATTTAAGTGCTACAATGCAGCATTTGGGGAAATGAAAGGAAAGGAAGTGCCCAGAGCTTTCATTTAGCAAGAAGCACAAGTCTTGCAGAGCTCCAAATATGATACACCTGAGTTCTTCTAACAAGGTTACATGACCAGCCTTATGTGGCCCATTAAAGTCTAGCACAGTGAACACTCCGACCACACAATCAGTGGCTCAAAGAACTAGAAGACGTGCAGTGAAAGGCTTCCACCTCTTTCCTGTAAATGTTTATCATCCACGTGTGTGCATTAACAAAGGTATAGAACAGACCAGCATGCACGAACAAAAGCTAATTCTCCAAAGAAATCTAAGCTGTTACTAATCACAACAGCCACTTCTAATTTTCTCATCATCCCTAATGTGTTTCCACATGAGTTCCTTTTATAAGAGGTTTGCTACTAACTGATGACAGTGACAAATGGCAGTGTTACCTGGGCAGACAACGATAGAGCCGAGAACAAATAGTTCACCGAAGCAACATTCAGCCCTGGGGGAAGTTTCTTTCCTGCTAGCATCACCTCACAGAACAGGGCCTGCTTCTTATCTAGTGCCATGGCTTTATTTGACAAATTACCTGGTGGGGACAAAACAGTAAAATAACATCAGTTGCACGGTTGATTTGGATTTTTTTATTTGTAAATGAATGGATTTTTAAACCTAATTCTTATGAAATTTAAAGTAAAGTAGGTGGTATGGATATGTCTTAGCTCACTATATCTTCTTCTGAAATAATCTCATATCTCTGTAAGTGACGCTAACCATTCAATCATTCCCAGATGCTTTGCTATTTGTATTTGTTTATGTAGGATTGTCAGAACTACTAGAGGTCAGAAAGATTAAAGAAGCGAGACAAATATTTTTTTTCTTTAGGTCAGAGCTATATCTTACACTGTTGTCTTTCTCAACCTCGTGCTTCTTCCCACCACAGCATAGGATGTGACCTTGACCTTGGCATCGTTGCGATGGAAGTGACTGGGTGTCAAGCTGGATGCATTTTAAACATAAGAGGTAAGAGATTTCTTGGCTCTTTCTTTCAGCTTTGACTTCAGAAAAGGAGATTTGTAGGGTTGCATTCCAATAGTGCTATTGTCCTTCGCTGTGAACTTACAAATTATCCTTAATGGGTTTCCACAGTGATGTGCACAGAAAGGGTAACTGCTGAATTATTTAAGCACTGATCCTGAATTTGAAAAAATCTGGATGTTTTGTCGTCTTCCATTTCTGAAAAACTGCATTTTGAAAACTAATATTATAGTTTTTTTCTGTAGTTTCTTTAATGAAGTGCAATCTTTAGACCAAAGGTGTTTTGAATCTCATAATTAGGTTATTGCGTAATGCAGTCATTATTCAGTGAATGAATTTTTTTATTATTATTTTAAACCTCTCCCCCAAAAAAGCCATTTTCTCTTATAATCTACATTTTTCTTGTTGCTTGATCGGTAATGGTCAGTACAGACCTCTTTGCTCTGTTTAGTGGAAGTGGTGAGCCATTGTGCAAAATGTTCTTTGAGTCTCATGAGACAGTGAGGTTCTTTGAAAATGTGGTAGATTCTCAGTGCAAAAGTAATCATACAGTAAATGGAGAATAAAGGACAATCGGAACAGATGTAGGCTGAGGCTGTATAAAATATAAAGGCTTTATTCCTCTGAGTGCATTTTGGCATTTTAGAATTCATTTGAAGGAGATACAGGCATTTTATCTGCACATATCGGACATGAAAAGAGGGCAGATGTGTTCCACTTTTATTGATGGCATGAAAGCATTCTCTGGTGATCAAGGTTTTATGAAGTGTGCATTGCCTGAAGAGATGTAAAACACAGGCAGCAAGTACATTATGTGAAAATACTGTTGTAAGCTTCTTTGAGCTCTGCAAGTGATCAATCTTAGACGCTTGTTTAGAAAGTCTGTGTTTCAATTTGAAAAGGACACAATGTCAGTGGGGTTTACCTCCGTGTGTTCCTGTGGAGCAGCAAGCGCATGACTCTGTGACTGTCTCGTGAAAAGCGTGTGTGCTGTCACCAAGGCAAATGGTTTTTCTTCCCATGACACAATGCAATGTTACTCTGCTGCCTTAGTAGTAAAGATACTCAGTCAATACTATGCCTCAGTAATTGCATTGATTTCTTAGCGAGACATATTTTGATGACAATAAATCAGTTTACAGCTGTAAAAACAATGACTGTGTTTTGTAGATGTCGTCATATTCAGATGGATGGATCTGTGAAAGACCTCCCTCCAGCAGTAATAACTTTGGCGCTCTCCTGACCTTTCCTTTAGTGCCACCATCAGGTTGATGTTTATGGCTACAACTTTAGTATCTGCATTAGTTTGTTTAAAGACCCCTCTGGGGAAGTTTTTTTTATCTTGTCCATATGGTGTTTGTCTACGTGCTGGAAGGCATATCATGACCCAAATAAGCAGTCAACACCATGGCTGAGCATTTCGATGAGAAAACTCTTGCATCTCGCTGACAGTCTCAAAAACAAAGATTCGGACCTTTGGGACATATCCTGTAAATTTGTGGAGTGGGAATTTCTGTCTCATTATTCTTCTCCAGAATAGATTATCATATGGAGTTTGAACATGTATGACTTGACTCCAACTTGCCATAGTATAGAGCAGTTTTAAAGTGTTTGTGCAGAGGTGCAGGTGAGCTGGTATGCTCCAGCTGCAGTGAGTGGTGGTTGAAAAAAGAGGCAAGGAATTCATACACTACCAGTCAAACGTTTGGACACACCTTCACATTTAATGGTTTTTCTTTGTTTTCATGACCGTTTACATTGCAGATTCTCACTGAAGACATCAAAACTATGAATGAACACGTATGGAATTACGGAGGAAACAAAAAATGTGAAATAAGTCAAAACACGTTTTATATTTTAGATTCTTCAAAATAGTCACCCTTTGATTCCTGTGTTGCACACTCTTGGCCTTCTCTCCATGAGCTTCATGAGGTAGTCACATGAAATGGTTTTCCAGCTGTCCTGAAGGGGTTCCCAGAGATGCTGAGCACTTGTTGGCCCTTTTGCCTTCACTCTTGCCTTCATCCCAAACCATCTGGATTGGGTTTAAGTCAGGTGACTGCGGAAGCCATATCATCTGACACAGCACTCCATCACTCTCCTTCTTGGTCAAATAGCCCTTACACAGCCTGGAGATGTGTTTGGGGTCTTTGTCCTGTTGAAAAATAAATGATGGTCCAACTAAACGCACACCAGATGGAATGGCATGTCGCTGAAGGATGCTGTGCCAGTCATGCTGGTTCAATGTGCCTTCAATTTTGAATAAATCCCCAACAGTGTCACCAGCAAAGCACCCCCGCACCATCACACCACCTCATCCATGCATGTAGAGATCCTCCGTTCACTTTTTCTGTGTCGCATAAAGACACGACAAGTGGAACAAAAGTTCTCAAATTTGGACTCCTCAGACCAAAACACAGAGTTCCACTGGTCTAATGTCCATTCCTTGTGTTTCTTGGCCCAAACAAATCTCTTCTGCTCGTTGCTTTTCCTTAGTAGTGGTTTCTTAGCAGCTATTTGACCATAAAGGCCTGATTGGTCAGTCTCCTCTGAACACTTGATGTAGAGATGTGTCTGCTACTAGAACTCTGTGTGGCATTTTTTTCTAGGCTCTAATCTGAGGTGCTGTTAACTTGTCATTTCTGAGGCTAGTGACTCGGATAAACTTATCCGCAACAGCAGAATTGACTCTTGGTCTTCCTTTCCTGGGGCGGTCCTCATGTGAGCCAGTTCCATCGTAGTGCTTGATGGTTTTTGCAACTGCGCTTGGGGATACATTCAAAATATTTGCAATTTAAGAACTGACTGACCTTCAGTTCTTAAAGTGTTGATGGAATGTTGTTTCTTTTTACTTAGCCTATTGGTTCTTGCCATAATATGTATTCTAACAGTTGTCAAATAGGGCTGTCAACTATATATCAACCTGACTTCTGCACAACACAACTGATGTTCCTAACTCCATTAAGACGGTAAGAAATTCCACAAATGAACCTTGGCAAGGCAGACGTGTGATATCTTCAGTGAAATCTACAATGTAATAGTCATGAAAATAAAGAAAAAAAACATTAATTGAGAAGGTGTTTCCAAACTTTTGACTGGTAATGTATATCTACATAATCTAGAGGTATAGAGTTACATCTGGGCCATTTCTAGACAGAAATTAGGGGTTAAAAATTACAACCAGAGCGGGCATTTAATAGGATTCTATATTCAGCCTGAAAAACAACTACATTGCATAAAATGTAAATGGCTTGGTTGGTCAAACACACAATAAACCAAAATTGAGAAAAATTTTGACCCTGGTAACAATTAGTTAACTTGTCAGGCTGTGCACTGTATTATCAGCACGATAACTGTGTCTCACTTTGATGAAAACACCAAAATAAAAGCGATTAGATATGTCGTCCACGATTTCATAATCTGCAACCCAACTGAAATATGGAAGACGTTTCAAAATCAGGTCATACTGACGTTAAGGCTCATCTTCAGCTAGATCTTATGTAAGAGTTACTGAGCAGAAGATGAGGACTCCATCATTTTAATAACAACAGTCACAGTCAAGGTCTTTTCTAACACAATTCATGTCGTCTCTGCTAGTGGTCAATATCTTTTACAAAGAAGTGTCAGCAGCTGTCAGTCTTAATTAGCAAATATGACTGCAAACACAAATCAAACAGCTTTTCCAAAAACCCTGGTCCAGAATGGACACCATGAAGCCATTTCAACCTAATAAAACATTTGGATATCAACTGTAGCAGAACAGTTTCAGACTGTTCCAGAGCAGACTATATCACTCAACTGTCCCGAGAAAGGTTGACTGTCCAATTACAATCACTGCCTTATTTGAGATGAATGTTGCTGTGCAGTGTAAGGCCTGGCAAAGTCATTACTGTCCATCTGAGTGACAGTTGGACCAAAATGGCAGATCTGCAGGCTACTTGAAAATTAGGCGCAGCAGGAATGTGTTGAAAAAGTGACAGCCCCAGACAGAGACCAACACCAGTCGACTCGGTGTTGCATCATGATCTGCACACCAGATTGATATGCCGTTGGTGAAAAATGACCATCTGTGAAGTGTCACTCTCAGAGAGGTCACAGATTGGCCAAGGCAGAATGAAAGAATTGATGCAGAAATCAATCGTGAGGCCGGTGACAAGAGAGTGATAGATGATCGGTGGTCATCATTAGTTCTGGTTTGCCGATAATGTCAACACATGAGAGTTAAATGGTTCATTCATGTCTAATAACATACTGGAATATTTCTTGAGTTGATGGACCTACATTATTCTGGTGTCAGTGCTCCCCAGTGTCCAACAATCACTTTCAAGCAGCCTGGCAGTGCCAAACATGTCAGCTGGTAGAGTAAAACCCCTCAGTGGGACCGTTATTAGATCCAATCAAATATGAAATCACACTGCAAGGCATCGGCTGTAGATAAACCCACCTAAGCCTTTTGCATTACAGTGCCTTTTCCCCCTATACCCTGGTCGATAAATCATTTTACAACCCCGAGTAACCACAAAGTATTTTTGAAGTGCTCTCGGTTTCTGTGAGATACCGTGTCTCTCCAAACTGATCCCACTCCTGTGCTGCCTGAGAGCTCTCCCCGTAACGCTGAAATCAGTGTGGAAAGCACTAAACCTTGGAAACGTGCTGGGGGAGAGGGGGAAAACAAATAAGAGAGTGAGAGAATAATGGAGGAAGAATGAAGCGAGCTGCACAGGATGAAAGAAACCTTTCCTCATCACTTGATTAGCAGTGAGGTAGAAAGGTATTATTTGCACTTTGGGATTGTGTGATAAATTATATTCCACTTTTCATCTCATTTCACTGTTAGTTATATTTTCAAGTAGTGCAACTGTATCTAGAGGGTACAGTTTCACTATGTGAACTGTACCCATTGGTTAGGACATTTAATCTCTTTTTTTTCTCCTTCTTGGGATAAACATACGTCTGCATTAGCACATGCACAGCCCTTTAGCCTGTGCTGGTATTTCTCTGCATTAGAGAGAATTTTCATTTGTGATATGCTGAAGACAGAATGGTCAGGACTTACCCAATGGGTTGATCATGACCACGTTACATTAAAGCAACCTAGTATTGTGGGTGATTCAGTTGGGCAGCCACAAGGACATTCATGACAATAATCAGTGATTTAATTAAAGTTTAGTCCAGAGTACACACAAGATCTGTCAGTGTTACAGCAATGCAACATTTGTGGTAGTTTGGTAGAGATAATAGTGGTTTTGTTAGTGGTGTGACTGTAGGAATGGCAGTGTCAACCGCAACTACTAGATGGATTGTTATGACATACAGTACAGACGTTCATGGTTGCTGGAGGAAAAATACTGTGGTTCTCTTCTGACTTTTCCTTTTGATGAATCATGACATTTGTAGTACCAGTTTGATGAAGACCCCTCTGTGTAAAATCAAGTCTTTCATCTTGTAGACATGTCTATATGATTTTTATATGCTGGGAGACGCATCATGAGCAAAATAAGCAGTCAGCACCACGGCTGAGCATTTCCACCTTGAAACTGCAGGACACCAATGACAGTTTGAATTCTGAGGTTTCATATGTAACAACCTTAAGGAACCAATCACACCATCTTGCAAGGGCTGGGACTTTCAGTGTTATTTTTCTTCTCCAGAATCATGTGTGAATGTGCTGAATTTCTCAAAAAGTGCAACTTTTCATTGGACACTGTACAGTAGTCTTTTTGCGTATGAGCAGGTGACGTGAGCTGCATAGAGATGAGTTTCTAATATGGAATAAGATTACTGTCAAAAGTATTCATCCACGATTCTAACCATTCGTATTCGTAATGTTAAACATTTGTATGTTAATAAAAAATGTGTACACAAAATTCTGCTGTCATATGCATGAGTTTGATAAATTAAGGGTTAGGATTGTTTTTACGAGTATGAACCTAAAAGTTGTGAGTGCAACTCTAATTTCTACGACTACGAAGTCTTCCCTGTGAGGACGAATTCAAGTTTATGGGTACGAGTAGAAAAATACTGGAATGACGTCACATAGGTCACAGGGGAAGGTAATCGAACACAGATTGCTCCAAACGCGCATGCGCCATTTATAAAGAGTAGACGCCGGGTGGACCCGGTGGACCTACCGGGGCAGGTGACGCCTCACAGGTCAAGTAAATAACACATCCAACTTCTTGTAATTTATTTATTTCATGAAACTGTACTGTTTTAATTGATATACAGTTTATGGACGAAAGACGGTACTGCTTAGCTTGCACGCTAACGAGCCGGGCCGGTGACACATTAGCCTTCTAATGCAAGGAGGCTAATGAGGAGGCTAAGGAGGCTTAATAACAAAACAAACATAATTTGAGATTATGAATCGTGGCAATTGGCGTATGAATCAGCCCATTGTACAGCCTAAATTGCTGTAAATTAAGTCCAGTTTTAGTTCTTTGCAAACTCAGACACGTGCATTAGTTTAGTTTACAATGAATCTGGCGGAGTTCGGTAAAGTTGGAAAGATATTCACAGATTCGGACTTCCGGCATCAATAACTCATGAGATATATGTTGTCAAAACATGAACGATGCCTCTTTCAAATCGTTGTAAGGTAGACAATGTGCTACAAGGCCAATTTTATCAAAAGTCGCTGTATTTCAAGCTACAGAAATAACATTGGCGTCTATGAGCAGCCGGCGGTGCAACGAGTTAACAGGGACCGTCTGCAAATAGCAAAACCGCTGCAACAGCGAAAAGAGACACTGCACATTTATTCAATAACTTTACTCTTGTACCCTGTAGAGCCACTAAAATCACTGGAGCCATGAATCGGCTGCGGCTGGTCAAACTACAACTCTTTGTTTGGTGCTAAATGAAAAATTGAATTTTAAGGATTTTGCTATTTGCAGACGGTCCCTGTTAACTCGTTGCACCGCCGGCTGCTCATAGACGCCAATGTTATTTCTGTAGCTTGAAATACAGCGACTTTTGATAAAATTGGCCTTGTAGCACATTGTCTACCTTACAACGATTTGAAAGAGGCATCGTTCATGTTTTGACAACATATATCTCATGAGTTATTGATGCCGGAAGTCCGAATCTGTGAATATCTTTCCAACTTTACCGAACTCCGCCAGATTCATTGTAAACTAAACTAATGCACGTGTCTGAGTTTGCAAAGAACTAAAACTGGACTTAATTTACAGCAATTTAGGCTGTACAATGGGCTGATTCATACGCCAATTGCCACGATTCATAATCTCAAATTATGTTTGTTTTGTTATTAAGCCTCCTTAGCCTCCTCATTAGCCTCCTTGCATTAGAAGGCTAATGTGTCACCGGCCCGGCTCGTTAGCGTGCAAGCTAAGCAGTACCGTCTTTCGTCCATAAACTGTATATCAATTAAAACAGTACAGTTTCATGAAATAAATAAATTACAAGAAGTTGGATGTGTTATTTACTTGACCTGTGAGGCGTCACCTGCCCCGGTAGGTCCACCGGGTCCACCCGGCGTCTACTCTTTATAAATGGCGCATGCGCGTTTGGAGCAATCTGTGTTCGATTACCTTCCCCTGTGACCTATGTGACGTCATTCCAGTATTTTTCTACTCGTACCCATAAACTTGAATTCGTCCTCACAGGGAAGACTTCGTAGTCGTAGAAATTAGAGTTGCACTCACAACTTTTAGGTTCATACTCGTAAAAACAATCCTAACCCTTAATTTATCAAACTCATGCATATGACAGCAGAATTTTGTGTACACATTTTTTATTAACATACAAACGTTTAACATTACGAATACGAATGGTTAGAATTGTGGATGAATACTTTTGACAGTAATCTTACTCCATATTCTAAGACTTAAATCCAAGGGCGTCAGTTTGTTTTTAAAAGTGGGGGGGATGGAGACCACAGCACTTGGAGAAAATGTCGAAGAACGGCGGCAAATTGCCACAAGCTGGGCTCGAACTCACAACCACCACACCAAAGGAGGAGGCTCAACCTGTTGAGCTATCGGTACATGTGGATAGAGGGGTCTGTGGGCCGCTATAGTACTAATTCTCCCGGGCCGAAATTTTGCCCCTGCACGCCCCTGGTCAGAGCTTCCACTTGGCACGGGCGCAAATTTAGCATCTGCACGGGTTTTTTTAACCTCACGAAGGTGTGCTGCATGTCTGTGCAACTCTCGGCCGAGTGCGGATGGTGCGTTCAGGAGCGTCGGAATTTTCTATACTGCTGAAAATAACTGGGTTTACAACGGCTTACATGTGAAGAATTTGAACGTGTTGGAGACAAAATGACCCCTGACAAAAAGTGGGGGGGACACATCCCCACCGTCCCCCCTAAACTGACGCCTATGCTTAAATCAATGATTGGAGAGAGACTTGAAATCTTTGTTTCTTTTAAAATATCTGCTTTTCTCACTTCCCTGAGTCTAGGTGCAGTTTCTTTGATCTGTTGACAACTGTGACCTTACCTTAGATACGGTTTGTTGATCAGATGTAGTAAACCAGACGAGAGGTTTGTCCTGCAGCTCTTTCCTCTCTTTCCCTAAGCTCCATTCCTATCAGTACCTCCAGCAGTCCATGTCTGGCACTGTGATACTGCAAACATTTTTACATTTGATGAGGTCTGGGAAAATGATTCCGACACACTGGTACACTGTTTGATGCCACTTCTCTCATATCTTCTAGCCCTGACAGCGCATGATGAAACCATTTAGTCTTGCACTGCCTGTGTCGTTGCTGGCCTGGCATCTGTATCATTTCTCTTTCCCCTTCTCTTTTCTCCGATTGCAGCTTAAACTGTACCATCTTTCACACTGTGAAAGTTGGGGATCAACGATGTTTGCTGAGTGTGTATGTGTGTGTTTGTGTTTTGCTGGGTGTGCATGTTTGTGTGCTATTCTCCTCTAACCAAGCTTTTATCCCAGTCTCACAGGAAACATGCTTTATTCAATAGAGGAATCAAAGCAGCTGAACCTTCTTTAAGTTTGAAAAATACTCCCTATATGCAGACTGTCTGCTTCTAAGCCCTTTTAATTCTGCCACTGTGGACAGGCGCTGACAGTGTCAGCTGATTTGAATGCAGACTTTGCTTTTGTGGTGTCAGTGTGGTTTATCAGCTGGAGCGGTGACATCTCAGCTTCTCTGCCTGATTATGAATACTGCCCTCCATTCAGAATAATGGCACCACAGAGCTTGTGCCAAAGCAAATTTCTGCTGATTTCGTCCTCTGTCACTCTGAAATAGTATGTCTTTGTGTGTTTAGTTTTTGTATGAGTGTGTGAAAATGTGCGTCCATGTTTACTTTGGCCTGACTAGATTCCATTATGTTGATTTTGGTGGGATTGGAGGAGAATTGGGAGGTTTAGACAAGCTAGATTGTACTGATTGGACTCAACTAGACTGATTTTAATAAGATGAGACTGCATTAGAATTGAATGAACTTCAAGGTAATTGAGTTTTTACCAACCTCAAATTTATATTCCTGTGGCTATGCTCATCCAGCTACACTTTCATACTATAAATAAATGTGTTACTGTTTGCAAGTTGGGACCATATCAAGCCCCCCACCATACATCCTAATCCTCTTACTATTATTTTCTTTCTTTATCTCTCCACTGTATTTATCATTCATGAATGTCCTAAACAGAGGATCAAACTATTTTTTTTTCTGTTCTAAACTATGATGCCAATGCCTTTTTGACAGTGTACCAGCTAATGTTTGGACCTATGAGCACTGAGTCACGAAGGTTTCATTTGATCATTTTTGACGTTACCACAAGGGCAAAATGTGTGACTTACAATTAGAAACTGTTCTTGAATTTTGGTTGTTGATTGCTGAATTTTATTTCATAATCCATGCCTGCTCAATCTTTATGGATCACAAAGTTCACAATATTTTAAAGAAAAATGCAGTATAACATTATAAAGAGGGTTCTACAGTCTGTCAGAAGTAATATCCTCTGTCTTCCTCTTGAAGTTATGGGTTGTGATATATTGATATTGCAAATACTGTATTTTTGTAACTTAATTAAAGTATAACTTTTGTTTAAGCTCTGCAGCTCTACTCTTAGCTCTGCTGGACATATTGTTCCTCTTCTTTAACCTTTTCAATGCCCGTTTTTGTCAAAGAAACACTGATAAAAACAACTGTCTACGTCCTGCCACAAATAACTAAACAGCAGATACACAAAGTTACCAAATGACTGATGATGAAAGGCTAATATCTGCCAACTGAATAACTACATATTTCCATCTGGAGAACCCATACTAGAGCCCAACTACATGCAGAGTGACTGCTGGACTTTTGTCAGGTGGCAGCTTGTACTAAATGCTAACTTTGCTCTGCATATTTGCTATGTTAGCCATAACAATCTAATAAGTTAGTAATAGATCTGGCTTGTGCGTTTGACAGTTTGCTTTAATATTTTATAAATAACAAGATGCATACTGATTCAGCTGATAAATAGTTTAGTGCAATGGCCAAATTATGCCACTGGCTTCCTGAGGAGAAAATCTAGAATACACAATTTGTTGTTAATGAATTCTCAATCAAAACTGCCAGAGTGGGCCATTGAACAACAGCTATGAATGATTCATCTTCCATTCCATTCTTGCTTTGTGGGCTTGTGTCGCCTTTTCCCCCCTGCTTTTTTATGGATGTGGCAGCTTAGTAAGCTCTGATTTTGCTTACTCTTGGCCAGCGTCACATCTTTGATCCCTGTTTCCAAGCACGGAAAAGGGGGTTATGCCAAAGCACTGGCCAAGTTTCAGAGGCTGCACATTTAACCACAGTCTGCTGTGTCACATTGCTTTGTCTTAAGAAATGATTCAGATATTTTGAATCATTTCTTAAGACAATACTGCTGGATAGAGAAAGGTAGATTTTATTTTGCTCGCAAGTAAATATGACCGCTAAATTGTAGCACTTCTTTAGCACAACATCATTTATTAACAAACCAAGAATTGTTATGTTTCAACTACTGGTTGAGTTGTACTACAGTGCTGTCCTCTGCACCATCAACACACAATCACTTATAAGTATTCTTGAAGCTGATACTCTGAGTCTATTTTCATTATATGTAAATCGATCTGTGGGAGGACCGAGTCAGTTGAAAGTCAAGGTCTTGAGACCAAATGTACAAGATCAGTTTCGTTTAGCTTTTCGTAGCCAACAGCCATGCAAATACACAGACACTTTGTTAAACTCTCCTCCTGAATTGTAGCAGTCTATGTATTCGCGAGGGGTTTCCTGCACACACACACATACACGCACACACACACACACACACACACACACACACAAAATGAAAACTGGACTCACACTCACACTTCAACACCAACTTCCTCACAGAGTTGAACTGCTGCTGCCGATGCTGGAGATGAGCGTGGCATGACTGATTCAATTAGAGTTGCACATAATGAAATGAAGATTACACAAAACATGCACACACGCACACACACACACACACACACACACACACACACACACACACACACACACACACACACAGAGCCACAATCAGTCCATGTACCCACCACAGCCACTCAAATGCAGAGCGTGCATTCATTTCTATTCCTTATGCATTTATCTTGAAGCCAGAAGCAACACAGACCTCACACACACAGTCTCCTGGCGGTTCTTTGATGCAAACAGTTGCATACACAGACACTTACCTGCAGCTTAGGAAAACAAGCAGACATTTATGGTCTATATTGGCCATTATAAATCAGAAAATCGACCAGTTATATTAAAATAAATAAATAACTAAAATTTAATAAGAGCCGCAGACTCCGTCTTCGTGCTATATTTTTATGCCTCTAATCATACATATTATACATCCCATATAGTCTAGCTGCCAATTAACAAGATGTAAAGCCACACTAAGAAGGTTATTTGCCTGATGCACGATGCTGTTTATCTTCCTGTGATTTTCTAAATTTTGTGGGCTTACTTACAATTACAGGGTTTCCTGTGTACATGTGTGTGACAGTTGAAGAAGTGTAGCATTTTAATGAGCCTTGCGAACAAACCAGATGCGACTCCTCGTTAAACGAAATGCAACACAAGACATGAATCGGCCAAATGCATAAAAACCAAGTTACAACATGGCCTAAATTCAATTAGCTGACAGGTTTGTGTGTCTCTCTGTGCAGAGTCTTTGCGTTTCATTATTTCCAGCAACAGCTGCCTGTCTTATGGTTGCTGCAAGTCATTGACAGCTACCCTCTTTATGTCAGCAACCACCCAGACTGATTTGTTTGTCTTATTAGCAAAGTTTCTAGCTCTGGGGGAAAAAAAGAAAAGCTATGTGTTTTTTTGCTAATTTTGTTGTGTTCAATCCAAATAATAAGCAACAAATCCTAAAAAGCTCTCATCACTAATGTCCAAGTTTGAATTCCAAGTTACATGCCTTTCTTGACAAAAAGAGCTAAACTGCAAGTATCTTTTAAAACAAAATGTAATGTGAAGCTTTGAAAGGACTTGTATGGCATCTAGCAGTGAGGTTACAGATTGCAACCAATTGAATACCTCTTAGTTAAAGCATGTAGAAAAACTTACAGCGAGTGTGACGTCTCTCTAAATATGCAAAAAGCCCTTCTTTCAGCCAGTGTTTGGTTTGTTCATTCTGTGCGGTTGTAGAAATATGGCAACACAACATGGCTGGTTCTGTAGACAAAGACCCACTTTTTATGTCGATAGGAAAAATTCATGGTAAGCTAACGAAAACACTGTTATTCATTGTTACAGGTGATTACATGTGAATAGAAGCATAATTACAAATACTTTGTTCCATTTCCATCGTGCAAACTGCCCCTTTCAAACCTCTCTTGAAGATGAAGGAAATGGGAAAAAAAGGTAAGTAACCCTTTTACACCGCACACACGCACAGGCACACACACACCTACCCACACACACTCTTACACATGGATGTAATAGCACAAACATACACGTACGCCAATGTCTATATGTGGTGCTTGCTCTGTTATTGCATCTTTGATCCTTAATGGCGCAGAAATGGTCCATCTGCTGCCTGATAAACACTGTGTTCTCTGAACTCCTTCCACTGTGGATGTCTGTGTGCTGATTGTTCTCTCTATCACTCTGTCTTGTTTCATTTTTGCTTTCAGTTTCATTCCAACCTGCTCCCCTTTTTTGTTTCTCTCATTCCTTCCCAGTCACACACTGATGCCCACCCTCACAACCTCTCACACACACACCGGGCTGCATGTGGAGAGGTTATTGTCATGCTGCTCATGAGAGACTGCATTTGTGTCTTTGGTCAGTTCATCCCCAGGAAATCGAAATCTAAAATCCCAGCCTAATGATTCTGTGTTCACTTTGACCTCAGACAATGAACACAGCTGTTAAGCCTTCTTTGTCTGCAAATACTTGCTTGCATTAGAAAATTTATATCCTCATGCAAGTGTGTCTACACTGAGCTGTTTTTCCTGCAGACGGATATAAAACAGTTCAATTTTATACTCTTGTCATATAAATATTGCTGTGTTGTCTGCAGGTCTCTGGAGAGTCTGTAGCTCACAAAGAAGCAGACTTCAGTTTTTGACACATCTCAAGAATACTTAATATCAGAATATTACAATGTAGGAACACAAATACAACAAGTCTGCACAGGGCGATAGCAGAAGATCTGAATATTTTAGTAAATGAGAGACTACAGATTTACATTGCCAATAAATTTGTAAAACAGCTTGTTTTCATTTTGTTATTGTGGGTTACTGAATATTAATTGATTGGGAAATACCAATTTTATGTTGTTTTTATTTACTATTATTCATTTTTGTCTTTTTCAACATTTTAACATTAATACATCTGAAACATTCTGAATAACTGCCCATGTGAATAGGTAAACAAGTATTACACCAACAACCAAATCAGCAACCATCTGGACAATATCACAGCTTATAGTTGATTATTATTATTTTTATCATTTCATAATTGCCAGTTAAAAAAAGAAAATTTCAAACAGCCGAACAATGTTGAAAATAAAGAGACAGTACATGACCACAGTAAGGTAAAAATTCAAACATAAAACAATTTTTAGTGTTCATATTTGATCATGATCACAAATTTTCGTTGATTTACACAAATAAAAGCCTCCATCTACGATCCAAACACTTCACTGTAACCTTCAGGCTGCTCTTTGTATTGATGTTTGCACGTGAGCAATGTGTTTGTGTATTAGTGTGTCCTCTGACATTGCTGTCCTGTCTGACCACGTGTGTGTGATTTTGCATCTAACTAGTCATTTAGCAGTGGCCTTTGGCTTTTACTCATTCGCTGAGGTGGCATTGCAAGTGATGACTTCGTCTGTTTGCCTTTATGTGTGAATGTGTGTATTTTGTTGTTAATCCTCTCTGTGAGGATAATGGCCATGGCAGAATTGTTTCCACAGGAGGTAGGTTGGAAAATCATAGTTTGTTTGCAATTCTAAATGCGTGATAGCCTTTTCTATGGGTTTTTAGCTCGGGGCCAAACAAGCTGCTTATAGAAACAGACACAATCAGTACCCGTTATGTGCTTTAATCCATCTGTACATCTGCAATCTACAAGTTCTTATATACAAGAATAATGGGCAACCACAGTGTTTGCATGTATGTGTATGCCTTTGTATTTACAATAATTCCATATAAAGATAATCCACTGATAACATCAGTATCTACATGAATATGGATGTTCAGGTGATGGTGGTGCTAACACCAGATATTGTGAACAGACAATGAGAACAGACTATTTTCCTCACACACGCCAACCCTCTCATCCACCCACAGAGGCCTAATTCCACACAAACACATACATACAGTGTGCCACCATGCAAGGTCTGTTGGTTGGTGACAATTTGCAAAAGCAATTGAAGTCTCACACTGTTCCTTAACATCTAACAGTATTCTTTAGAAATTAAAATTTGTAATTGAGGTAACAAATTTAGGTTTTATCCTCTTAGTTTTTACATAGGAGCAGAGTGGCATGCTGTATATGTGTCCTGCTCTAACAAACAGATTCCTTCACTTTAATGAGATTCATCATTATTTGTCCTTTACATTTTCTTTCTTATCCTTCTAGTGTCTACTTTCCTTTATTAAAAACTCATTTTATTCTCTCCTACATTAGTATGGATGTAGATTTGGCAGTTTGGTCTCCACTTATTTGGAGTAAACATATGAGTATCTTGAACTGACTAAATCTTTGCACTGTATTGATCAAGTGCAAAACTGTGAGCTGCTGACAGCCACACTAGCAGCTGTGTCAAGATGTATTTGCTTCATGCTAACATGACATTACTCTGCTGGTTTAATATTTCCAGTAGTTTCCATCTCAGTTGACTTGTTAACATTTTCTGATTAGCACTAAGTGCAGTCAGTATAATGGGAATGTCATTCATTTGTAGGTATTTGGTCAATAATTGAATACTGAACATGTAAAAGTTGGCCCTAATGGGATTGCACTTGAGGAACTATAATGCATCACCTAATGAGACATTACAGATTGAATGTGTTCCAGACTGAATGGCATTTCATTAAATATTTCAGAAAAATGTTTCTCACATCGTCAAAGTCTGAAAAGTAATCCTCATGGTTTGCATGGCAGAAAAACTCAAAGGATCGACAAAGTCGGTAGGTTGCATCCATCAAGGAACAAAATTCACACACCGACATTACATCACTTGTACCAGACTTAAAAACATAACTCCACAAACAGTGCTGGATAGCTCTACATAGATATCCTGAGATATGACCTTATTTCAGGGGCTCGTGGATGTATCTCTTTTGTTTACACAAACCTTTAGGATGCCTTGTTTATTTCAACTTCAGTTAGATCTCCTCTGACTTTCAGCAAACCCTGGGGCGCATGTCTGGACTGGTATCCAGCTGCGTTTTCACATGCAGGTTCACAGAGCAACAGTAACAGCCACAGAAAGAGCAAGCAAGAGAGGGCAGGATTCAACTGAGAGAGAGTGTTGTTGTTCGTCCTCAGAACACAACATGTCCTGTCAAGCATGGGCTGGGAAGTGATTTGTTGTAGTCATCGAAGTCTTGTGTCACTAAGGGAAATTGAATATCTGCTGATACCAGTGCAAAATGTTGCAGCAAGCAAGACACGTTTTATCTTTAGACCCCGAGACTAATCTTGCATTTCAACTTCTTTAACAGCGAACTCTCTTCCTCCATTTCCAATGTATGACCTGTTTTTTCTGGTAACATTTTGAAATTGTTGTTTTAGTCTTAACACTGACGGTTACAATGGCTTTCTGCAATATTTACATGATACTACATGTTGACATCGTGCATTTTGGCCACAAAGATGCACTGCGTGGGTTAGTTATGTTACTAAATGCAGTATTTATTGAGAACTTTCCCCTTAACCGTTATAAGGACTCCCACAGACTACTCAGGTGTATTCCTCTGAGACTCCATCTAGATTGAATCTGTTTCAGCTGGCCACACTGACGACTCTGTTTGTTTGTACAAAAAGTACTGTCAGTCTGTGCTCTCATTGCCAGCTCCCATGGAAAGCTCTGAGAGTGACATGGAACATAACACTCCATTGCAGTGTTGGTTCCCACACATCACTCAGCAGTGTGAAACCAGATGGATAGCCTCTCATTGGGAGAGTAATGCATCATTGCTGTTTTATTTGCTTCTGCATCCTTGAACAGTAGTTATTCAAATCCTCGCCAGGTGAGAAGCACCTGAGTAAAATAACAATAAATGTGCTTCCCTGAATCATTGCATATGAAAAAAAGTCTTGCTAGTATTTTGCCAGACAATCACAGGTGTATTACACTTTGATGTTTGTGAGGGAATCTGTGTAAATCATCATTAAGTGTGGAGAAGATCAGGAAGTGACACGGAGAGGTATTGATAGCTGAATAGGCCTTATCTCTTCTCTTTTATCTTGGTTCGCTCCTCCCTCCAACACTTCTTTTTTCATCAGCTCCTCTGGCACAGGAATGAACTGGAGGTCCCTTTGCAATACTCTTCTGAGAACTTGTCCAATAAACCTCCTTCCGCTGGAATATGTTTTAAAGCGGTGCTGGGGAACGCGGGCATTTATTGAACCGCCTTGAAAACCACAGAATTGGGAACCCTTGCAAATTTCTGGCACGCTCACATAGCACTATGTAGCTGACACAATCAATTAAAAGCACCTTTTCACAATTCGGATGGCTAAATCTGAATAACTGAAAAGATCCAACTCCCTCATGCATCTATCGGTCCAGCCATTCTTGACTCGGAGACATCTCGTAGGATTTCTCTGGTTGCAGCAGGATTCTCCTCATGTTGGAACGTGCAAGCAAGCTGATCGGTTGATCCAGCTCCTATAAGGTGGTCAGTTTTAAACAAAGAAGGAAAAATATCACAGACATGTATAAAATGAACAGTTGCATGTACATGGAACCCAATGAAGCATGTTTCAGCCTTTGGTGTGTGGAGAATTACCCCATACAATCTAAATTCTTCACAACTTTATGAAACACTTTTTAGCTTTGCATGTGCATCTTCCTCTCATAGACTCATGCATACCGTCTTTACAAGGCAGGTTAATCTTTAGCAATCTTTACAGACGACATAATGATAGAACTTCAGATTTGATGCTGGCTGCACTGACCATTCAGGTCTCCCAGCAGCGGGGTACAGAAAGAACTCCACCCTCCCAAGTTGGTGTCTGGCTCTCATAAAGTGGCTGATTTTGCTTTTCTGGCTGCTCTATCGAGTCACATTGTAAATGTAGGCAGCATTATAACAATAACTACACATTTTTGTTATGTGCATTTTTTGGAAGTGCTTTGCAAAAACAAATGCGAGTAAGAGGGAGTTAAGTGTCCTGAAATTACAGTGGGAAGACTGTTTTGTGCCAACATAGAGTGCATTTTGGTGCAAATCCAAAGTTGTATCCCCGTGAGAAGTAATGCTGAGTCACAGGAACGAATCTATCAAGCCCCTGCAAATGTACAGCTTTTTGCATTTTGCGCTGTTGCCACTTTTTTAAATTAATTTCTTGTTTAGTTTTTAGTCTCATTTGAGCTCACACCGCAAATGTGAAATGTTTCAGTAAACTATATTTGAAATGAGCACTTCAATTTGTTTTTAACTTTTCTTTGCATCCAGAAACCTGAAAAGCAAATCAAAGCAGATTCTCATTACATCGTGTTGGGTCTACATTTAGCTGAGGGAATATTTATGCAGACTTTTGTGGTAGTCTATGGGAACACGCAGTGAGTATTAAAAATATGCAAGTTAGAATTGTTCAACACTGAATCATGATCAATTTATTTGAAGTTTTTTTGACAAGAATTTTTAAAAAATCGACTCTTTCATATCAATGTGAACACAGACTTCTCCAAACCGATGTCATTAATTGAAAATATGAAAGGTAAATAAGTTAGTAAATAAATAGTAAGGTAGTATTTAGTAGATGCACCTTTGACTGCAATTACAGCATTGAGACTGTGTGGATAGATCTCAGTCAGCCAATCACATCTGGACACAGCAATCTTACCTCATTCTTCTTGCAAAACTACGCAGGCTCTGTCAGGTTAAACAGGGTTTAAATCTTTTTTTTAAAATCCAGCCACAAGTTCTTAGGTGGACCTGGTCTGGAAACCAATTCAGCCACTCCAGAGGATTCACCCTCTTGTGTTTAAACCAGTTATGTGTAGGTTTGGCTGTATGCTTCAGGTTCATGTCTTGCTGGAAAATAAATCTTCTCCCCAGTTGCTGTTCTCTTGTAGACTGCATCAGGGTGTCCTCTAAGATTTACCTGTACTTTGCTGCATACACTTTATGTTGTACCTTTACAAGCCTTTCAGGACCCGCTATCGAGAAGCATCCCCACATTACGTTGGTGCCACCACCATGCTTCACACTGGGGATGGAATATTTTGGATGATATGCAGTGTTTGGTGTCTGCCAAACATAGTATCAAAAAGCAACATTTCGGTCTCACTAGATCAAAGAACCTTCTTCAAGTTGACTTCAAAGTCTCCCACATGCCTTCTGGTGAACTCTAGCCTTCATGTAATATGAGCTTTGTTCAACAGTGGCTTCCTCTTTTCCACTCTCCTGTAAAGCTTGAACTGTGAAAGACAGGCAACATATGGACAGTCTCCCCCATCTCTTAGGCTTGTAACTCCTTGAGAGGAGTCATAGATGTCTGGTGGCCTCCCTCACTAGTCTTATTTTAGCACAGTCACTTAGTTTTTGAGGACAACCTGCTCGAGGCAGATTTATGTTTGTCATGTTTTTTTCCATTTTGTAGTGATAGCTTTAACTGCACTCCAAGGTATATTCAGTAACCTAAAAAAATTTCATCCATTCCCTGACTTTTGCTTTTCAGTAACCTTTTTACAGAGTTGCTTCAAGTGTTCTTTGTCTTCTTATTGTATTATAGCCAGGAGTGCTGCTTTACCAGTGACTGAACTTTAGCTACAGGTGTCTTTACACGAGAATCACTGGAGACACATTCATTGCACTCAAAGGCGCTCCATTTTGTAATATGTTTTCACCTTGGCATAAGTAATTTTTCATAAAATCTTTGTCAAAAAGCCAAATTAAGTTATTTCAGTGTTTCACAGCAAGAAGAATGGAAATCTCCCAAGGGAGGGTGAAAATTTTTATAGGCACTATAGAGTATATACACATAATAAGACAGCACTGACCTCAACGTTGTTAATGCTGCACACACATACTACACACTGTGTTTATAGGAATGCTGCAGCAGCAACAATAACATAGTGTGTAGTTTGTGTGTTGTCTCTCTCAAGTAACATGTACTTTCGATCGATGAGCGTAATGAATCATAATTCCCACCAGTCTGAATCAACTGTATGGGGGGAGAAGTGGGAAAAGATGTTATATGAGCTGCTCATTATGGCAAGTCGAGTCTTAACACGATGAAGGTCATTTACAGTTACCCTCCTCATGAATTCCTTGTGAGAAAAGAAAGGATGCACTTGCACTCATTTCTTCATGTTCTCTATAACACATAAACGTGCACACACTCACACAGTGATGGATGAAAGCGGTCTTCCCTTGTAGTCAAAGACAGCTCATGCAAACAGACAAGTGTAATCAGTCGTTAAAGGTCACGTTAATTACAGCCCACCCACGCTCTCACGGAGGTACAGATGTTTGTAGGGTTAGATTCGAACGCCTGTACATCATTCTCTCACTTCTTTGCAGATTTCTATGTCAATATGTTGTAAAATACTCAGTGACAGGGTAATAATGACGGATGCTCTGCAGTGTTTGAACCAGGGAATAAGTGCTCGATCATGCAGTGGGTTATTTTGTTCTTTGTACACTATGTTTACAGCCAAACTATCAGCATGCCAATGCTACTTTCCTACAGAGTGGAATAATTGTTGACTATTTGAAAAATGATCATAATTTGATCCACAAAAGCTATATTTTGAGTTTACAGCCAGTTGGCATGTTAGCATCAATTAGCATGCAACAGTTGGTTTTCTCCTAAATAACCAGTACAGCCTGGCAGAGCTGTTAGGATGGCAGTAAACTCTAGTTTTCTTTCTTGTGATTTGTGAAATCTTCAGATACAGGATTCCTGTTTCTGCGCGGGTAAGCATGTGGTTTTTTAATCGTGGGCGTCCTTTTGGCTCCATGTTCGACTCGATGTGTTAACGGTGAATAGCAGCTCCCTATCAGGCAGAGCTGAGAATTCCCTCTCCTTTAAGGGCCTGTTTTCATGTTGTTTTCTCAGCAGGAAATGCAATATTGCCAGTGCCTCGGGCTGTAGGGCCTCTAATGCAGTTACTATTGTCTTTTCTCTAACATCCACCCACATGTCTCTATCTCTCAATCTCATTGTGTCCTGGTTCATTCTTGTCTCCCAGGGTTCTCTTTCCTCTTTACACGATTAAAGTAGAAACACTCATAGCCGCAGATATCTCTTTATTTTACTTTCCCATCCTCTTTCCCTCCTTGCTTTCACCCTCCATCTCTATTATACTTCACTTACTACATTAGGTCAGACTGCTTTCAGTGAAATGTTTTTTATTCTTTTCATGTAGGAATTATAGTAAGAGCTTTAGTGGTGTAACTGTTTTGTAGTTGATACACAGCTATTTCTTGTATTTTATTCAAGTTCAGACTGCTCTGCACAGAAAAAAAAACAGGAAAGGCAAGGGCAGAGAAGCTGAAATAAAATGAAATTCATAAAAGAGGGGAAAGAGGTCATTTTCTGAGTGACGAAGCAGTTGAGAAGAGAGCAGCAAGAAACAGAGTAGCTGGTTAGGGCTTGATGCTGTTATAACACAATCCGACTACTATCCTCCCTTTGCTGTCAGTCACAAAGCAGTCCATCAGCCATCCCTGTATTTAATGTTGGAAACAAGCACAGCCATCACACAATCTCTCTACAGCAGGGGTCACCAACTATATTTGCCAGAGGGCCAGAATATTACCGGACAGTCACTTTGGGGGCCGGACCCTCAAACAAAAATTAAATAAAAATCGAATTTTGGCATAACATTATTATTTGATGTTTATTTTTATATTTTTTCCATTTCATTACAAAACTGAAGGCATTTTTAGCCTTTATGAGTCAGTGCTCCTATCACCTGTACCACAGTCAACCACTAGGAGTGATAGAGATATTTTGCCTCATCTCAAGTCAACTTTATTCACAGAGCACTTGAAAAAGAAGCACCGCAGAAGTGACAGGAAAAGGCCTCTTAACACGGGTAAAATGGCACTCTCTAAGGCCACGAAACGAAAAGTTGATGTGGAAACAGATCCTTTAATAATGACTGGACTGACTGCTTTAATAGTGTGGACCACATGATATTTTCTCTTTGATCCTCACAATTTTGGAATCCAGTCGCGGGCCGGATTGGACGGTTCGGCGGGCCGGATTCGGCCCGTTGGCCGCCAGTTGATGGTCACTCCTCTACAGCATCCACACTTGCTCCAACACCCTTGTCTGCCGTCCATCCCCATCAGGCTCACATGCACTCACACCCTTAAATCACAGAGTTAACCATGCTGTAGCAGAAACACTGGATCGGGATGAGCTGCTTCCCCATTCTGTCTGCATCCTGATTTGTTAATTTATGGCCTGAGCACACCGGAGTGACTCACACACACACACAGATCTGTACCTCAGTGGCTTGCGGCATTACCACATCTAAAACCTTTGGTCCTACAGTGTGGACCACCGGAGCGAGTGATAAGCCAGGACGAGAGGAGACAGGGCTGAATGCAAGGGAAGTAGCAAAGTAGAGGTGAACAGGAGGCTGGCATATTTTTATTCCTTCTTTACCCGTCATGTCTTATCAATGGACATAGACCACCAGAGCGTATGATAGGGGAAGGCCACCACATGGAAAGGAGAAGGTGAGAAAAGGATTGACTGAGAAGGGGAGAGTGAAGTGAAAGGTGATTCCTATAAGGTCTCATACAGGGAGAGGTGAATTAGCTCTTCAGCAGGGGGAGGCAAAAAGTCAGAAGATTGCACTGAGGCAGAAGGATCATCCTTCTCCCAGTATTAGCCTGTGATACTTTGGGGAAATGGAGTGGTGTGGGAAGGACAGTTGAATAGGCAGGCAGAAAATAACGGGGCCTCTTCGGTTCTGTGGGAGGAAATGGACTAGCAAATTTAGTTATGTCGAGATATAAATGGCACATTGAGGCCAGAAAGAACTGAGAGGCATACAGGGAGGAAAAGAAAAGGACTGAACACTTATCCAACTCTGTTATCTATGAGATAAAATATGGCGTGAAGGACAGAAAATAGTTGGAGAGTGGCACTGTTAAATATCTCGGGGTGTTTGTGTGAACTGTGCAAACGCCATCTTCTTGAGGCAAAATTTCCGTGGCATTGTCTGTTATTGTGGAGCAAGCGCTGCCTCAGGCTCTGTCCATGGTGCTGAATCAGAGGCAGCAAGGTGCATGCAACAGGAGTGAAATACTCCATCTGTTTCCACTTTCGAGGAGAGCATGTAAGAGCAGCCGAGAGAGCGATGAGAACAAAAGATAAACGGTGTTAGACTGCCTAAAGACTGTGACTGTGCCAAGGAGCACTTAAGGTTTTCTGCTTGGACAACAACCTTTTTCAACATTTTATGTTGTTTTTGTTGTGTTTCTTTTCTCTAAAGGCCCTGAAAACTTATTTTGACTGTTGTAGCAGTACTCAGTTTAGTATCACACAATTTGTTGTTTATGAAGCCTGCAGCTCATTCAGCTATTAATAATAGTGCTCTGAGTGGGAGGAGGAGCCAAACGTTGTTGAGATAAAAGAACCTGTGATGTCTGTATTTGGTATGTTTGGATACACATGAAAAGAATGTTTAACAGTAAACAAGTCAGTATAGAAAGCGTTTTTACTGAATTCGTAATTCATGCTGATTTAAATGGTTGAAAACTCTCACTAATCTGAAGGTCACTGCTGCTCAGTGTAGCATAATTAAATTTAGCTATTTCAGGGCCTTGTGTTATCTAATAGCAGTGTGTTTGAACAAGAAAAGGACACAACTTTTACTCAGTTACAAAACAGGCAGACTGCAGGCAGTTTGACTAACAAAAAAATTAGTATGAGCACAGAAAATTTTAATTTAATCTTCCTGTTACATAGATCTGTTTGTGTTTACTAAGTGGCATCCACAGTAGCACTTCTGGTGCTTTATTTGTAAAGAAAACCACTGCACCAGAGGAAGATTTAGAGGATCACCAAAGTTATCAGGATCAATTCTCTGGCATCTTGGATATTTTTGTTGTTATTTTCATGCCAATCCATCCTATTATTAAGATATTTCAATACAACCAAACCATCTGCGGGGGATCATGAGTTTGTTGAAAATATCATGGCAATTCATGAAATAGTTGTGGAGATATTTTAGCCTGAAACAAAATGGTTGGCTGACCATCTTGACCTACTTAGACCAAAATCATCATCCGGTGCCTTGAGTCACACCTCTAACAGGATTTCTAATTAAATTTGCATGTCCAAAAAAGCTGCTTAGTTGAAAATATTTTGCGTGTACAGTCTGTAGAGCAAGCCGTCTGATTCTTATTCTGTCCAAAAGGATCACATGAGATATTAATGATGAGAATCAGGTTTCTCATGAATATGTTAATGAAGATTCGCTCTACAGCAGTTCACCAGGTTTCCAAGCAGTATAATGAAGTCAGACAAGAACACGGGGCAGAGATTGTGATAGAAGCTCGGTAACACTATGAGCTTGTAATGAACCCCAGATGTTTACTGTCCTCGTGCAGTGACAAACACACTGCACGAGGACACCTCTAGATTTCACTGTTTGAAATGTTTGATTACAGAAACAAAGACATGGCCCTGAGTTTATTTTTGAGCTGTAGTGTGACCTTTACCATTTAATGCTCAAACATCCGAAATGGGAATCTATAATGAGTGTACCCGTTTTAGTGTTTTCTAAAGGAACAATTATGCGCATAAGAAAAACCTAAACAAGGTCTTGTGTGGAGGTTCTATTACCAGAGTCCTTGTTCAAGATTGTTAAACTGAGTTGTTTTCTGATGCATTAGTGTGAGTGTAAAAGGCAGAAATTGCAAAAACGATTTACCATTTACTTGGAGTCATTAGCGTTGAGCTTAATGATGTCTCTTTAGAAATGTTCAAAATCAATGAAGAGATTATCCAAATGTGGCTTGATGTCTTTTTAATTAACAGGATGAGCCAGTGCAACATCTCGTCAGCAGCTGTTTAATCTCACTGCGTCCTCTCTGGGCCTTGTCCTCCTGTTCTTTTAAGGGACATACAGAATGTTGCTGGAAAAGAAAAGCTGTTTAGAGAAATTTGTTGTCATGCCAGGACTCTTTTCTGCTGGTTTTGGATCAACTTTATGATCTCACCTTATTATTTAGCTCAGTCTTAAAGGGGAACTTCGATTTTTTTCAACCTGGGTTCTGTTTTCATATGTCTTTTCATACATGTGAGTGATGGAGAAATGAATTTTCGACATAGCTCCGGTATTTAGCCAGGCAGTCAGCTTAGCAGCTCAGCTAGCAGCTCAGCTAGAGAAAAGTATGGGGCAAGTGGCCCCCCCGCGTCAAAGTCCACCGTAACGAGGCTCAAGAATGGTGAAGATTCTGACCATTCTTAATGACACCTGCTTATAATCTCAAGAATGGTGAAGACCTGAAAGATCTTCACCATTCTTGAGCCTCTGTGGACGATCATCCGGCTGATGTTCAGCTGTTTGGCTCTGTCAGACTTGTTGTGGCCAACACGAAGGAGAGCAGATATCTCAACTCTTTGGCCTTCCATCTTGATACTTCACTGGAGAACAAATTTGTATTAATGACAAATGCTTATAAGGTAGAACTTTCAGTTTGTTTAATGGAATTTCTCACTCTGACATGTAAACGTCTGTAAAGATCATGAAACCGAGTGTAACAGAACTTTTGCAAAGCCCGGTATTTTTTTTTTTTTTGCATGCATGCATGCAGCCACAATTCTTTCTCCACTCTCTTTTTATTGCTTTTGCACTGAAGCTGTGCAGATTGCAGAGGAGGTCAACTGCCCACATGTCTGCAAGCACAGAGATGGATTATAATAACAGGCTTGATCCCTACTGTAGGAGAATAATTGTATTTTCATTCCCTTTCATGCTCATCTGAGTTGTGAGGAAAAACCTATCAAGTGCCTGTGAAATGAAATTAAGATAAACAGCCTTTTTCGCCGCTAGTTCTCCGACTGATGCTGTTGCAGGTTTGAAACAGATAACAGTTGTTTAAAGAGTTTCATGAGCTCATTCTTCAAATATAGAGATTTTTTATTAAGTTCAAAAAACAGAAATCAAAAAATGAATTTCCTTAGTTGTAGCTGAAAGCTTCTCATGTGACAGTCTTGTCACTCCGACCCACATTTCTTTTTGAAGATGCAGTCTAGAGCGAACAAGTTAGACTTCACTCAGTTACTGAAACTGTCTACAGCTTCTGTGATCAAAGCCTTAATACACAGAGATAGTTACCTACATGTGCTGCTTTGAAGGGATTGTTGTCTAAATTAAACTTTGAATTAGATTTAATTATGACATCAAGTTTAAGACAACTTAATGTCTTAAACTTTAGTTGCTTTAAAATAATTTTAAAATGCCTCCTGGCTGGCTCAATAGTCCGTCTGTCCGTCTATCTCAGTCTCATGTATGAGATAACTCGAACAACATGAAGGGAGTTCTTCAAATATAACTCAAATGCCCGCTTTGACTCAAGAACAAAAACAGATTAGATTTTTCATGGTCAAAAGTCACCATGACCTCACTTTCATCACATCCTTCTGAACACGATACATCAGGAACGTCTGGAGGGAATTACATTACGCCTGGCACAAACATCCGCTTGGACTCAAAGATGAACATTTTACAATTTGAGGTCAAAGATCACTGTGACCTCACAAAACACATCTTTAACCATTATTCAAAAATTCATACACCAGTTACAATAAAACTTCACACAAATGTCTAATAGGATAAGATGATGAAAATGATCATGTTTTAGATTCAAAAGGTCAAAGGCTAACTTCACCACTGCATCATAATGTTCTGCAAAAACACGTGGCCTTAATTCAATGCAGGAACTTAGGAGCACAAGAGGTTACATTTAGCCAGATGCTGAATTGGTGACATTAATCTTGGGTGCTGTTTTTGTTGTAGATCTTCTGTGCTGCCAGGTTGAAGATGTGTGTGAAGGATTCATGTTCCTGAAATTGTAGTTTCGTTGCATCTATTTTTAAAGCATTGTCTGCTGTCATGACTACAACTTTGTGTTCCATCAAAAGCACATTTATTGGCCAAACTTTTGAACATACAGATGTACACAGTGCATATTGTATCAATCTGTATAGAAATCAATGTAAACTGGAACTTATGGTTCTTCTAGCCTGATCTGATTCGATAAAGAGCCTCATGTGATCTTTTTTTAAAAAACAAATTTGACATTATGAGAGATTTACTTTGAAAATGACTTTGAAAGGATAAATATCACATAAATATACATTTTTTTATTTGAATAAATTCAGTACAGAAATACAACTAAATGTTTAAGTTTTTCCTCACACCACAACTCCTGTGAGTATACTCCTATGCAGCTCTTAATTTGTTACGGTTGTTTTAAAAACAATATTTGAACATGCTGGGAATGGGAGTGTGAATGTCCCTTATCGTTTAACAAAACACTCTGCTGCCTTGTCAAATTCATGAGGTTAATATAAGCAAATATTGTCTCACTTACATATAACGAAGACATCAAGAAAACGTGCCTTTATGTTTTCTTCAGCTTAACAGAGCTCAGCAGAGCTGGGAAACTGCACAAATCAACACAAAGTTATCTCCTAAGTTTTTGACATGCAAAGGTTTGTGACAAATTTGATCATATCAAGAGAGAAAGGCCAGACTCACTAATCAAAACTAGGAGAGTAGACTTGTTTCCATTCCAAATTATCAAGGACATTTTAACATGGGGTTAGCTGATGAACTGTGAGAGGAAAAAAAAGGTAATTAAAATCCTGTAGGTCAACATTCACACACACACACACACACGCACATGCAAACACAGGCACGTTCTCCTTCTCTGCCCAATCAAACATGCCAGCACATAGCATGTTCCCACACACACACATTTAGGAAATATTAAAACTAGTCATCTGCACAATTTAAATTACATTAGACACTTCAGTTTTTAGCGAAGAAACTACACAATGAGTTTTTTAATTAGTTTTTTTTTCTCTTGCTCCTTCCAATATATCAAAAAAATTATTAACATGTACGTCACTGGACCATTATTTCATTTCATTACTTTATTTTCATTTGGAGTGTGCTGATGGGGAATGTCAGCCTTGGCTCCTCTGAGCCTGCAAACAAATATTGCATTCAATTTATGAGCTGAAATCAAGGCTGATCTGGATTTGTTTGCAACTAGTCAGCCTTGACTTCATTCGTGGTTCATGTCTCCTAATGACTCTTTGCATATACCATTTCCCTCAGTGATGTGACATTATCACTAAGTAATGTAAATACTGCTGGAGCCATTTGTTTCAGGTCATATTCATTGTTTATTTTTCATATTCCTTTATTTAACTTTGTGAAGGTACAGCCACATGCATTTTTTCCTATCAGCATCTAATGCCATGAAATGTAACTACGTTATTTTTTCTAAGGATTATCATTCTTACAAGTGGAGCTAACAGAAGAGTATTACATACATTTGTAAAGACAATGTATATCATGCCAGTCTTGAGATTTCAATAACTCATATAACTTTATATAGCTTTTTCTAATCAACTCTGAGCTCCCGAGACGTTCCCACTGTAGTGTCTGCGACTGAGTCTGAGTGTTTCAAATGGGCCCTATTGAAATTGCCTCAGATGAATCAGCAGCTGTAGTCAATCATAATCACTCACAAGAAGCCATGTTGCTATGAAAATTTGATCAACACAACTTTTTGTATCACCAAAAGTGGTCATTCAAATTGCTGTATGTATATCCAGCAAATTCTTATCTTGTCTTCCAGAGGACTTCTAATGAAATTATGAAAGAACCAAATGCATGATGCTCAAGACACCTTATTAAAATCTATTTGAAATTTCAGTACTGGTTGTATGACAGGTTTGTGTCACCACATTGATGGACTGCTGAGTCATCAAAATTCACATAAAAACTGTTTTTTTGGAGCAAGATGGCATGCAGCAGAAAGAAACTGTGTGCAATGAATGTTGATGTGGTTGTGGAGGGGATTTCCTCAAGGTTAACGCTCACCTACGGGAATCAGCTAAAGTTTGCATTTGACTAGCAGCATCTCCTGTATGATGCAAACTCCATATGGACATGAGGCTGTACATATATAATGAAATTGAGGAATTTTAAGTGTTTCCCCTGGCAAATATGCCACACCGTCTATTTTCAGAACATGGTTTTCATTTAGTGAGCCCATCTTCAGCACAGACAGGCGTCAGACTTTGACACTGTTGTAGCCGTGTAATCCTTTGGCAGAGCGTTCCGTTGTCATTTTGATTATTTTTTCCTTCTGACAGAAAGGGAGTTAGACACCACATTGTCAGACAAAAGCTTTGTAGTGCAAGCCACTGCGTGTATTTCTCAGCATGATCTGATCTTAACTGAATCACATACACACTATAGTTACGCAAACTCTTTGAAAAAAACTTAATTGAATTACCAGACGTTAATTAAAAACTTGAGAGAGAAAAAAAAACACTCATTACATTACTTTAACAGCTAAACTACACAGTGCAATATCCAAATCATACCAGCTGCCTTGTTTTGATAAAGGTAAAATGCGTCACAGCTTGCCATTTAAGTGAAGCATTTATGTCAAAGATCATATAGAAACTAATCTCAACAGAGGAAATGCCAATATCCGGGTTTGAGTGGGCAACTGTCCAGCTGCTAATTTCTGGGCAATCTGCCAACTCAGTTACCCAAATATTATTTCTAACAGGTTGAACAAGTAAGTGGGCAATTGTGGAATGGTCAGGTAAAAGCATCATCCTACATTTAAAGCTGACATCAGTAAATATGTTGGAGTTGATCTTGTGTCATCAGTTCTGATGGGAAAAAAAGCAGTAAAATATTGATAGTTGTCCCTATTGATATGCTTTTTTGTGGTGTGATTCAGTAGGAGCTGGAACAATGTGTTTTTTCATGGGATCTGCACTGTGTGTCCATGAAATAGACACTGAGGCTCTGAAGCTGTTGCTGAGCTTTACAGGATCTCTGTTCTGTGAAGTAGTTTATTGGTCAGTTCTTATCTATGAATCCACCTTTATCCCTCTGTTTAGAACTTCTCTGTCTTCTTCATTTTCTTTACTACTACTCCTCTGTTACCCCGTGGCTTGAATCCAAAAACAGATGTCTCTTTCCTCTTCCTTACTCTCTCTTCCCCTCACTGCTTACTGTTTCCCCAGCTGGACATGCCACCACTCAGAGACTGGTTTTCCTGAAGTAATTACACATTTTGGCATAGCTACAATCCACTACAGGGATTCTGCAGTCTCTTTGGTATTTTTAGGCCTGTAGTTAGGTTGATGTCAAAACATTACAAGAATCCAATGAACATGCTTCAAGGATGTTTATCCCCAGCAATTCCTGCTCTTCTTTCCCTCTTTTTAAAGTCTGTTTATCAATTGACAACAGATGATAACTGCACACTGTTCTTACATAAAGAAGTTTGCATTGTTTATTTTTAATGGCAAATGTCTTGTAAAACAGATTCTTACTTTACTTATTTTATCCCTCAGTGAAATATGTTCTGTCACACTGGAGCAGGAAAGACAAACTTTGCTCATGTTCTCCTCCGCTTTTCTCCTCCTCTAAATTATTGCGTTTACCACCACATGTCTTTTCTGTTATTGCACAAAGGCGAGCTTGACCACACACTTTCTGTGAGCTCTGACCATTCCTTTAAATCAGTTTGGCAGAAGCAGTGCCAGCCAGGAAAGAAAAACAGAACTGTGTACTCTTTGCAAATGCTGCTTGACTTGTGGGTGTTTTTGCTATTTTGACAATAGCTTAATATGCTATCTGGTGAACCAGTCCCATGTCCTACGTGTTGTGGGAGGGAGTAGAGAAAAGGGAGCGCAGAGGAGGAAGGAGAAAAGAGGACAGTAAGACAAAGGCACACTTTTTTGTCAGCACAAAGAAATGGAGACTGTCAGCTGGCAAACTGCCACGTCAGACCATATTACATTTCAATATCTGTCTGTCACGGGGGCGGGGGGAGTTAGGGTTAGGGTGTTAGGGTTAGACACAGGGAACTGATGACGACCAGTAGAGGATTCAAAACAGCTTTTTAAATAAGACAAGGAACTGAAACCAATACAGAATGGGGAAACTGAACTGAGGGGAAAACTAAACCAAACCCCATTCAAAAGATGGGCAAAACTATGAAAACTCAAAACTATGGACCTAAGAAATCTTCGGATGAACAACTTACTAAACTAACTAAAGTAACTAAACCAATAAACCAAAACAACATACTCACAAAGCAGGGAACAAGACTAGTTGGATGCAGGCTGGGTTGGGAAATCTGACGGTTGGGATAACGAGTGTTTTGCCGATGCAGGTCGATGCTGTCCAATGCAGGCTGGAGACAGATCAGGGACCGGCAGGAACACAGGGGTATGACTGTCTATGGAAGTCTGTGGTCTGATGGAGAGTGGATGACTGAACTGGGTTCTTATAGTGTGAGGTGATTCCCAACAGGAGAGCCGATCACCGCAGCTATTTTAACTTTCCTTTGGTTTTTATTTATCTTGTATTCTATTGAATTTAATTTATTATTGTTATTGTTGTTTTTACTGTTGTGTATCGCATTTTACTGTGTTTTGTCTGTTGTTTGCTGCTGGCTGCACCAAAAATTGCCCCACGGGGACATTAAAGATTTCTTGATCTTGATCTTGATCTCCAGTTTCTGCAATCAACAGGCTGTAGTAGGGCAGGACTGACAAGAGAGGGAGAGAGAGAATGAGTGAGGGAAAGAGAAAGAAAGAGGATAAGCGAGAGAGGGAGCAAGAGGGACAAGGAGACAAGGGCTGGAGCAGGGATCATGACACTCTCATGATTAAATACTAGCCTTAGATAAAGACTGGCAATGATACTTTAAAAAATATGTAACTACAGAATTAACAGTTATCGCAGTTGTGTTCATAGGACAGCTGAAGTCTTACATACTCCTTAAGGACAGTTTCAATTCACAATTGTCTAGATGAAATTTAAGATGATTGCATGAGTATTTTGCTTTTGCAGAGTAGTTACAGTGGAGAAGTAAAGATTCAGTGTATGTCTTGGTAATATCGATGTACTTACACCTTTACATGTGGAAACTTGTCTAGCTCGACCCAGCAGAATGTCACAGGTATTCACTAGCAGCCGTTAGCCTAAAATCATTCAGAAATCATTTTATAGACTGCGCCAGGACAGTGTTTCAGTAGTTTTGGGGTTAAAATGCCAGCCATGAGCCATACCATCCTGCTTTGAAGACAAACAGACAAACACAGACAAAAAAACAGACAAAAAAAGCAAATAAAAAACTGTAGACATTCATCCATCAAACAAGGAGGAAAAACAGCGTTTAGTAGAAGTGGGTGTAGAGTTGCAGCATAAATATTATGTAAATCACACATTTGGGTAAGATTAGATCAAACCTCAGAGATTACTTAAGTGATATGGATCTGTATCTGTGCTGTTTTTAACCTCTTTGGTAGATTGTCTTTATTTTCAATTCAAGTTTGTTTTATTCAGCACCAAAATCATAACATGTCATCTAAAAGCACTTCACATAGTAAGGAGAAGCCGAAATAAACCAAAGTTCCCTTTTCAACGAGCACTTGGCAACAGTGGGAATCAAACTAAAAAGCTCCCCTTCTGACATTTTTTAAACTCTCCATTCAGAACTCTCCTATTTCTAAACTTTGGGAAATATGCTTCTAAATGGAGATCTGAATGAAAGAACGAGAACTGAACTTGATATCGTTGCCTTGCAAGGCGACAACCATGTATTTCATGTCTCCCTTGTTTAACCAAGTAAGCATCATGCGTCAGAACAACCTTGACTGTGAAATAAATCAAAGGGGCAGGAAGGTAGTGCGTGTCTGTACTGCATTAGGGATGTCCATAGTGGTTAACAGTGGGTGTAGAGCACTCTTTAGGGAGATTTACACACACCTCTCTTAGGTTAAGTGTAATGGACTGTACAGTCACTGATGGACCTTCCAATATCAATGCATTCACTATCATACAACAATCTCCCATTTCAAAACACAACCAAGTAAATATGTTCTCTATACTCTCAAGTCAAATGAGTCACACAACAAGAGGTTCCAGGAGGCTGTGTAAATTAAATCTTCCTTACAGAGAGACAAATCCATCTTGGCCTTATACACTTCATCCGATGAATGACATATCAGTATATAACCAAAATCAATATGTCCTCACCAGAGCGGTGAAAACACAGTCATTGGTGGTATTAATGTGATGTTTCATAAGACAGCTCTTAAAGCTGACCTTATGAAAGAAAAACTGACAAATGGTTTGATGAGGAATGTAAGACATCAGAAAAGACCTAAGAAAAATAGCAAAAGAAAAACACTGTCAACCACACAACCCATAAGAAACTAATAAGCTGAATCATAACCAGATGGAACTTGAAGAAAATCAATACTGGGATATGTGTAATAACTGCACAAGTATCGGCCATCCAAAATAATGGCATCTGTGGAGCATCCTCTCAAAAATATGTACAAAGCTATACCATAAATCAAATTATTCAAATCAATATATTATAAAATGATAAATATATTATAAAAACTGGGACTGCACAGTGGATTGGTGGTTAGTTCTTTTTCCTTGAAGCCAGAAGATCTCTGGTTTGTGTCCCCGCCTTCCCGCCGGGATATTTCCACATGGAATTAGCTTATTCTCCCTGTGAATACACGGGTTTTCTGAAGATACTGCGGCTTCCTCCCACAGTCCAAAAACATGCTCAGGTTAGTTGGGAACTCTAAATTGTCCATAGGTGTTCATGGGAGTGTGATTGTTTGTCTTTGTGTAGCCTTGTGGTAGACTGGCGACCTGTCCAAGGTGTCCCCTGTCTTCACCCCAAGTCAGCTGGGATAGCCCCCCGCAACCTTAATGAGGATTAAGCGATGATTGAAACCCCCTTGTTTTCTCAGTGACTTGAGAAAAATTGATCACATGGACAAAATCTTACCAGCCAAGGAAAGCTTGTGATCTAGACAGCATTAAAAATGAAATGCTTAAATGCAGCACTCCAGAGATGCAGATGGAGTTTTGAAGTTGCTCTATAATGAATTACAGTCATTATGGTTTCCTGACATCTGGGTGCAAAGGACGTTGTCATTTGGTGGGGACAATCATCATCTCATACCACCTGTGTCTGTGACTGTCAAGGTAAATTATTCTGTCGTATACATTAGAAACATTGTAGATCTTATTGACAAATGCTCCGTCTTGAGTAAAAATCAAAACTGGCTTCCTCCCAAAACACCCACCATCACAGTGTATCAACCGTATATATATAGATACGTATACACGCACGCACGCACGCACGCACACACGCGCAACACTATTTGGCATGAAGTCTATTACAGACCTAAAAATATAAGACCTACATAACAATGTATTTAGCAAAAGCTGTGCTGTTAAAATTGAGGACAAAATGAATTCTTCACCCACATGAAGAAGTCGTGTTTGTCAGGGTTACAACGTTAAGTCTGGCCTTACTTAATGTGTGTATAAATAAACTTCTTGTTCAATGTTCTGCTCCTGGCCTCTCCATCCGAAATAGAGAGATGAAGTCTGTTTTATGCTGATGACCTTCTTCGCTTTACTGTCTACAACTGAACAAGGACTGTATCTTCAGTTGGATTTAGTTTAAAAAGTGTTGTTGAAAGTGGTAACTGGCTGTAAAAATGAGGATACCTAAAATGATTTTCCAAAAATACCTCAGATGTCAGGGGAACATATACCAGTTCAGCATAAATAATTATATTTTGCAGTATAGTTTGAGTTATAGCTACCTTGATGTAGCCATAAGAGCATTGGGGACTTTCAACATGGTAGTGAAGGCACTAAGGGAAGTAGCATTTATAAGAAAATTGTGTTATTTCCAAATTCCAAAGTAAAATCTGGCTTAAGATAGTTGATAGTGTCACCTAGCCCCTTGCACTTTGTGATATGCGGTCCACTCAGACATTAAAGTTGTGCCAACTGGGATACACACCCAACAGAATATTTACATGTTGAATTTTGCAGACAATGTTGACACATACACAGAAAAACACCAATAAATGGACGTCAAGCAGAACTAGGTAGATGCTCACTGCTAATTTACATTCAAAAGAGAAAAGTCACTGATTTTATTCACCTTAGATCCATCTCCCTAAACAATTTCAATTGCAACAAACCACAGATGTCACCCCAGAAAAGGGTCTCCAGTGTCAGTTCAGTGCTGAGACTTGTTTTCCCCCTTTCAGATAACTCTGATCAGCACTACATCACAAAAATTAGTCAGTGTAAACCACATTATAGCACAATGAACGAATAAAGAAATATTTTTAAAAATAGGAAATAAACACATTTTTTAAAAACAATATCTATTTGGAACATAGGAAAGAAAAAACTACAAGCCAAAGTACATTATAATGTTATCTAGCTTGTCAAAGAGATTATGAATGAGCAGAAAATCTCTTTACTGTCAGAGACAGAAAGCAGAAACAGATTGCAATCAAGCACAGGCCCAGTGACCACAAGCTGGCAATAGATAAAAAATACACCAAATAACCATGGCAACCACGAGCAAACAGGCTATGTGGTCACTGCTGCATAGGTGAAGGTGAGACAGAGATTCTTCATCCCACAGTGTAAAACATTCAATTAAAAATAAGGAACATTTAGTTTAATAAATTTCACTCTTTAATTTCAGATTTCATAAATGAACAAACTCTTCACCTTGGAAATGTTATGAATGAATTATGAGCAATTATGTACATTAACTCTTTCTTTAAAATGTCCAAAACCATTCCAAATACGTTTAAAACATTTTTGTGTGATCAAGGATTTTTAAAAAATATATTTTTTTTATCAATAATTTGCCCATTTCCAAACCTTTTGTAATGAGATAATAAAAATGAAAATAAAAATACTTGGAAACATAGCTACACATATGCATATGATATACTGTGCATATATGAATAAAATTCGAATGCTAAAAACTATGGTAATTTTTATACTCCTGTTACGGTGTACTGTCTAAATATGTGGACAAATTGTATCTAGACATGCTATGGTGACATTTATTTAAACTGTCATGTCAATAGAACCACTTTGACCTGACTTGACTTGACTTGATTTGACATGATCAAGTCTTGAAAGTCACTTTAAAAGCCATTTGTTCAGGTCATGATTGCAACATTCTCGTAAAACATGTGTTTTTGAAGGCTGAGAAGTATCAAAGCTCTACTGTTCTGACAAAGCTATGGACACAATTGCCACGCCTTGGAATTAAAGATTGTTCTTTTGTCGTGATCCACCAAACATAGCTGTCCTGCAGTGGCTGACAACCTTGAGTCTTCAAAAGGAAACTTGTCAAGTATAAGGGGGCAGTTATTGAACGTGAAAAAGGTAGCCTCAGAGCAGTTACCTTTCCAGTAGCGCATGAATTCAGCAGCTTTGCCGCCTGATGTCTGTCTGACAGGCTTTCCTCTTGTTAGGAATTAAGGGAGAGAAGAGGAGAGGAGCCATCAGCAGCACCTGTAAAGTGCATGGGAGCTTTGAAGCGGCTGGACAATGTTTAGGACATGATACTATGGTGAATTGAGGTGGCCATGTCGACAAAATGGTGACAGTCTTATGATGTTGAATGATCTTTTGATTCCCAAAAACTGGAAGCAAATACAATTAAACTAACTGAATGTAGAAATGATATACAATTCTTATGTATTCTATGCCTACTTTTCTCTGCATTTTTACTCCAGTATTTTCTTTTATCTGTTTATATTTCATTGTAAGAGCTGCCCCTGTCACTTTTCTGCTCTGATCTCTCTCTGGGGATGAGCTGGGAAAATACATTCATTGATCAGTCACCATCCAGTGATAAGCCACTGGATAATTCCAACTATTAACTGCCTCGCTGAGGTGACAGGAAAGAAGGGGCTCAATGTGGAAAGAAATAAGAAAGCAGTAAAGATCAAAGCAAGATTAGGAGTGAGCACAGAGTTGAAAACAGGAAACAAGATCCCCCTGATCAGTCGTACAAAACATCTCGCAGGAGACGCATTCAGACATCATGAAACATTAAGACGTTACCGTTATATCTACGCAGTACAGTGTTCTCTTGTGCTTAATGCTTAAATAAATCCATCACATAAAAACTTAGAAAGGAATCCTCGAGTGGTGTACTCCACATTTCTATGTGAGAGACAGACCTTGGATGCTTTCATTCAAGACAGAATGAATGAATGTGTATGCATTGCAAAGAGGCATGTCACCATGTTTTTGTACATTGATTGCACATAACATTAAAATGACCTACCTGATGCTGAGTAGGTCCACCTCATGCCACCAAAATGCTCTGTACCATCAAGACATGAGATGAACTCCACATACCAGGCACCAACATGTTAGCAGCAGATCCTTTAAGTCCTGTAAGAAACAGTTTTGGTTTCCATGTATCAGACTTGTTTTTCTAGAGCATCCCACAGGTGCTCCACTGAATGGTTATTTGTCAATTCTAGAGTCAAGTCAACACTTTGAACCTCTCATATTCCTAAAACCATTCCTAAACGCATGGTTTGCAGTGTAGCAGGGTGCATTGTTCTACTGAAAGAGGCCATTAGGGAATACTATTGCCATGAAGAACTGCATATAGTCTGCATCAGTGTTTTATTCGATAGTACATGTCAAACTAACATTAACATGAATAGACGCAATGCAAACTGTGCTCAGAGCATCATACTGCCTGCATTGGCTCATGTTCCCATTGTAAGCATTATCAGCGGTAGACTTGCACTCTCATCGCTCTGTGGCTGTGATACACAGTGAGTTCTGACATTTTTCTTTCAGCCAGGATTCAGGTTTTCACCAATATTGAGCTACAGTTGGTCTGGACGCTACCTGTGCTTATCTATGAGTGTAAAGTGTCTATAACTCTAATCCCAGTTCACTGGTTGCCCTTCCTTGGGACTTTTTTGGTATCTACTAACCATTGCATACCAGGAAGAATCCACAAGACCTGGCATTTTGACTTGTCAAGTCATTCATATTATCATACTCACCCATTTCTTTCTGCTCTCAGCAATGATTTCAAGAACTGACTGCTCATTTTTGCCTGATTTATCCCACCCCTTCACATTAGGGAAATTAACAAGACAATCAATGTTTTTCACTTCACCTATCAGTGGTTTAATGTTCATGAAGAGTCTTTCAAATAAAAGATGATTAATATAGTAGAGAAGAAAATAAAGACATCTGTGCTCACAAGATAACATTAATGAATACTAAAGGGCTGTTTTAGTCCTAAATATATTAAATACACATAAATTTCAACTGAATTACATGGGTTATGGTTGGATACACTCGGTGTGAGAAGCTTACAGAAGAGAGGGCGGACAAGAGCAAGACACCAAGGGAAAGAGGTGAGGAAATCCGTAGGGGAGCAGGACATAGAAATTGGAAGATAACATTGAGACAGATGGAGAGAAGAAGCCAAAGTAACACAAGAGAGTGTGACACACACACACACACACATAGTGAAAGCGAGAGAGGGTGTTTCTGATTACAAGGGAAGAAAGATTGCCTTGGTGACATATTAGTTTAATCAAGCAAAGCTATATGGGGAAAAAGAGAGAATCACTCAACAGCGCTGCCGTCATTCAGTTTAATTGATGCGGGCCCTTCCTCATTTCCATCCTGTGTTTGGCTGATATATCATGATGTGAACAGAAGGCAACCAGAGCAAGATCTGACCATAAATTGCCTACTTTTCAAAAGTGCACTCGAGATTGTAATTGTCTGCATACGTATATTCCAACTGTTTTCATCCTTTTGCTTGGATCTGTATTTGCAAATCTGTGTGTGCGTTCATGTGTCCTTCCCAGAAGAGGACTGCCTGCAGCTCGTTGGCCACCTGGTCCTCTGTTGTAGCTCTAACCCAATAAAGAGTGGAGAAAAACTGACTGGCAGTGGCTGCCTCCCATCGCCAGACCATGCAGTCTGAAAGCAAACTCGTGTGACTTTAACTACTCATTCGTCTCTCTCTTTGTTCCTTGTTCTGCCTTTACAGTATGCACATACTAAGTATAGAGTATATCAACTCTGCAGTCCTCTGACCTGTTTCAGTATGTGTCTCATTGTGCACCAGATGAAAACTTTTATTCAAATATGCAGTAAATTCAGACCTTGGCAACCCAAAGCACAGGCCTTTCTTTTCAACATGAATGTACTGACTTGACATAAGGCAAGAACAAGGGATAGAACAGCATTGCTTGTCATACTTGTCTTTTTTTCCTTAATACCACTGACAGCACAAGGCAGAATGACAATCCAGACAAATTATATGCATGCTAAAAGCCCTATTGTTGACAGCTGCCATATACAAAGGATATTTTTACATCTTTTTAAAGAGCCACCTTAAGCAAAGTGGAATTTTATCATAAATCCAGCTGAAATTAAAATTCGCCATCCTTTTATTAATTTTTTAATTCCATTGTTGTACGGTTCAGTCAATGTTTTAGCACTAAAATATACATTTAATATTTTTTAAATATAATGTAGGGTGTGAAATCTGGCACAGACAAGAAAAATAACTTTATGCATCTGAATGTTCAGACGCCTACAATACCAATAACAAGAGCACTATTGATGTCGTCTTGAGGTGTCGCTAAAAGAAACACTGCAAGTCTTTTTCTCACACATATATCACACATCCATCCACAACGTGCAGCAGATGACGGTAACACTAGGAAACCACCATTTCTCCCTGGTTAATGGCAGTCTATATGTAGAGAGGAAATAAGGCAGTCAGAAATTATGTTACCTGTTCCACTGTGTGCATTTGTGTGTGTGTGTGTGTGTGTGTGTGTGTGTGTTTGCGTGCATGGAGAGAGACAGAGAAAAGGTAGAGAATGTCATATAATAGATTTGTGTCCATGAACAAAGCGAGATAAGGAGGCAGAGCTCCTGGTTACTGTTTCATCAGAGCAGATAGACTGGAGTCGGCTCTTCTGTGCCTGTCAACCGCTTTATGGCAAAGCCCTGCAGATACTCTCACACAGATCGCACACTGGTCTTTTCTGCACATGTGCTTTTATACTAATGTAGGTGGAGACAATGTGCTGGCACTATCTCCTTAATGCATACTTAATCTTAATTCCTACTTACATGCCAATTAGCTAATGAGGCAATCCAACTGTTCAATGTATGTGCCTAAAAACTCCAGGGTAAATCCAATGCACACACACACACACACACACACACACACACACACAGTATTAAGCCAGAAGTTGTCGTTCAGTGAAGCAAGTTCTCAACCGAGTTGTTTCAAATGCATGTGGTGCATGAGGCCACTGGTGTGTTGGATTGATTTCCGAGTGAAGCATGAAGAGCAGACTGCTTTTCAGTACTATGGAGAGCACCACCAACACGCTACAGTGGAACCTCCAGATCTGTTGATATGGGACAGATGGGAGATCGCGTTTGAAAGCTAATGGTCCCAGTTTGCCTGGCGTATTTGGTTTGTACGTGCTGGGGATTTGTATACTGACAGTCAATAGAAACTTTGAGGTAGAAATGTACGCAGAATTCTACTTGTAGGGGGGTTGTAATTATTCATTGTGGATTTACTGATGATCTAGTGCCCTGGCAGTTGAGATAATGATGAGTTGTCATTTTGTCATGATTCATTGCACATGGGTTGGTCACTTTGCAAAAGTGAACCAAATACACACTAAACAATACTCAGTGAGTATCTGCACAATTTGAGAATGGGTTTTGAAGGCCTATATAAAGGCCCAAAAAGGCCACCATTGTTAGTCCAGTGAACAGCATCATGCCACGTCTATCACATGAACAACGTCTCTGGGCACTGGGTATGGTGGAGGCCGGTTTGAGCTACAGTGATGTAGCCAGGCGTATGAACTGTTCCCAACCCACAATCAGAAGCCTGGTCCAAAGCATGTGCAGACGGATTGCTGCCTGCATCGAAGCAAATGGAGGCCATACTCGGTATTGACTGTTGTGACTTTGTGTTTGGCAGGTGCCGTTTTCTTTTGTGAAATTCTTTATTTTGAAATCATTCTTGAAACTTTAGATTTTTGTTTCTGTATGCCAATATGCTAAAGAAATGATTCATTTGAAGAAAATCCAGTTTCGGGCTTCAAAATAAAAATTATGTTGAAAAATATGGTCTCAAAGTTTCTATTGACTGTCAGTGTAGTTTACCTTTTAATAGCAATGTACAGTCCTGTACTTCTATGGAAACAGACCACTCATGGCGAGAAATAGAGATATTTCAAAAGTAATTGTATTACACAGTTTTGATGCCACAAATCAGAAAAAAACGAAAAATGGAATTGGATTTTTACTCCGCCAAGGAACACGGAGGAGTTATTTAGCAATCAGCGTTGGTTTGTCCGTCTGTTTGTCTGTTTGTCTGTTTGTCTGTTCATTCCCACCATTACTCAAAAACTGACTAATGGATTTAGAGGAAATTTTCAGGGAAGGTCAGAAATGACGCAAGGACCAAGTGATTAGATTTTAGCAGTGATGCAGCTTGTAGTCTGGATCCACAGATTTGTTAAGGATTGCGAGATAGCGGCCGGCACTGCGTCACTGTAACCATGACAACAAGTGAACACTATGTTAACTGCCTGCTCGCATATCTATATTGACGTGATTGGATCCTACTACTGACTTATCGGGACTTATCCGTCAGAAATGATAACCAGAAACAATTGGTTCAATTGTCGGAGTATTCCTGAGCTTAACTGTTTTCCTTCCATTCTTATGTGAATTTTCTGACTTTTCAGTGACTTCCTCAAGTCAAGGAATCACTTCTTAGATAAACACTTCCTGTGCTGCTGGAATGGTGTCAAAAATAAAAGCCTGTATTAAAAAATATGTCTTCAAAATAAAAGCATGGAGGGAATGGTTATTTTAACACTAGCAAAACGAAGCCTTGCAAAAATTTATGAACGGATCAACAGACCTTTATAAGAGAAATTTACACATATTTAGGTCACGCGATTCGGTATCTGCACATAATGCATACATGCTTTAGACGTATTGACATCTCTTTTAACAGGCACAGAAACTAATAAAATCAAAGTCATGTGATACAGCTACAGTTGTTTATGGCTGAACTAGCTGCATGGCTCAGGGGATCCAAGTGTCTATCTGTTCGTCAGTTGAACACTTTGGTCCAGACTAAATTATTTTGACTATTAAATGGAGTGCAGTGAAATTTTGCAGCAACATTAAAACCAACCTGCAATTCCTGCGTACTTTGTTGATCCAGTGACTTTCCCCCTTTTCTTTGGTTTATGACCAAAAATGTCTTACTTTCCTATCAGCCTCATCTGTACTTTGTGTTAAGTGCAAATTAACAAATGTCAGCATGCTAACACACTAAGCCAACCATGTGACTATGGTAAACATTACACAAGTTAAATCTGCATGCCGACATTATCATTGTAAACATCTTAGCATGAAGATGAGCGCTTTAAGGTCACAGAGCCACGAGACAAGACAAACTGTAGTCTAGTTGTATCTTTAATTCTGTTTAAGACATTAGGGAGCACATCAATTCCATCCATCCATGATTTATACACCGCTTAATCCTCATTAGGGTCGCGGGGAGCTGGAGTCTATCCCAGCTGACGTGGGGTGAAGGCAGGGGGCAGCTTGGACGGGTCACCAGTCTATCAAAGGACTACACATAGAGACAAACAAGCCCTCTCACATTCACACTTACGGACTATTTAGAGTTACCAGTTAACCTGAACATGTTTTTGAACTGTGGGAGGAAGCTGCAGTACCTGAATAAAACCCACGCATGCACAAGGGGAAGATATAAACTCCATGCAGAAAAATCCCAGGCCCAGACCTGGCACGTGAACCGGGGATCTTCTAGCTTCAAGGCGTTAGTGCTAATCTCTGAGCCCACTGTACAACCCAATTTGAATCCACTTGTTACATTTTTTTCCCTCAAAGAGGCAAAGAATACAGCATAGCACAACAGAAAGTCTTCAAACTGACACACACAGAGATGGGGAAGAGCAATCACAGCTACAAATGATCTCATGAGTTAAGTTTGGTGTCGAATAAAATCTGTTTTTGATCTCCTGCTGTGAATATATACATTTCTGGAATATGAAAAAAAAAATGACTGTAATGCTTCCTGTAAACTTTTTTTTCCACGACCAATCAGAAATCTTATTATCACATTGCGCCTCAGACAAACATTGTTTATTGCTTTGAGATGTGTAAGAAAGTTGTTACTACCCACTATGGTAGTTTAAAGAAGCTAACCCAAGAAGTCTGAAGAAGCACATTCAACCCCAAACACAGACATAACATCTTGCTGCTGGCTTTACAATAACCATGGAACAAAGAATCTCTGAAATAATTGAATTTCTTTCTCCCAGATTTCTTCACTATTTTTATGCTGCTGCTGCTGTTTCCATAATGGCATTTTGACATTATGAAATATCAGTTGTTGTATCTGCACTGACAAAGTGTTGTCAGCAGACAGTGGTCAAGCTTGCCAGCATGTAATAAAACCATCCTTTGTTACCTTTTGTAATGTATGTCATTGTCCAGTTGTTGAGTACAACGGAGCATTATGTAACTGTCTTTGTCCACAGCTGTACAGCATCATGTAAATAAGACTTATGCAGTACGTCAAGGCTGTTCTCTCCTCATTAGTGCTTCCCACTGTCCTCCCTCCAAAATCACATTAATCCAGCCTACACTCCCTCAATTACAGACTATTTATTAGTTGACAGGGCACTGGGAAAAGGGCCCTTTGTGTGTATGTGCATGTGTATGTGACAATGTGTAGTAATGAAGAGGCCCACAAGTGTAAAAGTATTCGTTTATCAACTCAGCTCATTGCTTTTAATCAGCGCTTTAAGTACTGTCATTTACATTTATGAATTATTCAGTTTGTAAGACAAGGCTCCACTTAATAAATAATACCACTTAATATATGTTATCTGGTTTGAAACTCAAAATATTCTCATTCCTTTGGTTGTTTTCTGCCGGTTCTGTATGTATGTTACAGCTTGTGTCATTACTACAAACATCTGTGTAGAGTAGGACATGTTTGCTCAGATGCACGAGCAGTCAGCAGCTGTTAAGCTTAACCTGATAGTGAGAAGTTTTACCATGAGACCAGGAGAGACAGCTGTTTAGCCCATCTAACTCAAATCAGCATGTTGCGTGACTAATGAATAATTTGTTTATCGGCCTAATAAGTTGCTCGCTGAATTATGATTCTTCTTCTCTGTATCATATGTTACGTTTCAACATTTAGCCTGACATTTTAACAAACTCTTTTCAATTAATGATTTGCAATTCTGGAGTCTATTAAAACAGTATGTGGGATGTAGCTATTGGAAATTCACCTGTTATGTTTTCTTTTGTTTTGTTTTTTTTACAAGTCCCCCACACTTTGGAGGGTTTCGACAACTGGTGTCAGGGACTTGCCCCCTCTCTGCCCTTTAGGCCTGGTCATGCTCAGCTCTGCCCTACCACTCTTCTACCAGCACTCCTTTTTATCCCAGAGCCATCTGGATGCTCTCTCTGCTGCCCTGTGATGCCAGCCACCATCTTCCTCTGAGCTGGATCTCTAACCCCAAGAGCTCCCAACAAATCCCACTAGGATTTCCATAGAAAGCCTGTGCAGCTGACTTAACTGTCAGATCACAGTCTCTCATCCCTATATGCTCAACAAGGAGAAACTTATAATTTCAAAGTGAATAGGCTCCAGCACCCCCCGCGACCCTAGTGAGGATAAAGCGGTGTATAGAGAATGGATGGATGGATATTTATACTAGTCACAGGCCATCTGTGTGGTGGCCTTGGACCCGAGAAGGATGTTGGAATGCAGGCTAATACCACCAATTTCACAAACTGAGATTTGAGATCTCCCTTGCACACTATCCAAGTAGCTGCAATTACCCTGATGTTTAATGACTATGGCCCCTGCATGTCTGCCTTAGTCCTCTACCACACAGATCTCCTGCTGCCACATGCCCCAGTGGCTCCTGGGGTTCGCATCCTGCCAGCTTGATTTGATGATGCAACTAAGGCCACGCCACCCCGATCTACTGTTTCAGATGCAAGTTTGCTCTGTCCAGATGCTTGTCTGCCTGGCTGACACTCTCGTCCTCACCATATCTTTGGCAACTTGACATGCCAAACTTTTGGCGCCTTAAGTCAATCCACAGCTCATGTTAGTGAAGCTGCATCACTTCAAGAACTGTACAAGCTAATGGAACAGAAGCTTCTGAGACCTTCTCAGAAAGTAATTGATCTTACTCATACTTGGTCTCAGCCTGTATTCCACATGAATCTTGGGAGAACTCCATTTCGCAGTGCCAGGTCTTGTATTTACCAGGCAAGCTGCTTTTCTGCGAGGCTCTGAACCACATATCTACATGGTTAAGTATCTTTTTCGTCATCATCATCATCATCCTTTACACCCAGTGGTGTGTAGGGCAGCAACAAAGTTCCTCCACTTCTGCCTGTCCTGGGCCAGCCTTGTCAATGTACTCCAAGAGTGTACTCCAATGTAAAAGTATCTTTTTACTCCTTACCTATTATTTAGTTCTGCTTTGTGCATCGTGCCAAGGCTTTGACAGGTTTTTCAGACAGTTGAAAGGGCATCTTTTCCTGTCTTAAATGAAAGTAAGTTCAGAATGTGACTCCTGTGCTGCTGGACGTCTGCTGGACTAGACTTCTACATTTGGATGGTTTGAGCTCCGTCCTAGCTGCTTTACTGAGATCTTTCAATATCGATTTGCTTTCCGCTTTCTGAAACTTACCTGCGGGTATCATCAAGTCACCCACATTGTCGTTGAGAGCAAAACCAGTGTGATGATGCCAGTCTCTAGTCATTGGTAAGATGGCCACAAGGGAAAATAATTTTAAAGAGACCGCAGAAACCTCTGAGAATGCTGAAAGTTCTTAAGCTTTGCCTCTAGGCATCGGTTTAGTCAAGACACAAGACTGCCAGGTCTCCATGATCCTGCTTTGCATCCTCAGTGATCTTTGTGAGGTCCCCAAGCACTCCTGTGTCCTGGGACTAAACCCTTTCAGTAGAATCTCAAAGAAGAAAATTAATCTTTGGGCTCTTTATTTATTTACTTTTGGTGCTGGTGAGGTTTAACTGACTCTTTGAGGTCACAACTACTTTCAGCATTATGTAAAGCATTTAATATGACCCGGAGAAGGGCACTTTGTTAAATTATTCAGAATATGGAAATTTTCATGGCATAATGTAAGAACTATTGGCCATCAAGTGTTAAAAGACACGCTATAAATGACTCACACCTGACCTTAACATGTAGATTGCCATTGCTCTTGCTTAATCTTATTCATTTAAAAACTTTAAAAAAAAACAATTATTCAACAAAGGAGAAAGCCAGGGCATTAAAGCTAGTCTCATGCACATGAAACATAGAAATTAGATTAAACGCAGGGTTGGCATTAGATTTGGTTAGATGGTCTCGTCTATAAAAGGTGCTCAGAAATTTGTTTTTCATGACGCTTTTATTGGAAAAATCCACGTGCTGCACAATAAACCTGCACAAGAATTAAAATTAATGGGGATATTGTGCAATCACTTATCTAGGAGAGGAACAATCTCGCTATTTCTCTTCGCTCTGCTTATTGAGGCTTTAATTCAAACGATAGCACAACACAGCACAATTAAATATATTGAAGTCCCTGGAGTAGAACGGAAACTGCCTTGTTTGTGGACAATGTCTGAGATAACCCTCATGATAACCTCCAGAACTGATAGTCCTGTTGGTAGACTGTGTAGCATTATTGGGGCATAAATTAAATACACAAGTAATTTGTACCCCAGCTAATTTATGAACGTCATAATGTTAATTGCAGTGCAGATACGACAGCATATGAAGCAGTCACTTTATCAAAATATTTTGATTACAAGTAACTTAGAAGCTTGATAGTGAGGCCATTTAATAAATCAAAATGACCCTCCACCACAACAGATCAGACTCATCACTAAATGTGAGATACAAGCTCAGCCAGACAAAAACTGAAATTTAAAGCATTATTTCTGACAACTGCTGAAGTGCTTGCCACACTAGAACATTAAGTAATAACAGAATTTGTTGTACAAATATGATGAGGTCAAACACTCCTCAACTCAGACTATTGGAGACAGTATTATTTTATCTTATGTGTTTTATTAAAGTTTATTTCCTTTATGCTGGAGCACTCTACTGTATGTACTTTTTTAATTATTAGGAATGAAAACAAAAGGTCTTTAAGCTGAGTTGAGCTGAATGAAGATTTACTGCTGGCAGAATGTGGTCTCATAAAAAAAAATGCCTTCAGTTTTCCTGGACATATTTTTTTATACTTGTACAATGTTTCAGCCTCTGCAAAAGTAATAACACAAGAACACATTAAATATAAGTGGTAAAGGGGTATGAAATTTCCAGAGGCAAGAAACAAAAGTTCTGTACATTTTTGCAGTGTTCAATTGGCTCTTTCAGTTCAACAGGACACTATTGTGCAGAATCTTTTCCACTTTTTTTTGTCTATATAACTTTAATAGAGGTTATCTTGGGTCAGCGTCAACGTTTTCACAACAATGTGAGCAACTGCAAAGTTAGAAAATGTTTTCTTTGTAAAAAAGAAACTGCTTGAAAATCCCATTGGTCACTACCTGCTCAGAGCAAAATGACAGACAGACACAGTTACGTAGCAGCCAGCCAGTGAATATAATGGAGCATTTAGCAGCTAAAGAGGCAGATATTTCCCTATGGAGTCAATAGGGACCAAACAGAGATCGCAAGAGAATAAACATTGGACTTATATTTCTCAAAACGGAAGCATGCACTGAAAAAGAGAATTACTGGACCAACACAAATAATTGGCTCCAGATGGTAGCACACAGTTGAATTAAGTTTATCCAAGTTAGTTAAACAAGTAATAATGCCACCAGTGTAGGTTAGTTTTACATACATCATTTGATCCCTCTCCAGTTAGAGTTGCTCGCACTTTATTTTAAGGAAAGTGAACTTGAAGTTTCCAATGTTTTCGAACTCGTGCTTTATCAAAATATAAAATGTAAAACACATGTTAGTCTTTGTAATGTTGCTCCAAGAAAATGGCAGTTTAGTAGAAGCAGGAGAATTTGAAGAATGTGGATGCCATGTTGTTGAAATGCTAAGAGAGCAGTAGACTGGATATTTTACACTTTTAATGAAATTAAGTTAATTCAAATTTAAGTGTAATAGCTGAGTGAGCTGATGTCACAAAATAGGACAGACAGTCATCTTTCATCCATCTTATATACAGTCAGTGATTATGATGATGGTCAAAAACATCTACTATTGCAGGCCTCAGTAACTATATTTGTTGTTTATTGTGTGTTTTTATTGTCTCGCTGACAAGTTCTGTTTTTAAATGTACATTAATGTATGTATCCTCACATTTTTATAATATAAATCTTATTTCTTCACCAAATTAGACTTCCATCCATCCATCCATTCTCTGTACACCGCTTTATCCTCACTAGGGTCGCGGGGGTGCTGAAGCCTATCCCAGCTGACTTGGGCGAAGGCAGGGGACACACTGGACAGGTCGCCAGTCTGTGACAGGGCTACATATGCAGACAAACAATCACACTCACATTCACACCTACGGACAATTTAGAGTAACCAATTAACCTCAGCATATTTTTGGACTGTGGGAGGAAGCCGGAGTGCCCGGAGAAAACCCACACATGCACAGGGAGAACATGCAAACTCCATGCAGAAAGATCCCAGGCCCACCCCGGGATTTGAACCAGGGATCTTCCTGCTGCAAGGGGAAAGTGCTAACCACTACTTCACTGTACAGCCCCAAATTAGACTTGAAATCCCTAAAAAACAAATGATCTCCATATGGCAATTAAATTCTTAATGTGATTATATGGAGCAATAAATAATATATTGAATAATCAGCCAGCCTTGTCGGTTGGTTTTCAAAAACTCATGAGGCAAACCTTCAGCACAAATCAATACTACTGCTGTAAGCTCTGACTGCTGCTGTGTTTCTTAGTTTGTCCTTTAAATTCAGATTTGACAGTTGGAACAAATGAGAGAAATACTTTCTGTGAGTTTTCACTCTGAAAGAAGCCAAGGTGATTTGTGAAGCATAACAACTAAGATTCAGCTGGAACTGTGTCTCTTTTCTCTCCCCTTCAGCTCCCACATCTCCGTCTTACGTCCCGATCGCTGCATCTCCCCTCCTCCATCATGATTGCTTTTCCCCGTCATCACTTTTAATCTCAGCTCGTCTTCAGACACTCCCTCTGCGGCTTCACTTTTGACCCTTGCACCTCGTATTCTCTCCACTTCCCTTCCCTTTACTTTCATTAGGCAACTGTAGAAAGACTTTCAAATTAATACACTCGGCGGAGCCATAGGGTTTTCTGATTACAAACTAATCACAGAGTTTCTTTTTCCCATAAGCTCCCACGTTCCGGGTTCAATCTCTATATCTTCTACTGGCCCTGTCGATTCTTCTTGACCTGTTGTTGGATCAATATTGTACCTCACCACAATTGCTCTAGACATGTCATTGGATTGTGACTTAAATGGATTTCTTTGAGTATGTGAAACCAATTAGCATGCGTTAATGTTCATTTTTCAAGTGCCTCAAGTCTTAAAAGTTTCTTACTGATTTCTTTTTTTATACTAATTACTCCCAAACAGCACATTAGTTAACAAACAGAATTAAATATGTCTGGGGGCAGAGAACACATCTGAAATGGAGCCTTAATAATAAATCGCTGCAAGTCTATGCGACTTTCCTAAAAACTTGGTTGAGCAGCCAAATGGCTTTGACTATTTCATTCTGATTCCTCACCCTGCCGAGTCACGGCGGCTGTTCATCATTCAGAGAGAAAGCTTGGTTAAATCATTCTCAGTCTCCTCTTCTACCTCCACGCTGAACTCTGACCCGCCTCAAACACACTGGCTCCTCTGAGATACAAAGACCGTTGCATCATACTGTGAACAAGAGTGTGTTTGTGAGAAAGAGGGAGACGGAGAGACAGAAGTAATGTGCCGGGCCAGAAAGGTGACACCAGTCCCTTCATCATTAAGAAATGGTTTCTACACTGTCTCCCCCCAAAAATGAGACTAAGTGACAAAACAATTTGGGAAGTTTTAAAAGGTGAAGGAAAGGTTGTGAGACAGTGAAGCTGCATCCTTACATGGCATTTGTCTTACTCTGTGCTGAATTTATAGTAAGCTTTGGTCTCGCTGACATCCTGTTGGTGGTTATCATTCACATATAGTATTTTGACAAAAAAAATCAAATTACAGTCTCATCAACCAGGTTAATTTAGAGAGCAGAGTCTTCTAGATATAATATAATATGCAATGTGATCGATTTTTTAATATTCATTTGTTCTGTTTTGTTGCTCTAATCTTTCCATATCATTTACTGGGTTTATAAGGTCATTCTGAATAACCACTCTGTATTGATTTTTATGGGGTTTTTTTAAAATATGATGTCTTGAAGAGCACTCAAACTAGATTTCTCCAGGCTAGACTTAGTATTTATACGGATGTTTTGGTCCAATGAAACTTTGAAAACAAGCTATGTTTGAATGTTCTTTCTTTCTCGTTCAGGAGTGAGTGGAGTGGAGTGGGAGCTTGGAGACTTGTTTGGTGAAAAGGTTACGTTTTGTATTTGTTTTTTTATGTTTCGTTGGACAAGAGCCAAATCTCTTGCAGACCATTTTTATAGCTGAGTCAGGATAAGGTTTATCATAATGAAGCCTATTGGGGGTTGACATTTTCTTTCCCATAAGTAGAGGAGAGAAACTTCTAAATAACTTCTAAACAAACAGCCTCTGTCCTCTGCAGCTTCCATAAATAACCCAATACTCAGAAGCAAGAATGCTGTTATATTCCAATTATGGCATTAACACCGGCAAGGCCGTCTGAAAATAAATATTTTACTCTGGACAGTACCTGTCATCCACAACAGCTTCAGCTGATTAATTTTTTATTGGAGCTGAAGTGTAACTTTCAGGTTCGGCTCCAGAAGGAAGAAAAATAAATTGACATTTGTAAAAATACATTTTCCTAACAAAAATAAACCACCATGCATGACTTTGTTCAGCGCTGTGTCATGTTCTTTATCACACTTGTTTACACAGAGGTGTACCATGGATTACCTGCAAAATCCAGTCTCTTGCTCAAAATCCTTAGTTCATTCCTCAGAAGTAATGGTCTGTGCCAATGAACATGTCCCTGTCATCAGAATAACAAGTCCTTGTGTCACCGTGTGTGGATAGGACAGTCAAATTGCTAAGTCATGTTGTCATTATAACAGTCTAGTCTGGAGGGCTGTTCTGATGTAAAGTATGGCTACAGTTTTGATGGCAGTTATTGTAAATTGTAATTTCCAACTATGTGGGAAATTGATTGCAAGAGACTGGACAAGATTCACATTTACTCTTTTGCTGTTTGTGATACAGAAAGGAAAACAGCTCTGCATAGCACAAAGAAAAAAATAGAAGTAAAAATGTGAACATAGGGCAATCTCCTTAGAGAAAACTGTACATGCAGTGCTGTAGGAATTAGAGTGCAGTCTTCCTACACCTCCTGACATTCCTGTCTGTTGGGCCACAAATTCTCATCCACATCACGAATATTTTCTCTTGCATTTTTGAGCAATTTCAGAAAATCCTAAGCCTTCACACATTTCCCTTCGTTTGAGAAAATCTAGATTCACTTGGGAACAATTTAACAATTCAGGACAGATTTTGAAAAGTCTCATGGAAATGTATTGAAATATCCTTGACATATTATGACAACTTGTTCAACCATTTTGCACGTAAAGACTTATGCGATGAACTAATGCCAAAATGTTGTGGAGGGTGAGACTATTCAACAGAGACCAATTATAATACATTTTGATCAACATGACATAAGCAATCGATAATGTAGGAAACAGCAGAGAGTTGTACATAATTCTTTGCATGGATGTACCAAAGCATTTGAAACTTGTTCAAAGAAATGAGAAACTGCTTTTTTGATGTGCAGTAGTGACACACTGATGTGAAGACTGAACAAGTAGTTTTGAGAATTTCAATTCTGATCTGAGAAATGTACCACAGTGACTGAGAAAAACCGTTATTCATTTCAAATCATTTGTATTTTTTCAGTAGGACAAATAAAAAAAATCCCTCTTGTGAAAATTCATTGAGCTACACATGCTAGTGAAATTACATCGAGCCCAGATGTGATGTCAGGACTTGGTCTCTCTGTCTCAGTCTGAAGGCAACAAATCCAGTTATTTATAGAGGATGTAACTTTCTTAATGACAGGTTTACAGCTTGCCATGAAATTTCAATTAAATTCCGAATCAATACCAGCTAGAAGCAGGTTTGATGCCACCAGAAGGCAAGTAAAGCTCAGGCCTGACTAATAAAAAAAAGGAGTGCTTGTGCAGACCACAGCTCTGTTTTTGTAAAAGTGCAAGCTACAGCATATTAAACACTGTTCAAATGTAATATTTAATGACAACATGACCACGAGAAATTATGTGTTTTTAATTTAAGTCCACACTAGAATTTGAGAGGAAGATAAATTAGGCTGCACTGGCTTCTGTGGGCGGAAAGATGAGTCTGTTGTAGGTTTGACAGACCACACCTATAGCAAACTGTTTAAGATTTATTATCTAGAATTATCTATTATCTAACATCTCAAATTAACATTGTGCATATGAAAAACCTGATGCACCAGTCGTAATTGCAGTATAACTGGTCATGCTTCTTTTCCCCCACATATCTATAAAGTCATATTAAGTATTAAAAATATGAGTTTGAGACATCTGTAGTTCAGTGTTTAATAGTCAAAGTAACAGCTGCTGCTATCTCAAATGTAATTATGACATGAATTGTTGTAACTGATGTTACCTGTGAGGTTTTCCGTTAGATATTGGCCCAGCATAGCATTTGAACAGCATTAGTGGAAGTGATCATGGACACTATGGTGGATACGATCATTAAAAAATATAATGAAATAAAGGGAGCTTATCAGCAAAGTCCTTCTAAGCAGAAATTTGCGGAGAGCAAGAGCTTAATTTATTAGAGACTTGTGATTGAAATTTACAGCATAGTGTAAATTTTTCATCTCCAGACATCCACAAGGGCCTACCAAGAAATCCAGTTGGGCTCAGAACAGTCATCTTCCAGCAGTAAAGCAGCTTGTCATATGTGCTTATGGCTGCAGTGCAGTTTGAAAAGTAAGTCGCCTCCACCTCTGGCTTCCCACTGAATCTGCAGCATTATTTCCCTTAAGCAAAATCCGATCTGTAATTACATTTAGTGTAGGAAAACTTTAAAGATGATATGCCTTCAACCTAATGTTAACTGAACCTAATTCCATTTCAAATTATCTGTAATGTCATTCTTTCGAGTTAAACAGTCTTTAGTATGCTTTTGGGTTTGTCCATTAAGTGTTATAGTTTTTTGTTCTTCTGCAAACTTACAAAGCTCAAAGTTCGAGCCAAAGAGCTACTCTCTCCCACAGAAAACATTGCTCTTTGTTTATTTCTGCCTGAAGTACTTCATTTAAAGTCCAGGCATTTTTTCTATTACTTGTCAATGTGTCCATGTAACATATTTGTGTAACATTTTCCCTATACACAGAGATCTGGGGATACTAACCAGCTTTTGTCTGGACAAACTGGAGTTTATGGGTTTGGGGCCTTAACACCTGTATTTACTCGGCGACTTAACAACAACGGCCCTACCACGCAAACAATCTCAATCCATACTCGTAACCCTCGCCATCGCCAAAAAACACAATCCTTGTTAATTGGAAAAAAAATGGAAAAACTGGGGGGTGGGGGGAGTCGGGTTGTGGGCGGTGGTGGGAGGGGTGGGCGGGCAAGTGGTCGTGGGGGAGGTGGGGCTGTGGGGGAGGTGGGGCACCGTGTGGGTCTGCCATGGGTCTGCTGCGCAGGCCTTGGGGCTTTGGCTGTGTCGGCGGGGGTCGCTCCGGGTTCCTGGGCTGGCTCTCCACCCGGTGGCTCCTGTGGGGGGGCTGTGTGGACCTCCTTGGGCTGGAGGAGACAAAAATTATATGCGTTAAAGAACATTGAAGCTGGACAATATATTCTAGTAGACCCCTAAGGTAAAATTCTAAACCTGTAAATGTGGATGATATGGGCTCTTTAAAATTTAATTCAAGACATTTCAAACGTACAGCCTAGGTAGTTGAGGCACAATAAAGACATCTTCACCAAAAAATATTACTATTCGGAATTAAGTTATAGATATCTGATACTGAAGTTACAACTGGTCATAATACAAATGTAGATATCTGTAGCCTAATTGTAAGTGCTTGTAATATAAACCTTGGGTGGTAAAAGTCGCATCATTCAGATAAATGATGTCTGAAAATTACTTTTGTGGGTAAGAAGAATGCTATTGTGGATATCTGAAATGTTCTTCTTGATAAAGAAGAATTGCTCTACAGATATGTGCAATACATATTCAGTGTGGCTGTTAAACGTTAAAAGATTTCCATACACACCCATACATGAAAATACCCAGCTGTAGAATCAAACTTTAGCTACAGTATATTCACTGTCTGCAAGTGTCAAAGGGGCATTTTTTTCCTCTCAGGAGAAGTCGTCTGGACTTTCTTTTTTCTCCAGCTACAGTATGAACTCTCATCTTTTAAAGTGCTAGAAAGGCAACAGAGGTCAACAAATTAAGCTAATCTTAATTGTGGCGCCTGTTTAACAGGACAGACTGTGGAGGGGAGATTGAATATTTCCATTTCATGGCACTTAAATCACAAATTCATGACTGCACTGTATGTGTAGTCGTGGTACTCATATTGTGGGGACATAAATCTGTTTACACAGGTCACTGGAGTGAGTCTCCATAATGTGAATCATTAAATTTTAGGGTCAAGACTTGCTTTATAGGTGGAGTCTTTGAGTCTGGAGAAAGATTGTTGATATATAGCTATTTACAATATTTAGATAATTATTATGTGTCAGGTTTGCCGCCACTCTCGCTCCCACTGCCCCCTTTACTCTATCTCTCCTCAGCCTTCCAATATATATTTAGAATAAATTCAGCAAATGCAAATTCAACTGCTCACAGTCCACTAGCTTTCTATTCTTTGTGTGCACTGAGAAACATCCTTTGCTCATACACTATCATTGTAGGCTTTCCTATGGAATGTATTAATCCTCCTGCTCCACTATTCCATGTACTTAATGTAAAGCACCGGTTCCACTGGAACCAAAACAGCTCCAAAGCATAGTACTGCCACCTCCATGCTTGATGGTAGGTTTGATGTTCTTGGGGTTAAAGACCTCCTCTTCTCTTATTCAAACATATTTCTGGTCATTGTGGCCCAATACCACCACTTTTGTTTCTTTTGACCACAGAGCTTTCCTCCAGAAGGTCTCTTCCTTTTTCCATGTAATCAGCAGCAAATTTCACTCAAGCAATAAGGTGCCACTTCTAGAAAAAGATTTCCTTCTTGCATCGCAGCCTCTCAACTCATGATGTACACCTGTGTTCCAGCAGCTTCAAATTCATTACAGACCTGCTTTTAGATGTGTTTTGGTTGACTGTTGACTGTCTAGACTAATTGTCTCTGAGCAGCAGGTGATAGTTGTTTTTTTCTGATTGTGGCAGTGGCACAACTGTGCAATGCCCTTTGCACTTACAGTTGTTTGCACAGTTCATTTTGGGATCTGACACATCTATAAAATGGCTCCAGCTGACTTTCCTGAATTGTTCAAGGCAGTGATTTGCCTCTTCACATCTATAGTCAGCTCCTCAGACTTTCCTATTGCAGTGTTAGTGACTGAGTCCAATAAATATATCCAGTATAGCAGCTGTAGTCGATTGTAATCACTCAAAAGAAGAAAAGAGGTCATGCCAATAGGAAAATTTGATTAACACAGCTTCTACATCACCAAAACTGATTATTCAAATTGCTGTGTGTGTGTGTTTTCACTTGAAGTAACAGTGATACTGGCAGCTGAGAATGATATTTAATCTGGTGCAGTACAGTGAGTGTACATCTGTTTTGTTTTATCAGTGGATTCAGACCATTTAACAACTGCTCATTATGCCACTCATATTCAAGTAACACTTATAAAGTGGTCCTGCAGCATCCTCTGTTTATACAGAAATAAGCAACAGTGTATACTGTAGGTTATGTGCAATTGGCTGTGTAATGTCCCTACCTAACAGAGCTTACTGATTTTTGGAATTTTGGAGGCACTTTCCATGGCAGTATTTCTCAATCAACGAGGCTGTCAGTAAGATTGACCTCTGTGTTATCGATCAAGCTGAATGTATCTGAAAAATAGTGCATCTGATAGAGTAGAATGTATTTTTACAAGTTGACGTCCACTAAATAGGATCTATCCATCTAATACTATAGCTGGTGTTTGGAATAGAGAAGCAAGAAATGGCCTCGCTGGGAGCAGTAGCAGTTTATCATGATTCACTGACCACACAAAACACACACATTGAGCGAAAAATGCTTGCATTTCACTCTTAATTAGTTCCCTCTGCAGATAGTACTGCAGTTGGAATGGTGCCTTTGTGAACTCAGATAAGCAATGGGCCACTAACTTAACAGAAAAGAGTTTTAGGTGATTTAAGATAGTGCTGAAACTGTGGAGCAGACACAAAACTGAGGCTATGCAGAGTAATTACACTGAATCACCAAATCGCCGACTCTGGAGAGAGCACTGTTTAATGTTGTGAGCTATAATAATTTGAGGCTCTGAACTCTCGCAATCACACAGCTCTGGTCGAGCTCCCTTGATTACCTCTACGCAAACCTGTCAAAAGTGCATCTATTTTCAGCCCACTCTCTTTCTGACAGTTGTTTCACTTTCTAGTCTGTAATAGATTTGTCCATTCTAGAAACAACACCCTCTCGTACACTGTGAGGGATCACCTGTCAACAGGGTTTCTCGCTGTGTGTTTGTTTGTGTGCGCTTTTATTGCCAGTGTACTCAGTGTAAATGAGCTTGGAGGGGATACAGGAGTACTTTTTTGAACCTGTGTGTTCTTGGCTAACACAGCAGAATTTTACCTCCATTACAAGAGTTCATAGAGTTCATGCTAGTCAGCGAGGACAGTTAAAGGCAGGATGGTGGTGAAAAGCAAAGAAAGAAACTGTCGAAGCTATATAAGGAGAACTGTGTGATTATGTGAGCAACACAAACTGGTCAGCTGCAAAACCACTGGTTAGTAGCTACCAAAAGATGTCCAAGGAAGGACCGTTGATGAACTGTCATCAGGTTCATGGGCGCTCAGGGCTCACTGATGCACAACGGGAGTAAAAGTTGGCCCATGTGATCTGATCCCAATATGGAGTGGTTAGATTTTACCAAAAGTGGTCCAAGGAAGAACACTCAGTGAACCAGAAACAGAGTCGTGGATGGTCAAGGCTAAGTAATGTACTGGGGAAGTGAAGGCCGACCCATGCAGTCCGATCCCAGCTTGCAGTGGTTAATACCTACCAAACGTCATTCGAGGAACAACGTCCAATGATTCACAGAGGGTTCAGCAGTTTCAAATGTATTAGCAGTTTACCCTCTTTCCATGTATGTCCAGAGCATGACTGTAACTATGAGCATGTTGCATGGCAACTGTAAAATACCAGATTGTAGATCTAAAGCTGAACAACTGGCTTTCTCTGTAGAGGTCTGTCAACATCGGGACCCATTAGCCACTGAAATCAAGTCATTTGCACGTTAAATGCCTGTAGGGTATTGTGATTATATGGGAATGAAAGATAATTTAATTGCACTGTGTATGTGAAAGCCCAGAAGCTACGGACAGGAGCTGATAATTAGAAAGCTATAAACTCTCTGTGCAAAACATGAGTTTTCTGCTCAGTATTATATTAAACTGCATAAGATAATATGAATTCAAACTGAATTGGATACAGAAATATCTGTTCATATATTTGTGTAAGGAGCAAAGACGGGCCCATGTGAGCCAATCCAATGAGGGGAAAAAAGCTACTGCAGCAAAAGATTACTGAAATCTTAAAGCTGGATATGAAAGGAAGGTGTCAGAACACATACTGCATCACAGCTTGGTACTTATGTGACAGGGTAACAGAAGACTGATCAGAGTGAACCACCAAAGCACCTACATAATAGACAAGTGAACATGAGAACTGGACCCTTGATGGAAGAAGGGGGCTGGGCCTGATGAATCACATTTTCTTTTCACTCCTTTGAATGGCTGGGTCTATGTGTATCATTTACCTGGGAAAGAGAGCAGCAGAATACACTGGGAGGGTGGGGTGGGGGTGGGGTGGGGGGGAAGCTAGCCAGTTGGATCTTGTCATGTGCATGTTACTTTGACTTATGCCAATGGTATTCCCTGATGGCAGTGGCCTCCTTAAGCAGGAAAGTGCTCCCTGCTACACTACAAACATTGTTTAGGAATGGTTTGAGGAACATGACCAAGAGTTCTGTAATCTCAAATCAATCTATGGAAGTGCCACTGCACAACTTACAGGACTTTAAGGTTCTGATGCTAACATTTTGGTGCCTGATACCACAAGATCCCTTCAGAAGTCTCATAAAGTCTCTGCCTTAATGGATCAGAGCTGTTTTTGTGGCGCGCTGGTGACCTACACAATATTAGGCTGGTGGTTCTAATATCATAATATATTAATTGTAAGTAGACAAGTGAAGTTACTGCTACAAGTTATCAACACCCTCAATTCCCAGATAAATCATTTTCAAACAATTTTAATGCTTGTAAAATTTATTATTAATATCTTAAGTTATTTATTGAGTATAAATGCCAAACATTTTCTTATTTTAACTCTTCCCATTTCTCAGTCTTACATAACTGCAAATGTTTTCTGTTTTTAAGGTATTGTAGGAAAAAAACAACAACTTGGCCTCAAGATAAAGCTGTGTTTTTTCAGCTGTTGCTAAACAGCATAGATGCAAAGTGCACATGTATAAATAGCAACTGTGGAGCTGCATATCATCTGGAGTTTGGAAGACTGTAGTTGAAAAGTATGCTTTCCTTTGGACAAACATACAGTACACACATTGCACCCACAGTTTTGGTTTAGGTCCTGCAGAACAATATCCACAAGTTTCTTTTTTTTTTGCTGACTTCACTGAAATGAAGTTTTCCTCCCATTTTGTTGTTAGTGCTCAGCCATGATATAGTGTCAACAATACCTCCTTCAGCAAACTTGGCTGTGATTAGAGTTGCTTTTTCTGCCTTTCCCTCTGCTTTGTCTGTCTTTAGCAAGAAATTATGAGAAGCTGCAATATTTCCCCAGATCTTTGTAAATAACATTGATAAGAAGAATGAAGTAACTAAAGTTTTTCATACGAAGCAACCAAAGGAGAATGCAACCCTTCCTTCTTGCAAAGAAATAATACTTGTGTTCATTAATCGTGTCTGTTTCCAAACCACACAGTTGAGGAGCAGATCTAACAGTGGTGCACAAGGAGATTTGTTTCAGATGGCAAATGATGGATATGAAACATGTTGGAATTTGTAAGCAATGATCCTCTGATATGGAAGTTGAGTGTGTTACATTCAATTTCTTGAGGATTTGATGAGTTGAGCAGGATGATAATTACCAGAACAAGCACCTTTCACCCAAATTCATTCAAGAAGTAAAGCCCTTACTCCTTGTCCATTTGTAGCTGCTTCTAGTTGACAGCGGTACTATTTACCTTTTATTCGCCCAATCAATCTATCTGACCAGTTTGTCCAAAACTGTCATACAGTAATAGAAGGGAACCTTCAATGGCCAGTATGAAAGCTGCCTCTCAGGGCTTTTTTTGTTTCTTATTTGCAAATCAGGCATTTCTGCCATTAATAACTTTTTATCAGAACCTAAAAGATTGGTTCCACAATCAAAACACAAATGACACTGGTGTCATGACTCGGCATGTACGTACTTGCGAAAACAAACAAACAAAATGGAGAAGCAGTGTGTTGCAAAGAAGCTCAACTTTTGGTGTTAATATGAACATCTACTGAATTTCAGCAAAAGCTCATAGGCTCAATAAGGAAATCAAACTGTATGCAAAACTTGCAAAAGAGTTGGGGAAAACTGCAGCCTTCTGGACTTGAGTTTGGAACTGGTGCTGCTGTCAAAATGTGTCAGTTGACTATACGGCTTTTGGTTCTGTGGATCCCAAACAGAACTGGCAACCAAAGAACCAAATTAATTCTATATTGCCCAAAAAGGCATATTTCTGTCCTTTATAAATCAGCAGTTGATGTCTTTACAAAACTCATGACACATAAAACTCACCTTTGTTAACTAATGTCAAACTTCAAACTTCAGCAGATAATTTGTGACCACGAGGAGCCATAAGGATCCCAGCTCTAATTCAATCAGACTGCCCACTTACCTCCTTAAAACCACATTTACTTCCTCTACTTGATCAACTCAGCAGCACCTTTTTTTCTATTCTTCCTGGCCATGGATTTTATGATGGACCTTTCGTGATTACTCTGCAATATTCTCTAATGGGAATGATCTCTGCCCAATTTGAGATGGGCAATGAAAGAACAGAATCTTTGTGTGTGCAGAGAATGAATGCTCACAAGGTTTCGGCAAAGCCCCCATGGCACACCTGAATCTAACTTTCCTTTCGTACATTGTTTGTCTGTAGCTTGTTCTAACAACACAACAAAATATACGTTATGCTCATCACAGCACCTGGGCTCCACGTTTCTTAGCAAAACGAAAACAGGGTTTTCGCTTACATGATTTTCCGAGTCTGCAAGCGCCCTGATAATACACTGTAACCGCTTGTCTGACTCACCAATCAATCATAGATCAGGACAGAGGAGCTCACATCACAGATGATCCCTGCCATCACCAAACCCCTCCTCAGAGAAGTTAGACTGATAACTGTCAGAGATGAGTCATGTTGCAGTGAGAAAGTGCTGTAGAGCAACTTGTAACATGCTGTTCTGACAACCAGCTTCCCTTAAATGTCAAATGTTGACTTCCAGACAGAGAACACGACACAAAAGCTGAGCTGCTGAAAGATTTAACATCCTCAATTCCTCAGTACACAAAAAGACACACAGAAAGCCTTGAATAAGCAACATAGAAATCTTTCTTTGCTATAAAGGCACAGCAGTGTTAAGACTTTACAATGAGATGGAGAGCTAAGATGTCACAAGGTATTGGACATGCCCAACATCTTACAGGCTTCTGTTATGATCCCTCATCAGCCTTACTGGAGATGTTGGGAATTTGTTTTGTGTTCAATAAAGACTCAAACTAGGAAATAATGATCACAAGTATTTCTTTAAGATCAGTGATTCCCTGTTTGTAAGATTGCAAGTGGTAGATGGAAAACTGTGAAGTCGCAGATGTATTTTGATTAAACAGAGATTGTGATAGCTACGCCTACATAAAAAATGAAGCTCACCCAAGTTTCTGTTTGCAAGAAAATTATTGAACAGTCAGATTATAAAGCTTGTGTGATTATGGAGTGTTGCTACTTTGTCTTGTCTTTGCTCAAACACGATTAACACTTCACACAAGTTGACAACAATCAAAATCTGTAACGATAAAGAGATTGAGTGAAAGAAAATTAATCATTTCACTGAGTCAGGGAAAGGAAGTTAAAATGGCACATTTTCCTGCAGATGATTGATGGCTGTATGGGGTGAAGGGAAGAAATGTATCAGATAAAGGTTATGAAAGTATACAACACACTGAAAAAAGAAAAAAAGGAGTCCTTTATCTGTGAGATTTAAAAAAAACAATATCCCAGGTTTATATTAATGCTTGTATTTTATATAATCTTGCGGTAAGGCAGCTCTTGATTCAACACCTTCCAATGCTGGTGCTGTGATATTTTCATTACTGTGTGTTGACATAGAAGAGGTGGCGAGAGTTTGAAAAGGTTTTGCTTGTTGTGTTTGCTTGTTGTGCTTGGCTGAAGCTCTTGCTGTAAGGGCCATTCTGACCCAGCTTTTAGCCTGTGGCCTGCCTCAAACGTCCCAGTAATTACTCTGTACAATCACCTAGAGCTGTTTTACCTTAACTGGCTCCGTGCAAGAGGCCACTTGGGACCAGAGGGATATAAAATGCACACAACCTAGTGCCATCACAGGCTGCTGACTTACACAAGAAAACACTTCTGCAACTGAAATACAAAAATGCTTTTGGGTACTGTGTCTGTGTACACACAAAGTGTCTTTATGAAAGGTATTTTTAGTCGAATATTATCCTTTTTTCTTGATTTGGAAATGTGTAACAAATCAGAGCCAATAATAGAGCACTTTGAAGCCCGAGTGGCAGAGAAGGCTTGCTATTGAACATGTTTTTGTGTTTGATCTAAATAAAATGGTAAAATGACTCTTGAACAGTCAGTGAAACACTGTGAAAGCATCCTAATGATTATCTTCAAGAGCATAAAATGCACACACAGCAGCCATAAATGTCCACAAACCATATTGCCTGTAGTGTTATTGTAGCATTATTGTTCATGTGCACCCTTATGTAACGTCAGAAAAGCATGGAAATAATGTCTTTTTATGCACCATGCTGCAGCACCACTGTCAGGCTTCAAATGTGAGCAATGAGGAGAACTCAGGGAATGGAAAAATTGTGGGGATGGAAAAGAAGCGATGGGTAGGCACAGTGCAAATTTAACTGTTCCCAAAGTTGGATCATATTTCAATGAAGTAAAAATATGGAGCCGCTAATGAGGAGTTATTAGTTGTTTGCAAAGAGGGCGGTGCAATGTGAGTTTTCTCCTCACACTTCAGTGATCGCTGCCCCATACCGTTATAGCAAACACCCACACAGTTTGAGAAATGAGTGCTGATACAAACCCCAGAGCCCTGACGCTGCCACACACACACATCTCTACGCCTGTTATTACCAAACAAGCTCACTCACTGTTTCTTTCGGAGATGACACATTGCAGCTGTTCGTGGCGAATTCAAACACTCCCTTTATCACTGTTGTCAGGTTCTTTTAAGCCATCTGGAGCCATTGGAGACCCTGAGCCACCAAATTTTATTGATGAATTTCACATTTCAACTACAACTTAGCCAGTCACAACTGCTCAGATACACCAGATCTTAGTTATAATATGCAATTATCTTTTATGCAATAAATCTTGACCCATATGGCACTAAAATATTTAATCTTTATTTACACCATGAAAGTTCATTTTTATCAAATTTTATAAAATGTTTTTTCAGTAGATGTCAGCACCTGTGAACTATATGCCTATTGTTCAGAGTTTTTGCACTTACACTATTATATTTTGATGCATTATTTATTCCACCACAATTTATACACTGTTTTGACTTCATATGCCTCCTGCAGAACAAAAACCAAATACTGCTTTATTGTTTGTTTCTAAAGCTCCTGCACAGATGACAAAGGCTTCATTAAAGTTAACCCCAAAGGTTACAGCCAACATTTCAGAGAAACAGTATTAATAATTTATAATGGGGAAAAAGCAGCGGCTTCAACATTTATTACTGCAGCATTGCAGCTCCCAAACACATTTCTGCAGGGGTTCCAGAGTTTGTCAGATCACATTTAAGCATTCTGTTGAATGACAAATTGGTAATTTAGATTTACACCTCTAGACATCTGCGTGAGAACGTGTCTGTGCTTGTACTTTTTTAGTTCTTTTTGTGAGGACCAGTTTGTTGTGTAGACCATCACAGTGAGGACATTTTGATAAAGCGAGAACCTTTTGGCCAGTCTGTACCTATTTACATCCCTTCACAGTGAATGCGGGTTAAGACAAGTTAAAATGGGCATGGATCTGAGTTTCTTTGACAAGGGCCAAATTTGTGATGACTTTTGTGTATAAGACAAATAACACTGTGTTGTCTGCTTCAATAAAGTAACTATTGTAGTACAAACTGCTGGAAACTTTGAAGTCCGAATACAAAGAGCACTGCAGCTGACTTGCTGAGTATGACGCTGCAAAGCTGCAGACTGGTTAGAGTCATGCTGATCCATTTCCCCTAAAAGCACATACTATAACTGTACCATGTTATAATGGAAGAAGGTGGCCTGGAACATGGAACCATGTTTTTTTACATCATGAGGACAGCTGTGTGTATGTACGTGGTTTACATGGGGAACAGATGGCAGCAGGATCCACTATGAGAAGAGGACAGGCCGGCAGAAGCAGTGTGATGCTTTGGGCAATGCTGTGCTGGGAAAGCTTGAGTCCTGGTGTTCATGTCATTGTTACTTCGAACTACCAAAACATTCCTTGCTAGCAGGATTCTTTCAACAGACTAATGCACCCTACCACAATGCAAGCACTGATCAGGAATGATTTGTGACAAAGAATTTGAAGTGTGGCCTTGGCCTCCTTGTTCCCCTCAATCAGATCTCAATCTGTGTAAACAAGTGTGATCCATAGAGGCCTCACCTTGCAACTTGCAGGATTTAAAGGATCTGCTGCTAATGTGTTCGTGCCTGATACTACAGGACATCTTCAGGTGTTTGTTTAATTCATCCTGTACTGACTCAGAGCTATTTAGTAATATTAAAACTATCTGTGATGACACAGATGGTTTTAATGTTGTGGCTACTTGGTGTAAATCTGTTACACTGTGCACAGCTGTCTCCGTTTGAGGATAAAAGGCCTGATACGTGAATCATTACACTTTAGTATAAAGACAGTATTTGAGAAATAAAATTTACTGTGTTGTTTCCATTTGTTATTTCACAAATGACCAGGGTAAAACACTGACGTTTTCTTTTTTCTTTTTATTTCGATCTGGATTAGAATTTTTCCCAAATTCCTATACCTGATAGGTAGTCAGATTACTAGAAAGTTAATCTAAAAACATCAGTAACTTTCTCTTCCCTTTTCTTAAAAACAGATAGGCCTACACTTCTCACTGATTTTTCCAGAGTCTTAACTCCTCCTAGTTTTATTGACAAAATATATAAAGGGTGAAAAAGTATATTTGAAGAAGCTGTTTCTGAGAGGATGGCAACGTTTTGCAGAACAAACAAACACAAAACAAATGGTAGATTTTGCTTGTGTCTCAGTTCAGTGGGTCATTACTCTCAGAGACTCTGCACTCAGTTTTAGAGAATGAGAGAATAACAGTAATCGCAAAATACTGAATCAACAGCAGGGAGGCAGATGTGGCAGCGTTCCCCATGTCTGACAAAAACGGCAATAATGAGCATCAGTGTAAACAGTAAGAAAAACTCCTATAGAGACTAGTCAAAGTTGCCCACAGGGGAACTTTAATGACTAAATAAACAAGAGGAATGGTGCGAGATAAGAAGTACCACTGAGATAGTACATGGATGTGTGCATGTTTTTAGCTTCAGATCACACGTCTGTTGCATTTTTTTGAGTTTTCTGTTCATGTATGCACAACCATAAGTCTACAATTTTCTTCTTGTCTACTTAATGCTCATTGTTAATATGGAAAACATCTTTATTGGACTGTGCATTTAGTTCTAAACACAAATTGCAGTTTCTGTGACCTTTGAGACAGAAAGCACTTTATTTGTTATTTTTAATTGTGCGCATTTTAACTGCCGTAGGTAGGTGGCGATTTATGGTGTACAGGTTAACATCTTTTACATTTTCCAGAAAACAGAACAAGAAGCGTATACATTTGAAAAAAAATGTGGTCATTAGTGACTTTTGCAGTATGTTGTATAATATTGGTCTTTTGGTTTTTTTCCTTCCTCCCACGCTCCCTCCCTCAGTCTCTCCGTCACTCGCTCATTTACTCATGGGTTGATTCGGGTTAAGCGTTTCAGCAATGGACTGCCACTGTTACTGACCAATGAAAGACTGTATTATTGATAAGCCTGAACAGCCTTGAAGACAGGCTTTGCAAAGGCCTTGTACTGCTCACAGGTTTAAGAAAAAGTTTTTAGGATTTTTTTTTTTTTTTACTTTCAGACTACCCACAGTGAATTGTTCATTGTTTTTCACTCAAGGAATGTTCGAGACAGAAAACTTGTAATGCTTATAAAGAGAAAAAAATAGTGAAATACTGTGAATTATTATAGTTTGCCAAAGGGAGTTAAATGGTGTTTCTCTATCCAAACAAAAAGGCTCAAAGTTTAGTCTTTCATGAATTTACATAGTAGTTTTTTTCTTCATATTCAGTCAGCTCTATCTTGAAATTCAGACCGTCTAATACAGTGCAATGCAATGCAGCATTTTTGCATAAGCACACATTTGTAAGGATTATAGAGTTTGTTCTCATTGTGAAGCTTGCCTGATATTTTTTCTTTGTCCTTGGCACAAAGAAGCAGACAGACAAGAGGAGACGTGACAAGACGAGACCTTGGTTATTGGTAAAGGTGCCCTGTGGAGTTTTCTGGTAAACACCCCGTTTTCACTGTTACTGTCCAAAACATGTTGTCTGTCCTTGAGGTCTGATAAATGTGTTGAAGTTTTGTTCCTCACAAAACATTTACGAACTGATCCTGTAGATTTGCGGAAAAGTGTGTCATCATTGGCAGGAATTTTTATTGCATTATTCACGTTTGTCCTTATTCCTATAACTACATTACAACCCTGGACAACTAAACTGCATCCTCAATAACGTTTTGAGGGACGTATTTCTGTCGGATTATGACGATGATCTACATATCTTTGCCATTTATTGTGATGTATTTTAAGGCAGGACTCTTCACTTTGGTAACTCAAAAAATGGAGGAGAGTCTTCAAATAGAGTGAAAGGGTGTATTTGAATTAAGACAATGATATTTTCCTGAAGCTGGGCTTTGGTGCTTGAACCTAACACACTCGTTAAAAGTGAAAACAAAAGTATACAGTGAGTAAAACTGAAACAGAACTCTAAAAATACCACACAGTCTCCGGGTTAAGCATCTTGTGTTGGACCTCCACCACCCCGCTAACATCCTATCACAGACTTTTTAGCTCTTCAAAAGTGAAAAGATTTGTTTACTATCTTATGCTGTTATCTTTCAGGAGGAAAACATATTTCTTTTGAAATGTATTTGAGGATGCAGTTTAGCTGTATAATGTAATTTTTGGGAGAATTTCTGGGAGGTTTCTTTAGTTGGGACTCCCCAAACGTGTGCTGTTGATATAAGCCTACCACTGGCTGCTTACTTTCAATTAGGCTCGCTCCTCTCCTTCCTCTATCTGCATGTTGCTGTTACCGTATCAACTTCACTAATAGAAACAACAACTTACCACACTGAAAATTTCAGGTTTTGAATTTTGCAGTGAGGCAGCTTTTTCTGTGGATTATCTGTCTTAAACACAGTGCTTAACTCCCTGCATTCAAATGCTCCACCATAATAATTGTACCCATCACTATTTTGAGTGAACACCAAATAAAATGAGTTATTGCAGAAGTATTCACCTTCTTCAAGTATGTCGCGTCAATTAGTAATTACAACATTGAGGCTGTGTGGATAGGTCTCAGGTAGCCTCGTACATCTGGACGCTGTAAGTTCACCCAATTCTTTGCCAGGTCACACAGGGATGGTGACTGAAAAGCCCTTTTCAAATCTCGACCCAAATTGTCAGTTAGATGGAGGTCTGACCTCTAATTCAGCCACTCCAAGACTTTCACCTTGTTGCGTTTAAACCTTTTCTGTGTAGCTTTGGCTGTTTGCCTCAAATCATTGCCTTGCAGGTTGTCCTCCAGGATTTCTAGATCCTTTGCTGCATTCATTTTACCCTCCACCTTTCCAGACCTTACAGGGCATGCTGCAGTGATGTATATCCATGTTATGATGCTGCCACCACCATGCTTGACGGAGAGGTTGGTGTGTTTGTGATTGTGTTCAGTGTTTGGTGTAACATCTAGGCTCATGGCCAAAATTCTCAGTTTTGGTTTCATCAGACCAAAGAACTGTCTTCCAGTTGACTTCAGAGTCTTTCACATGCCTTCTGGTAAACTGTAGTTAGGATCTAATATGAGCTTTTTTTCAACAGAGTCTCTTCTCTTTGCCACTCTCCCATAAAGCTTTGGCTGATGAAGACACCAGGCAACACTCGTTGTATGCACAGTTTCTTCCATCTCAGCTGCTGAAGCTTGTAACTCCTTCAGAAGAGTCATAGGTGTCTTTGGTGACTCACTAGTCTCTTTCTTGCACAGTCACTCCGAGGGATGGCCTCCTGTGGGAAGATTTATGCATGTGTCATATTTATTTCACTTCTTAACAATGGATTTAACTGTACTCAAAAGGATATTCAGTGGCTTGGAATTTTTCTTACATACATCCGTAACTTCTGCTTTTCAGTGACCTTTTTACAGGGATGCTTTAAGTGTTTCTTCATCTTTATTATGGAATTATAACCAGGAATACTGATTCACCAGTGACCAAACCTTCCAGGTGTATTGTGTTGAATTATGTGACTGACGTTAAAGGATGTGAATACCTAATCACATATTTTACATTTTGGCAAAAAAAAAAACATTTTGTATGCACTGTATCATAAAATAGCATGTCTTGACAGGACCTATATTCTCACTTAAATATAGAGAACAGTTGTCCTCTTTAGCTCGGCTGCCACAGGGCTCTCAGCTAGCCCTTTAGCATTTATTAATAAAGCATTAAGGTTTAACTCCTTGGAGGAAATGAACCAGTGGCAATTTCTGTCACAACCGATGTGCTCCAGCTTTCCAAGCTATTGTGCTCTGACACAAAGCTCAGGGGAAAAAAGGTAAAGCATACTTCAAGGACAAGAGCCTTCAGCTCTTCTCTGTCTCATGAAAGTGTCATGGCTCATCCCTTACTCTGCTCTTTTTCTTTTCATCTCCTCCTCCACTGCTGTCTTCATCCCCTTGTTCTTGTGTCTTCACTTTTGCCTGTTCTATACTTACGTATAATGCCCTTCCATCTTTTATCCATATGGTCTAAAAGTGCACTTTGAACTAGTTCATTATACCTGCATCAGTGTCTAGAGACATGCAACAAACCCTTGCATATAATGACCATTTCTGGTGCCTACAGTGATTAAGATTTTCTGTGACCAGGAAATGAGAGCCTGATCATGACATCAGACAACAGGGGACCTTATTAACATCTGAAGATTAAATAATAGAATTGCATCAAAAGGCAGCTTACATTGCAAAAAAGAAAAGAAAAAAACATATCAGATTAGTTCAGCAATTGTCACCCCAGTTGTTCATTAGGTGAATTTACAGAAGCAGACGAGGATTCAACTGGAAATGATTGGAAATAATGATTCATTTTCATAATCAAAGGAGGGACCTTGAATTTGTGATGATACATGTTGGCCAACAAAGGTTTGGAGCTTTTTAGAAGAGTTAGTTTAACTTCCGGTGACAACAGCTGACCTAAGAAACATTAGCAACACAGTATTGTAAAAATGAACACTGCCAGTTTTTAGAATTCCTAGAAGGTGAGAATCCATCCACGACAAGTATTTCCCTCCCTAACCTCCATCAGCCTATTTATAGGTGACACATGAACTGTGCTCTATGTCCTGAGGCCAGGATTTTAGACAGGAACAATGCATTACCGAGGCACCGAACACCTCACACAAGGCTTAACGTGAGTGCACACCGAACCACATTAATACGTTCATGTACAAAAGCACACAAGATTAATTTACCCATACTTGTAGGTGTGGTAAACAAGACAGATGACAAAGCGAAGCGTGCACGCTGTGTGTACGAAAGACAAACAAAACAGTGACAAACAGTATGTGTGCTGTTTTTTTTGTTGGTTTTTTTATGTAAGCAAGATGTTTCAGGAAGATAATATGAGATCTGGCAGAAGACTAATGATCATATGGTATTATAATAAATTGTAACATTAGAAAATGGCAAATTACTGTTTACACATTTAAAAATATCTAATGGCAGGCTTAACAGAGAGCAGATGTAGAACATATGGTGTGCTTTCAGAATCATTCACAGCCTTGCTTAAAATTTACAGCACTGGTTAAACAACCGGCACTCGGATTCATTTTGTTAAAATTTTTATATGTTGAGATCTTTTTTTTATGTTGCGATTCAGAATTATTCTTGGAAAAAATGTAATCTGTTGTTAAATGATTAGTGAAATGATTCCAATCCCTTTCAACACATTTATTGTTTTGCAAGATGATGTGTATTTAAATATTATCCAGATCAACCAAAAGTACTTTTTTCTTTTACTGCACATGGTTAATCCATCCATCCATCGTCTATACACCGCTTTATCACCACTAGAGTCGCGGGGGGTGCTGAAGCCTATCTCAGCTGACTCGGGCGAAATCAGGGGACACCCTGGACAGGTCGCCAGTCTGTCACAGGGCTACATATACAGACAAACAATCACACTCACATTCACACCTACAGGCAATTTAGAGTAACCTCAGCATTTTTCTGGACTGTGGGAGGAAGCTGGAGCGCCCAGAGAAAACCCACACATGCACAGGGAGAACATGCAAACTCCATGCAGAAAGATCCCAGGCCCAAGCCAGGATGTGAACCGGGGATCTTCTTGCTGCAAGGTGAAAGTGCTAACCACTACTCCACTGTGCAGCCCATACTCAATCTAGGAACCTATTAATAGTTGTCAAGAACTCATTGACTTCACGTAGATTTTCTGTTTGAAGAACCACCATCAGAAGTCTAGTATCATTAATACCATCAAGGCACTTTTCCACCAACACTTACAACAACCGCTGCCTTCTTGACATGTGAGCAATGACTTCTAACAGAAACAAGAGGCACAAGTATTGAAAAGTTGTTAGAGTTATGCAAAACTATAAAGTGCAAAGTGTTACTTTTGGAAGTTTTCACTTTCATTGCTTTTACATTAAATCATAGTCAGTTTGATTAGGCTTTTTGACAAGAATTTCCTGCATGTCATTCCCCTAGTCTTCTACCCACGTTTCCTGTCTCTCTCTCTCTCCACTGTCCTATATATATATATAAGAAAGGCCAAAGGACCAAAAATAAAAAGAAATTCAACAAAAAAAGTACCGGTAATAAAAAATGTAGAATAGTGGTATGCTCAGGTATTCACCCTCTTTAAGGTGACTATATCCACATTCCAAGCAACTTTGTGAAAAGGTTATTGAAAAGTATGAATCAGGGGGTGGGTACAAGAATATTTCAAGTCACTGAATATGAATTGGAGTTCAGTGAAATTCATAATTAAGAAATATAAGGAGAATGGAACATGCATAAATCTGCCATCCTCAAAAACTGAGTGACCATGCAAGAAGACACGTGTGACTCAGTTACAAGGTGTTATTTAGTTGATTGTCAAAGAACCTTCATCCTGTCTCCCTAGTTGAGATCCAATATGAGCTTTTTTAGCATTAGCTTTCTCTTCGGCACCCTAACTGGAGAAGAACTTTGTTGTGTGCACAGTCTCTTGTGTCTCAGCTGCTAAAGCTTGTAAGCTTCGTTTCACTGATCCCACTTCATCAGCACTGGAAGGTAATACTACTCAATCGTCTCTCGGTCAAGTTCTTATGATAATATTGGTGAGTAGGGTTTCTTCTTTGGCAAATGATACTCAGACCTGATACTTGAAGTGAACATGAATCGCATCCCGTTAGTTATTTTATCTTGTATGGTCCCTCCAGGCATAAAGGAGACATTCATCTAACCACAAGCTTATGAAATCAATAAAACATTAGAATTGGCATTGCAGGAAAATATAAAACTAATGGAATTACAGCATCATCAACTACCCTCATTTTATAGATATCTATGTAGACATCGATATATGGTGTTAAGTTACCAAGTATTCCTTCCTGGTCTTCGACTGCAGTATTTACAGCAAATTTGAAAGCAAACTTCCTGGATACATTTTTTTTGTCTGTTGAAACACTGTTGACCAATGATGCAAGCATTTGCAAATTTTCTTTGATGATGTGCTTTTAATGCACCTACAATATTTCAAATAAAACCGTGCCCCGCGGCAAAAACACTATTTACTGTTATAGTAAATTTATGTGCCTTAGATCTCTGTTTTGTTCTCTAGCTTTCATGTGCATTGCAAAATTTGCTTCCCCAAACATTCCTTTGAAATAAGGTAAAAACACTTTAATTTCATTGTTAATTTTGGAAGTGTCAGTTTTTAATGTTTTATTCATTCTTTGTAGTTTTCACTGCGTGACCCTGTAAAACAAAATTTACTTCTGTGTGTTTGGTAGTGTGATAAAGTAGTCCAAGTGTTTTAAGATAATTTACTACTAAGAAATTTATTATTAACAGTTAGTGGATGTGGGTAATGATTGTCTTTACGACTCAAACACAATTGTCTCTTCTCTTTTCCATTCCATATTTCCAGCATTGCTTAAAAATAGCAAGGATCAGGTTTTGTTGCAGAAACTGTGAAATCTGAGAGCAATGACGCCAACATGGACAGCTCCTTCTTTGTACAATTTTTGAGTTGTATTATATTCGTATGTTGAGTTTTAATTTTTCCTAACACCCTGTGAAATAAGATTACCATTGCAAATTTAAAAAGTTATTTTCCAATATTTTTATACTAAATCTAAAATGTTAGCATATTTAAACAAATGCAGTTCATGCATCCAAGTCCTTTTGTGAGTTACAAACAAATGTGCAAGAATTAAAGGAACGGACATTATGAGAAATATAGAGAATAGAAATAAAGAGAGTCAGAAAAGACCAGTTGTGCTCTTACATCTGTTTGCTGTGTAAAGAAACAGTTAACCTACCACTATTCTAAAGCTTCCAGACTAACACATTACGTCTAATTTGTTAAATATGCACAAAAGAAGGAAAAAACATTAATAGGATATTATAGTTTTAATGGCAGTTTCAGATGTTGCAGCAGTGACTTTCTAGATTCTCTGATGGTCTCCTGTGACATCAAAGGGGGTTGCAAGCTGAATTTGTTACCTTTTGACAGAGTCAGGCAAAAAAAAAATTCTCTCTTTTCAGCCTTCATCAGCTAAATAATAAATAAACCAGACTAGTAGTCTTCTGGCTGCAGTTTCATAATTACAATACGGACATGAAAGTCATTGGAATCTTCTCACACAACTACACTCTGGAAAAATGTTGTCTTGGCTTAACCAAAAAAATATACAAGTTTGCATCAATCTTTTTGGCTAATGACAACTTCAAATTTAATTAAGAATAACCAACAAATAATTTTTTATATATAAATATCCAAAAAAAGTATTTTTTAATGAGCGGTAATTCTTTCTATAAAAAGCACAGTTTAATTAAACTGCATCTTAAAGTAATTTAATTGCGAAATACTGAAACAGCTTTTATTTTACTATTATGCACTGGTTACTCAAGGAGCCACTTTTCATGTCGAATTCAAAGTACTTTTCAAATGTGGGAAATAATTGGCTTCTTTCAAATTGTACTACTTTTTTCCCCAAGTGACAGCCAATAGTTCCTGTAGTATATCGTGGAAAGCAGACATCATCCTCTGGCAGCAGTAGAATCACACTGTGTGGTGGGTCTGGTCAGCACAAAAACTCATCTTAACATCCACCCCCAATTAATGAGCTTCTCATTATATAAGAAGAAAGATAGCACAGTTTTATGCTTCAGCGCCTGCTACAGCCATGGCCAGAGGCATTGTCTTTGAAAGTTGTCCATCTGTCTATCCCTTTGTTGTCTATGTAGTATCTTTGAAATACCATGTGGGAATTTTTTCAAATTTGGCACAAACAGCAACTCAGACTCAAGGTTTAGATTTTCATCATCAAAGGGCACTGTGAGGTGACAACATGCATTTTTGGCCACAGCTCAGTAATTCATATGCTAATTATGACAAAATTGCACACAAATGCATAACAGGCTAAAGAAAATGGCCTGATGACCTTTCATATATATATATATATATATATATATATATATATATATATACACACACACACACACACACACACACACACACACACACACACACACACACACACACACACACACACACACACACACAGTATATAAAAAACACTCTCCTATACATTTTTCAATGCCTAATCTTGCATAGCCAGTAAGTATTTCCACAGCACTGGAGAAAGGTCTGATTGCACCTAGAATCTCAAATATCTTGGGAAGTGGTGAGCCCAGAATGCAGTGATTGCATCTAGAGGAACTTGTTTTGGAAGAATATTTCTGCAATGGAAGATAAGTACTATCCCTTGTTACAGTTTAGCTCTAAAAGCCCCAACAAAACTAGGACACAACAGTAGTGCAGTGACTAAAAAAACAGTTTATTGCAAGGCAAAATAACCAAATGGTGCAATAAGGACCCAAACAAAATTCAAAAATCATGCTGCTGGAGGAAGCACAAGGAAGCAGCTCCTGTCAGAGAGAGCCCACTGGAGTGGAAGAGAGGGCGATTAAGTACAGCTGAGCCACTGGATCACGGGTGTGGCTCAATTAGGCGACGACCAGCTCCTGAACAGGCACACCTGGTGTCCAAGTGGAGGGTTGTCACACCCTAGAAATAGAAATCCAAGGCAAAACTTGTAAATTTTACTTTAGTCGGTTCCCATAGTGACTGGGATTTTGAAAACGGTAACATGCAGATAGCAGATAGGGAGGAGACTTTTACCCACAGACTACATTTGGAGAGTCAGACTATTCAACTGTGTAACTTGGCTGCAGATGGTGATATAGTGAAGTTATTTGACATTTGGTCAGGTACTAAATCGGTTACTCTAATCTTAGGGCCCATCTTGAAACTGTGCTGGCTATAATAGATCTTATGTGCAGTCAGTTTGAAGATAAATATGTGAAATTTCAGAACTTATTGTGTCCTTGCAGCAGCATCCATATTTGTAGCACTGTCATGGCTACAGCTATGTGTTCTGTCTTGATCAGTGTTATTGGCCAAGCACATAAACACATAGAAAGAATTTGAATCCATTGCAGTGAAGATGCAGCAAAATCTCATCTACATATTGGTTAACGGAGGCATAAAAATTAAAGAAGGGGATTCTAATTTTTTTTAAAAAAAAGATAATTTGTACAAAATAGCTCCTTCAGCATATGAACAGCAGAGACCTAAGCCCCTGCTGCCTGTCTCATACTGTAAATGGCCACAGAACCTTTTCTTACAGTATGTGCGTCAGAGTTTTTCAGTGAATCTCGGTTGTATGGCAGATGCTCACTAACCCGTTAGTGACCCTCTATTCCTCAGCGCAGGCACACACATTGACCTTTTCACTCAATCAAAGCTCTCCCTTCTCTTTGCCCTCTCAGCTTCTTCCTCTTCCTTTTGCAGGCACATTCACAACTGGAGTGGCACTTCAGAAACTGTCAGAATAACCCTGTATTTGAGGATGAATATTTTACAGCGTGGAGTTTTGAAAAGCACAGCCTGCAAACCATTTCTTTCTTTTTTCTCCTTCACTATATGAAAGTCACGCTGAGCTTAAGAAATGGGTCATGGGGGAACTAAAGGAAACAGAGTTATAGACGGTTGAACAAGCACTTCCTAAGCATTATGTTGAAAGGGAAGGGAGGGAGGAGATATATCACAATTTTCTGTTGCTATTTGAATGACAAAAAGGTCAGTTTCAAGATGAATGCATTGAGTTCTACACTTAAGTTTGGTTTGAAGGATTTGTATTATGTCTTCATTTGAAGTCCAGTCCAGCTTTGTGCTCTGATAACCTGCTTCCATTGAGAGTCTCTGATCCATGTGATTACATCATTTGAGTTTATACATCAAAAGGAAGAGTCAAGATAGAAAACGGAAAATTTACAATACACAGTTGAGCTATTTGGTATGCTGCACTTGCAGATGTATTTCCAGATTCACACACTCAGATATCCTCAATGGATGTCACAGCTGTTACATGAAATATTAGAGAACAAAAGACAATAAGGGAGTGTGACATGAATGAACGGCATCTTTTGGGGGAATACAATTCAATTTTTCAATTCAATTTTATTTATATAGCGTCAATTACAGTCAAATCGTCTCAAGACGCTTTACAGAACCCATATGCCTGACCCCCAGAGCAAGCCCAAAGGCGACAGTGGCAAGGAAAAACACCCTTTTAACAGGGAAGAAACCTCGAGCAGAACCCGGCTCTAAATAGGGGGGACCCATCTGCCTGCTGGCCGGGCGGGTTGAGAAGGACAGAAGAGGGCAAGGGGGAGGGATGGGAGAAGAGGGAGGGGTGAGAAAGCAAGGAAAACACAACACACATTTGAATACATGCATGACAGGATATGTGACACAGACAAAGTATAAGCTAACATTGAAAACTGACTCATAGTTTACTCTTATGATGTACGGCTCTGACATTAAACATACTCCTTATATAGCTAGCAGTAAAATTCAAACAGTATGTAAGTTAGCATAACAGTATATTGAAGGCGATGCAGAGTTGACTCGTGGAAAAAGGGAATTGGAAGCAGAGGGCTGGTGGAAGGTCAGTAGCAGCATCCCACAGTGGACATGGTGGAGACTGGACCAGCTGGTGGAACATCGACCGCAGATCTGAAGCATCCAGCTCTGGGACCAGGGACACTCGGAGAAATAGCACAGGGGGAAACAGAGTGAATGTACTGCAATAACGGTATACATATTAAATGTAAAGGTAGATAGAGAAGGGCTCAGTGCGTCAAGAAAAGTCCCCCAGCAGCCTAGGCCTATAGCAGCATGACTAGGGGCAGAACGAAGGGACGTCCAAGAAGGAGTCAGCTGTACAATGAAGACACAAGCCGAACCTCTGTGGGTCACCCAGTCAGCCCCAACTATAAGATTTGTCAAAAAGGAACGCTTTAAGCCTGGTCTTAAAAATAGAGAGGGTGTCTGCCTCCCGAACCCAAACTGGGAGCAGGTTCCACAGGAGAGGCGCCTGATAACTGAAGGCTCTGCCTCCCATTCTACTTTTAGAAATTCTAGGAACAACAAGTAAGCCTGCAGTTTGAGAGCGAAGAGTTCTACTAGGATAATAAGGTACTATCAGATCTTTAAGATATGATGGAGATTGGTTATTAAGAGCTTTATATGTCAGAAGAAGGATTTTAAATTCTATTCTGGATTTAACAGGAAGCCAGTGAAGAGAAGCAAGTATAGGGGAAATATGATCTCTTTTGCTAACTCCTGTCAGTACTCTCGCAGCAGCGTTTTGGATCAACTGTAGATGTTTGAGAGAGCTATTTGGACAACCCGATAATAAGGAATTGCAATAGTCAAGCCTGGAAGTAACAAAAGCATGAACTAATTTTTCTGCATCACTCTGAGACAGAATGTTCCTGATTTTTACAATATTACGCAGGTGAAAAAAGGAAGTCCTACAGACTTGCTTTATGTGTGAGTTAAAGGACATGTCCTGGTCAAAAATAACTCCAAGATTCCTCACAGTAGTACTGGAGGCCAATGTGATGCCATCCAGAGTAACTATTTGCTTTGAAAGCGAGTTTCTAAGATGTTTGGGGCCAAATACAATGACTTCAGTTTTGTCAGAATTTAGCAGTAGGAAGTTAAAAGTCATCCAGGTTTTAATGTCCTTAAGACAATCTTGCAGTCTAGCTAACTGATCAGTTTCATCTGGCTTCATAGATAAATACAATTGTGTGTCATCTGCATAACAATGGAAGTTAATACAATGCTTCCTAATAATATTGCCTAAAGGAAGCATGTATAATGTGAAAAGTATCGGTCCTAAGACAGAACCCTGAGGAACTCCGTGATTAACTTTAGTCTGCTCAGAAGAGTTATTGTTGACATGCACAAACTGGAACCTATCTGATAAGTAGGATTTAAACCAATCCAGTGCTGTCCCTTTAATGCCAATTGAATATTCTAGACGCTGTAATAAAATTTTGTGGTCGATTGTGTCAAACGCTGCACTAAGATCTAACAAAACAAGTATAGAGACTAGTCCATTATCTGATGCTATGAGAAGGTCATTAGTAACTTTCACTAGAGCTGTTTCTGTGCTATGATGCACTCTGAAGCCTGACTGAAACATTTCAAACAAATTATTCCTTTGTAGGTGTTCACACAATTGATTTGCAACTGTTCTTTCCAGAATTTTAGAGAGAAATGGTAGGTTGGATATCGGTCTATAGTTAGCTAACACATCTGGATCTAAAGTGGGCTTTTTAAGCAAAGGTTTGATGACAGCAACCTTAAAAGCCTGTGGTACATAGCCTGTTACTAGAGAGAGATTAATCAGATCTAACATTGAAGAATTAATTAAAGGTAAAATCTCCTTGAAGAGTCTAGTTGGGATAGGATCTAAAAGACATGTTGATGGTTTGGATGTAGAAACTGTTGAAATTAGTTCAGAGAGACATATAGGAGTGAAGAATTCTAAAGATTCATCAGGTCTAACAGCCAATTCAAAAGCATCTGTGACATTTGTAGGAAGGGCCAGATTAATTTTATCTCTAATCATAACTATTTTCTGTGTAAAGAAGCTCATGAAGTCGTTACTGGTTAAAGCTAAAGGAATACAAGGTTCAACAGAGCTCTGACTCTTTGTCAGCCTGGCTACAGTGCTAAAGAGAAACCTAGGGTTGTTCTTGTTCTCATCTATTAAAGATGAATAATAAGTTGTCCTGGCATTATGAAGAGCTTTTTTATAGATTACTAGACTATTTTTCCAAGCCACATACACTACCTCTGAATTAGTGGAATACCACTTTCTTTCCAGCTTTCGGGATGCCTGCTTTAAAGTCCGCAGCTGGGAATTATACCAAGGAGCAAGTCTTCTCTGAGATATAACTTTCTTTTTTACAGGTGCAACACTATCAAGAGTTGTACGCAGTGAGGCTGAAGCATTATTAACATAATAATCCACTTCTGTGGGGGTAAAATAATAATATTTGCCTTCTGATTTATCAGTAAATGTTGCTGAAGTAAACAGTGAGGGTATTATTTCCTTAAATTTAGATACTGAATTGTCAGACAAACACCTACTGTAATGATATTTGTTCTCAGCTGCTAAACAATCCTTTACTTTAAATTGAAATGTTATCATAAAATGGTCAGAAAGAAGAGGGTTCTGGGGAAATACTGTTAACTCTTCAATTTCTAAGCCATAAGTCAGGACAAGGTCAAGAGTGTGATTAAAACTATGAGTTGGTTTATTTACATGTTGAGAAAACCCAATTGAGTCTAATAATGAATTAAAAGCTGTTGTAAGGCTGTCGCTGTCTACGTCAACATGAATGTTAAAGTCACCCACAATAATAACTTTGTCTGAACTGAGCACTAATTCAGATAAAAAGTCTGAGAATTGAGATAAAAACTCAGAATAAGGAGCAGGAGGACGATATATAACAACAAATAAAACTGGTTTCTGAGCTTTCAAATTTGGATGAGAGAGACTAAGAGTGAGATTTTCAAATGAGCTGTAATCAGGTTTAGGCCTCTGGTTCAATTTTAAACTAGAATGGTAGATTGCTGCTACTCCTCCTCCTCGGCCTGTGATTCGAGGAATATGACAGTTAATATGACTAGGGGGAGTTGATTCGTTTAGGCTAACAAATTCTTCCTGCTGCAACCAGGTTTCAGTCAAACAGAACAAATCAATCTGGTGATCAGTTATCAACTCATTTACTAGCAGAGATTTAGACAAGAGAGATCTAATATTTAACAGACCACATTTAATTTTCCTGTCTCTTTGCTCTGTTGAAATAGAGGTATTAATTTTTATTAAATTTTTGTGGTTACTATTTCTTTTGTATATTTTTGATTTGATTAATTTATTGAATTTTGGTGGTCGGGGGACAGACACAGTCTCAATAAAATTAACTGAATTAACTGAATTACTGGAGGGTGACAGCTGTGAGGAAACTGCAGAGAGGTGTGTAAGACTACAGCTCTGCATCCTGGTCTTAACTCTGGGTTGTCATGCTTTAGGAGTACTAATAAAATCAGCCATATTCCTAGAAATGAGAGCTGCACCAGCCAAAGTGGGATGGATGCCGTCTCTCCTAATCAGACCAGGTTTTCCCCAAAAAGAGCTCCAATTATCAATAAAGCCCACGTCGTTTGATGGACACCACATAGACAACCAGCGGCGAAACGACGACATGCGGCTAAACATGTCATCGCTGGTCAGATCAGGCAAGGGTCCAGAGAAAACTACGGAGTCCGACATGGTTTTGGCGAAAGTACACACCGATGCCACGCTAATTTTGGTGACCTCCGATTGGCGTAACCGGGTGTCGTTACCGCCGACGTGAATAACAATCTTACTATATTTACGATTATCTTTAGCCAGCAGTTTCAAATTTGCTTCTATGTCGCCCGCTCTGGCCCCTGGGAGGCATTTAACTATGGTCGCTGGTGTCGCTAGCTTCACGTTTCTGACTATGGAGCTGCCAATGATCAGAGTTGGTTTCTCAGCGGGTGTGTCGCTGAGCGGGGAAAAACGATTAGAAACATGAAGCGGTTTGTGGTGAGCCGGGACAGCAGGCTTGAGTTTAGGACTGTTTTTCCTACGAACTGTCACCCATCCACCCGGCTGTTCGGGCGCTGCTAAGGGACGGCTAACAGATGCTACACAAGCTAAGCTATTGCGGTCCGCACCGGCTAAGGGGGCCTGGCTAGCTGCTAGCGGGTTATTTTCCATGGTGCGGAGCCGCGATTCCAATTCGGAGAGCCTCGCCTCCAGAACTACAAAAAGGCTGCACTTATTACATATATCGTTATCACTAAAGGAGGCAGAGGAATAACTAAACATGTGGCACACTGAGCAGGAGAAAGAGAGAGAGGGAGAGGAAGAAGCAGAAGCCATGCTAACACCACAACACAGTGCTGAAACAGGAACAGGAAATGACGCAATACGCTCACCGTAACGTCAGACGTCCAGGGAAGAGGGACATCGAGGTGCACACACACATTACACAGACATAATGAATTCCTGTTGAATTCAGCAGAGAATTGACAAAGCTAGGTAGGGTCGATTGCTGTAAATGAGCTGAGAATGAAAAACATTGAATTAAATTTGCATCCCCCACAGGCCGGGGAATTAAATGAGAAACTGGGAAATTTGGTTAGAGGAGGAGAGTTCTAGTGATTGACCATGTCTCTTGCTGCCAAATCCCTCCTTCTTATGTCATTCTGGATCCATCTCTCCTTCCATCATTTTAAAAAATCACCAAATTTTGCCCTTATTTTTGTTTTCATGCTTCTTGCCCCCAATGTCAAAAACCTATTCATCAATCAAACACATGCAGGATTACAAACAAGCCGCAAAACTCAAGTCCATCAGAGTTTACTTTGTGAGCACTCAGCACAAGTTTAGTTCAGTTGAGACCAAGGAGAGTGGAATAAGAAAACAGAGAGCTAAGAAATGAAAGCACATTCAGATGTGTTTCAGAATGCATGGAGACACTGACATTTCCCATCCATCACATCTTGTTTGTTGCTTTTGTTAGCACAATTTCATACTCATAAAACAAGCCTGGATCATTGTTCAGAATGTCATTTGAAACTGGTGTGAAAAACAAGGACTGGGTATCAGATGAGCCTAACAGTGGGAAGCAATCAGGAAATTGTACTGTGTTCAATATTGACATGGCTTGCACATTCTCAAACTATAGAATCAGTATTTTTGTAGTAGTTGTGTTTGTGAAAGAGAAAAATGTTCATAAACTCAGCAGTTCCCTTCATCTCCTCTAAGCTGTATATTATGTTTAAGCTCACTGATTTTTCTCCTTCCACTTTTATAGTAACGTTTTCTGCCACGTGCAGCATGCAGCTGTTGCAAGCAAAACAGGTTTTAAAAGCCAAAGGTGCAGCACCAAGTGGCAGACTGACAAAACTAGCAACTAGCTGGCGAACATCAAGGAGCATTTGGCTGCTTAAGAGCCTGAACCTTCCTCCAGGACTTGATAGCATCAAAAAACAGCTCAAATAGAAAGTGAATATTGGGCTTATATTTATAAAATAACCAGAAACAAAAATGTATCCCTTATGAAAGGTAATAATACATTGTCAGTGTCGTGTTCATAGTTAGTGTCTGTTGTGCCCATTTGGCAAAAAATACATGTTGCAGGTTTAAGTAAGACAACTGATTTTGCGCCTGCATGACCTGTGTATCTCCTGACACTTTTTACAGATCAGTTTTGTTGCATAGGAACCTGCACATTTCTGAATTCATCATGTGTTTTAACTTCAGACCAAAAGACCACTGACAGCCCAGTGAGCTGTGCATTCGTCCTATCAGCTGGAGGACAGGTTCATTATAATGTCTCACTGAAGGAGGGCAACTGTCATCTGCTGCACAGCCTACGTGACTTGACACCCGCCTCAAGCAAACACCAAACAGACCACAATAAGCAAAAACTGTGAGCTGGTTTTGTGAGGAGGCTGAGATGCTGTCAGACCATTCTGAAAGCAGAGTTTGATGTGGATGAAATGCTCACCAAAACATTTGTGAGCAGGTGTGTTCCTATGCACAAGCACAGCTCAGCCAGGTAACCATGCTCTGTTGGCAAGAGCAGAGCTGTATTTTATTCTACCTGTGCAAACGAGAGAAAGTGAACAGCAGGTACAGATGGTCAGTGGGAGTACATGGCATCATGCTGCAAACACACACATGCATGCACACAAACCATAGGACCAGATTCAGACGTTCAGCAGCATTCTGTGCTTTATTCCTTATGTAATCTTTAATCCTAGCACTGTGAAATAAATTACACACAGGGGGGCAATGGATCTAGGGAAATAAATATGTTAATCATTTTCTTACAAAGCATAGATTTTGAGAGAAGTCAATATGCACGCTTTATTTCTAATATACCCAAATCCGACAACATGTAAAGCAATATCAATTTCCTGGGGTGAAACAAGAAATATGAATGCTAATAAATGCCAGATTCCATTAACATATGAACTGCTGAGTCACAAAAATTATAACATGCCAGGAGTTAAAAGAGAACCATGGTGATTTCAGTGCTGTAAAATCCTGAGCTTTAACACGCAGTGTGCCTCTGCTCGACTATAGTCGTCCTCCTCATCTCACACAAGTCAAGTAAATTTTTCAGAAATCATCAAAGGGAGTGGAAATTTCAAGCTTTGCCAAGAAATCATGCAAATAGGGAGAACTGCTTCACATCCAGGTTTCATGCATTGACCTCAATCAAAACTGATGAGGAGAGTCAAATACTTAAAGCACTTTGACGATTTTGAGAATACAGGAATGTTTGTGTCTCGTAAGCTTTCTGAATGTTTTCAGTGCCAATTGCTCAAGGGGAAATCGTGTTTAAAGGTCTTGAGTAAGGCAAGACGGACACTGATTTCTGTTTATCTATAAAACGTTGATTGGGAGAATGCCACAATACATATATTCCATGTTAAACTCATTCCAAAATAGCTACTCAACTGGCTCAAGCGCTTGGCTATCACTCACAGTCCCACACTGCAGGTGGTAAAAGGGATTTTAGCTTTTCAGCTGTACAAAGTTGGAACATCTTGCAGAAAACATTAAAGTTTGTTGCAGCCGTATTAATTGATCAGTTTAAATCCATGATCACTGAATGTACTTCTTTTGAATGTGATCGTTTTTAACTGTGCTCCTTTTTTTGTTGTAACATGATTGTGGCCTTTTTGTCCTGTTGACTGTACTGTCGACATCATTGTAAATGAGGGCTTGCACTCAATGATTCCTTGAGATTTAAATAATAGTTGAATGAGTGAATACTACTACATATGTGAAAATGTTGCGTGATGCTTTTTATGGACCCAGATGGAGGTGTGCAAAATCTGATAAACGTCCTCCAGTTATGTCACTGAAGTCAGCATTGTTTTAATCTGAAGACAACATATTTGAAAATGAAAATAGTAAAATATATGTTGCTCAGGGCTCTGTTAGCCATGAGTAGAACTGCACACCAGCCTCACTGTTGCTGATCAGGCTGCACTGTAATTAGTGTGACAGAGATGAAGACATTTAAATACATGTAATACATATCTTCTTCTGTGGCATTGATTTTGAAGAGCTCACATTTTTTATATAAAAATATATTTTTAAGGGTATAATTCAACTGGCACAACTGGCCAGTCTCTCCTTCCTAAACCATGGTTATAGACTGGCATTAGCCTCGTTTCCCTAACATATTTTTATGCACATTTTGAAGTACTGCATTAAAAATATTTAAAGGGCGCATATTATGCCCTTTTCAGCAATGTAATGGAAGTATGTCATGTTGCCAGGATGTGGCGTTTAGCCATTTATCCTAAAATACCACAAATATGGCTCATTTCATCAATAGTAATACATTGAATGGAATAATCTACAAATTCACACCACAGTTGTTGTTGTTATCTAATGTGTTTGGTGAGTTTGTCAGACAACGTTGGGTTGAAGTGACTGCTGGTTAACATGTCGTCAGATTGGGCTGCATTTCAGTCATTGTTTCATACTAATTCTATTTTTTTTAACCACAGGAACAGAAAAACATGTAAATGAGAGCAGCTTCATTTGAAATTTGTTTGTATTAAAATGCAGTAAATGTGAGCACAGAGAGCAGGAGAGAAGCAAGCAGATGTAAACATCAGCTGAATTTGGATTTCACTGAAGTACAACAACATCAAAACACAGTAACCCACGTAGTTCTTGTTTATTAGTTTCAAATCAGTGGATCTTCAATTCCTCAGATGGTGGCAGTGCATGAAGACTCTTGTGTTCAGTCTTGTAGCCAAGAACAGAACATCTTACTGGAGGAATCACAGAAGTAAATGTCTTTATGTGAGCAGTTTTTACTTCACCGTAAAATACAATAAAAATGGAATTCTACCATATGGACCATCAATAGAAATGGCAAAGTTTGACTTCCTCAAGTTTGCAAAAAAAGCTCTTGCACATACTTGAGGTAGTTTTCTAAAACACGTGTATGTGCAAAATGTGAAATGAAAATGCCTTTTTTTTAAAACAAAAAGAACTTCAGATGTAGCTATTATTTCATTTAGATGGTGATCTTTTTTCTTCTTCTTTCATTGTGTTCGCCTCCAGACGACATGAAACACAGCCAATACAATCTGACATGAAAGACAGCTCCTGCAAATCAAGACAATTCCTGGAGACTTTTATCCATTTTCTGTTGTAGATGCCAAAGTTTTGTTTGTTGTGCTTCTTCAAGGTTTTGTGGCATTTGGCAAAGAGCTGTTTTCTTTGCAGCTTCTTCTGCTCTGTTTATTACAGCAGAGAGTAACTTAGCCTCTTCACCACCTTCTGATGACACTATGCAGCCTACAGAATTCACTTGCTCAAAGCAGTTGATACAAACAAACCTAATTTGCATTTTATTTTTATTTTATTTTTTCAAAAACCTCCTGTTACACAACTCCTGCATGCGAGTCATTTGGTTAAAACTAATTTTAGTATATCACTCTGAAGAACCCCAGTCAGTTCAGGCCCAAGGCTGAAGCAGGCATTGTGAATTCTCCCCACCTTAATTGCTACAATTATTAATTTGCAATTATTTTCTCTTGAAGCCTTTAAACTGTTTAATCAAACATGGCCCAGTAACTTCACTGAATAAATTTCTCAGGGGTGACATTCTGTCAGCTAATTTGACATGAGTGCATTGTGAGCTGCCATTTCATTCGGTTGTATTATTTAGCCACGCTAAGATGTTAATGAAGTCTCCTGTTGTCGAATATCAAGATCAGACTGCTTTAATCTGCTTTAGTTTGATCACTCAATGAGAATCTGTATCTCTCCAGTCAGCATGCAGTCAATATTAGATACAGTAGTGAACATGTAGTACGGTGAATAAACCTATCTATACATGTATATGTACACAGTACACATATATATCTATCAGACTGAGTTATGTGTGTATTCAAAAGTCGTAAAAGTGAAAGAAAAGATCTATATGTGGAAATTTGCTCAATATTCCATCACTTTAATGCTTACTTGTTTACTTCCTCAGTCTTTTCATGCAGACAATTTTGTTCTCTGACCTTTGACAAAATATTCTCTCTTCTTTACAGAGAAGCAGGCTGCCTCTTTTTTTTTGTCATGGTAATCAAGGGCAGAGAACCAAATGCGAGATTTAACGTTGCCCGAGCCTCCGTTAAAAGATTCTGTTCATCTGAATATGAAATAGTCTCATCCCTCACATCCTATGTCACATCTATTTCGGCAAGTGCACAAATCAGATCTCTTTTATTCTGTCCTTCACTTTTCCCTCTTTCGATTCCTGTCACTCTCTTTGTAACACTGTCACTTTGCATGTAATGGTGCAGAATAAAATACATCATATCAGTCATAAACTGTTTCATTAGTAGTTGCAGTGAACAGTAGAATCAAATGTTTTATTCTCTCAAAAACAGGAAAGAAAACATATTTAAAAAGGAATATAGAGCATTATGTCTTGCTATAGCTCAGCTTAGCAGTGATATGAGTCAATTGGAGTATAAACAAGCATTAAATGGAATTCACCATTCTTGTTACCAGGCTATTTCTGATGGTTAAAGTCATAAAACGTCCTGTACTGGAAATATGATACCATATGAAAAGAAATGATTGATCCCACAGTGGAGAAATTTGCATTGTTAGAACAGTAAAGGGGATAGTTCAAACGTTGTATAGAAAATATATGCAAAAATGTACCAAACACATGTCCACAAGTACTGGTTCTTCCATTTGTGGATATTCAGATTGTATAAATTTGTGTGGATGTGGAAATAACAACATTGCAGAAGTCAATTGCACACATTGTTTATGAATAGGAATGCTGATTGAGAAGTGCTTGTGTTGCCAAGATTTTATCTGTTTGTGTATTTGTATTTTATCTGTAGACAGGACTTTGAAGTGACAGGTGGTTAACATCAGGCATTAGTACTGTGCAATTATTATTGGCTATGCCTGTAAAAAGCAAAAAACCACGCCTTATTTAAACATGGCTGCAGAGATTCACTGCTCTCATCGCTCCTGCAGTGAAGAAAATCTTGTGCTGACGACTTGCACATGCATATTTGCAATTTCAACATGAACCCCAAACTTGTGCAGAGAGCAAATTTCAAATTCATTGTAAAATTTTCAAAACCGTAATGTTGAGGTTCATCACAGATGATGAGAGTTGGGTCTGCAGTTACGACAGCAGCAGTCTTCAGTGGAGGAGCACACAGTAATCGAGACTAAAAGAGGCTAGACATCAGTGCCAGGTTTACTGTAATATCCTCAGGCATCTGAGAGAGAACATGACCTAAACTATGACACATGCCATCATGTTTTTTGTCCACCACAATGAAACCATTGCTTCCTACTCATGCTATTCACCAGATTTGGCTCACTGTGTCTTGTTCCTCTTGTCCAAAATTAATTTCAAGTTGAAAGGGTGCCATTCTGACACAGTAAAGGAAATCCAATGCATATCAAAGACGGTGTTTGACGTGTTTACTGAATGGAACTTCCCTGGAGCTTCCATAGTGTCTCAGGAGAGCAGAGAGCAGTGGACAAGGAGACTACTACAAAGTGAACTGCTGCCAAATTTGTAGGAGGTTGACACCTTTTATAGGTCTCTGAAGTTCTTGATCACACCTCACACTATAAGCCCAGTCTGTAAACCTCATGCTGTAATACACCATCAAACACATTCACATTTATGTGTTTTTTTTATTTTAAAAGAAAGAACTTTTACATGACAAGTATTGCAAAAATGACATATATGATGTAAATATAGCTGCTGCATGTCATTCTGCCACTGTTAATAGAATCTACAAGTAAAACATTTGGTGCTTATCACACAAATACAGAAACATGTTCAGATACAGTTTACAGCACGTATGAAGCACACACAAACAGTAAATATGCATCTAGACTGACACACACACACACACACACACACACACACACACACACACACACACACACACACACCTTACCACCAGTAATTTCTAACAGCTAAACAGAGCCAGCTGTGGACTGTAGTATACTGTGCCGATAGGGCCGACAATCTGGTTAATTAGTTTTAGTATACAGTGAAATATGGTGGAGTCAGGCTGCGGTTCAGTGGTTTCCGTCTTCAGGATAAATTCAAGTCGTGTTTAGAGAAACATAATTATAATCCTGTTAAGCATTGCTCTTAAAGACCCCCTTCTATGAAAATCCTATGTTAATCTTGTTTATGTGTTTGATTTATGTTGTTGTACGCGAAAAGGCATATCATGAGCCAAATAAGCAGTAAATACATGGCTGAGCTTTTCTGCCTTGGAACTGCAGTTTAGCGATGACAGTCTGAAAAACTTGGATTCATGCAGCCAATGTTTCATCAAACGAACCAATCCCATCAACTTGCAGTGTAGAGCTTTTTGTATCATCATTAGGCAGAATTTATTCAAATGTTACAACCAGAGCCATGATTATTGGAAAAGCTTGCCAATTGAAGAGTCCTCAATATATATTTATTTGTGAATTTTAAAAACACTATCGAACAGTGGGTGCACGTGATGCAAACTTCATCATCCATCTGAATCTGCAAAGGTGAGCATATGCCAGGAAAAAACATGCTTTAAACAAATGTTTGGTATCAAGTGAGACTGCATGAGGAGATTGTCAGTCATCCACATCTTTAGAATTCTTCAAAAGAGCTGTAACAGAAGTAGATGCTGCAGGACCCAAGATCTCTGCGTGTACATGTTTTCTATCGACACTTTCCAAACACAGTAGGAAGTCCTTGTATCTCCAGAAACCGTGTGTTTTGTTCACCCACTGTGCCTGGTACACCGAAGGAATAATCACTGACAGGATGCTACAGTAGAATCTGTAAGCAGCTGCAGTCTCCTTGTGTGTTTTTCTGTGTTTGATATGAGGGGAAATGCAATGATGTGGCACTATTGTAGTATAAACAGATCCATAGTCTGTCACCGTACGGACACGGAAAGCATGGATTGACCAAATCATGTCACACCCCTCCCCTTAACAGCCTAACAGATAGATGTCCAGCCAATCATGTTGATATACTGATTCAAGCATGGTGTAGTTAAACTGTGTGCATGCATAGTAAGCCTTTAGTAAAACACTTTTTAAATTTTATTTTGCTCCAAAGTCACCAAACTTCTGAATGTTTGATTTAACCAGATCTGACTGGTGATTCCATACTTAAAGGTTTTGTGTCCTGGTGACCATTGAGATTGCATTGAAAGTAGTTGTTCGCCTGAGATGACTGTCCAGAGCTGTTACTATGGCTGCAAGGTAGCAAGACCTGACTTTGGTTATAACTTGCCATTGTGTAGTGCAGGGGAGCTGGTTTGCTCGAGCTACAGGCGAGCACCAGAAAGGATTCATTTGCATACTGAAAGAGGCAGAGGTGTAAAAATTACATGTAAGCCATTCATAGACATAAAAGACATGAAAGGAAATGTTTTATTAGAAAATAAACTTCTAAAAATGTATGTTTTAAAGGTTTAATCAATGCCAGAAGGGGAACAAATTGTCTGCCCCCCGGCAAGGAAATAAATTTTTATACTGTGCCATTTAAAAAGACTATTTTCCTCATAAAAAACAGGTTCATTTGCAAACAGCAAAAGCCCCGTTAGCTCATAATAACACTAACAGTATGTGATTATTGACATCCTCGTATACTGTAGCTCTGCTTGTGTCGCTCTGCTCCATATTGAAATTACTGTGCAATCAACTTAGGGATTCGTGAATAAAACATGAGACTGACTTAACAATCTTAGTGCCTGTTACTATGCATATAAACATGTGAAGGCTTTATTCTACTCAGAGAGGAACTGTATGGGAACAGTTAATGAAGTACTTTGCCTTTGTTGAAGATAGAACAACTCACTTTGTGTCTTTGCATTTCAGTATTTGAGGAAGTACAGGTCTGGAGACAATGCTGTTATGTGCGAATCGATTTGCATACTTCCATATGAGACTCAGTGAGGAGCCAGAAAGATCCATGTGTGTCCGTCCTCATGCCTGTGGATCACACCCACCCAGTCACAGATAAAGGAGAACAGAGAGCTGATGGCAGATATGCTGTGTTTTCTCATCAGAGCCCTTCTATTACTGCTATTATTGCTTGCCCTACACACACACACACACAGCCTTAAGTATATCTTCCTCCTTTATAGCTCACACTCTCCCTCCACAATCAGGTCTTATTACTGCTTATAGAAAAACATCAACAACACCCAAAGCAACTGTTCACCCGCAGCAGCCACTGAACCATCATCAACAAACCATTACACAACAACAAAGGCAGACACTTTGTAGACACAAATCTTGTTGACGTCTTTTGTTGTACTTCTACATTATTAAACAAAGACTTGCATGCATATTCATCAAGAGAAACAAACATCATTAAATCTGCTTTGCCAGTTCTTGGCTTGAGTGTTATATAAGATTTACATTTTTAAGCTGTGTCCAACCGTCATGAACTTGCAACTCTTTGTCCTGCAATACAATGCAATTACAACACAAAATATATAAAATGTGCATTTCTATTGCAAGACTTCAAAAAGAACACACTGTCCAGTATAATGAATGCGGGTTCTGGGGGACACTGAAGTTTTTTTTATAGATATTTAAAGCATTTTGGAGAAATATTTCCTGTTGAATTTGCTAATAACTGATTATTCATAACAATTAAAAAAAAATCATCATAGTTACACACGTGGACAAAATTGTTGGTACCCTTCAGTTAAAGAAGGAAAAACCCACAATTCTCACTGAAATCACTTGAAACTCACAAAAGTAACAATAAATAAGAATTTATTGAAAATTAAATAATCAAAAACAGCCATTACTTTTGAATTGTTGATTAACATAATTATTTAAAAAAACAAACTAATGAAACAGGCCTGGACAAAAATGATGGTACCTCTATAAAAGATTGAAAACTTTTTGACCAGAGTGACATGATTAACTCAGGTGTGTCATTTAATTGACATCACAGGTGTTTCCAAACTCATAATCAGTCAGTCTGCCTATTTAAAGGGAGACAAGTAGTCACCCTGCTGTTTGGTGAAAAGGTGTGTACCACACTGAACATGGACAACAGAAAGCGAAGGAGAGAATTGTCCCAGGACATCCGAAAAAAATTATAGACAAACATCTTAAAGGTAAAGGCTATAAGACCATCTCTAAACAGCTTGAAGTTCCTGTGACAACAGTGGCTCATATTATTCAGAAGTTCAAGACCCACGGGACAGTAGCCAACCTCCCTGGACGTGGCCGCAAGAGGAAAATTGATGACAAATTGAAGAGACGGATCGTTTGAATTGTATCCAAAGAGCCCAGAGCAACCTCCAAAGAAATTATAGGTGAACTCCAAGGCCAAGGTACATCAGTGTCAGATCGCACCATTCGTCGTTGTTTGAGCCAAAGTGGACTTCATGGGAGACGACCAAGGAGGACACCACTGCTGAAAAAAACTCATAAAAAAGCCAGACTGGAATTTGCAAAAATGCATGTTGACAAGCCACAAAGCTTCTGGGAGAATGTCCTTTGGACAGATGAGACCAAACTGGAGCTTTTTGGTAAGGCACATCAACTCTATGTTCATAGACTCAAAAACCAAGCATACGAAGAAAAGAACACTGTCCCTGCGGTGAAACATGGAGGAGGCTCAGTAATGTTTTGGGGCTGCTTTGCTGCATCTGGCACAGGGTGTCTTGAAAGTGTGCAAGGTACGATGAAATCTGAAGACTATCAAGGCATTCTGGAGAGAAATGTGCTGCCTCGTGTCAGAAAGCTTGGTCTCAGTCGCAGGTCATGGGTCTTCCAACAGGACAACGATCCAAAACACACAGCCAAAAACACCCAAGAATGGCTGAGAGAAAAGCGTTGGACTATTCTAAAGTGGCCTTCTATGAGCCCAGATCTGAATCCCATTGAACATATGTGTAAGGAGCTGAAACATGCCATTTGGAGAAGACACCCATCAAACCTGAGACAACTGGAGCTGTTTGCTCATGAGGAGTGGGCCAAAATACCTGTTGACAGCTGCAGAACGCTCATTGACAAATACAGAAATCGTTTAATTGCAGTGATTGCCTCAAAAGGTTGTGCAACAAAATATTAAGTTATGGGTACCATCATTTTTGTCCAGCCCTATTTCATTAGTTTGTTTTTTTAAATAATTATGTTAATCAACAATTCAAAAGTGATGGCTGATTTTGATTATTTAATTTTCAATAAATTTTTATTTATTGTTACTTTTGTGAGTTTCAAGTGATTTCAGTGAGAATTGTGGGTTTTTCCTTCTTTAACTGAGGGGTACCAACAATTTTGTCCACGTGTGTATTAGTAGTAGTAGTAGTAGTAGTTGTAGTAGTAGTATTTTAGTCTGAGCTGTGTTTGTTGGTGTGTTTTGTCATTTTACATGACGACGTTATAACAATGCAGTGTTGTAGAGGCCAGTGTTAGCGGAATGTAGTTACATAAATTGTTTGACCAAAGAAGAAATCTACAATGTTATTAATGGCTGAATGTTTCTTTGTTACATTTCATTGAACAAATATCAAAGTTCCAGACAGTTTGACCTTTAACTGTATTAAAAGATGGATGCACCTTGACATAGGTTTCTGGAAGACTATATTTGAAACTCAGTGTGGTGGTTACTGACATGGTTCTCTTTGCATTGGTTGACTACTCTAACGCTCAGCTAATCCAGGGCAGGTGAAGCGTGAGTGGAGATGAGGTGAAAATATCTCAGAGCCATGAGCCATTCCTACCTGTCAATCAGAGAAGCCAAGTTTTTAATTTTGCGTAACCTTTAGCTGTGTACAGTTGTCTTAAACAGGGAAACTAGTTATAAAGATCTTTTTCTTTTCTATCAGGCTGTAAACAAGCTTTACTTCTGCTATTAAGTTGGGGACTTTAACATGTCGGTCTATGGACTTGCGTGTTTTTGAATCCAGCCTCAAGTGGCCATGAACAGGAACATGCACAGGAGTCACTGGTATTCTGTTCAATACATGATCCCAAGCCACTTTGATTCCCGTTTGCTGAGTCTGTGCTGAGTACGAACACCAGAGCACAAACCGTGAGGAGAAATTCACTGGATTTGAATAAAAATTTAATATGTTGTTATTGCAACCTCTACTTTTAAATATTGGAATGAAGTCATTGCTGCTGAATGTCTGTCTTCAGTTCATTAAGTTGTTCTTTTCATAAATACAGAGCAGCATTGAAGGCCAACTGGCGGAAATATAAATGTGTAATTGTAATTTGATGCCACATTAAGGTTTTTCTCCACAGAAAATGCTTACAGAAGCAATTATCACATTAACCAAGGGAAAAAAAAAACACAGAATGACTAAGTCACTCATCTCTCAGGCAGCATGCAGCATTATAGTGCATATGTACGGCATGTATCTCAAGTGAGGCATTTTTCAAGGGTTGAGGGAAGTTGGCAAGATAAACTCTCCTCGAAAGACAAAAATATGAGAAAACACAACAAGATAAAAAACAGCAGTGATGATACATTACAGCCAAGACTGAAACACAACAGCACATTTTCACCTCGGGAATTTATTTGCCCATGTTTTTTTTGTTTTTTTTTTGGTGAACATATCAGTTTTGAATAATGCAGAATCCAACTGTGTGCATTTATGTAATTCATAGTTCATAGCTTCAGGCTTGACACGTGTCTACATTGCAGAACATTTGTGGCAAAATCACTGTGCTGTGTTATACTCAGCATGTACACTCGCAGAGAGTTAACAAGAAAAAGCGTTAGTGATTACCGACACAGGCTGTGGGTGGAATATTGTCTTGTTTTCCCTTATTGCACCACAGTAAAAATGTAAATGTAGATGGACACTTCAGGCTGAGTATTTGCTTGTATTTATTATTTTCAAGGGTGAATATGAATCTAGTCAAGACATTTGCAACATTATTACAATAAGATTTATTCTCTTAATAACAAAAAATGTGTATTTTTTTGTGATTTCCTATGTTATTAAAGGGGTTTCCAGTAATTTAGTATTGAACCTCAGTAAGACTGAGAGACTCACAAAAGGCAAACGAGACTAAGCCCTTGTTGGCAGCTCTGTCAGACTGCTAATAAAGATAATGAAAAGTCAGGGGACCATTAAAGGCTGAGCAGAACATGAATGTCTGACCCAAATTTCATGGGTTCTGATTAAATAGTTGCCAAGATATTCCAGAAATATGAATGCAAAATCAGATGGATCAGCAGAATGATCAGGATTCATCATTTGGTAACCATGAATGTCTGTGCCTCAGTTGTGTGATTTATCTAATAGATGGTGGGGAAAGTGAAAAGCCTGTGGTGCTAAGTGACTTTGTTGATCAGCAGATCAACAAAGTCACTATGGCTTCACCATCTGCAGACCATGACTTTGTGTACAGAAGTTCTTGGCAACATATTCAGCAGTTGGATTGATGGAACGACAAACAGACTATTCAGGATAAGATGAATAAAAATATTATTAAAATAAAAGAAACACAGATTGATGGATCCTGATTTCATCGTATGTGGATGGAAAGTGTTGTCACTGATTCTTCTCACACACATCTCATGAACAGATGCATTTCTTCTGTAATTAATCCAGCTGTCTGCTTGACTGTGTGACTGCTCACATTTACTGTGCACACATGAGATCGAGCTGTTATGTTACATTCTTATACAGCAACACCCCATTCTCAGTTGTGCTTTGAGGGAAATGTATTTCCTTTAGCCTTACATTTGTTTGTGGCATAACACATATGTTACAAATTTAACTTCATACAGTCTATGCTGTTGCTTTGCTTTTTTTTTAAACTAGCTGCTCATGTATTAGATAGGACAGGACTCATGACCGAGGTAACCCAGAAGAAAGAAGAGAAGCTTCAAACAATTTGTGAAGGGTTCCAGATTTAACCCAAATGTTGTTGTTTTCCTAAACCTATCCAACTAATCTTGGTGCCTAAACCTAATCAAGCTTCTAAGAAATAGCAATTGCTGTGAAAGTGTCAACCAAAGCGAGGTATTTCCCTAAACCCACCACATAGTTTTGCTGCGTACCTACACTGGATGTGAGCCCTAGTATCCTGGGTGAAACTCAGCTGCGGATTTATGCCATTGTTCTCTCATCCTACCTCTTTTAATGGACTGTTCGGCTCTTTCAAACTGGAAACCTTTCCTATGATATCACAGTCTTACCTGTACCTGTGTACTTCTTTCATTCTTGTGTGACCAAAGTAATTGTGGGTTGTAGAAATGATCTTGATGGCATTTAACACAAAGGCTATTTGCTCAGTCTTGCTTTTTATGGCTTCTTTGAGAGCCATAAAAAGCATTGCACAACTGTTTATCAAACATTCTTCATGATTAGAGTACTTTCACATTGTAACACTAGTGAAGTGCTCTTTTAAATCACTAAATTATCTACTCTGATGTTAAAAACACTATGAGTGTGAGCCTCCTACAGATATATACAGATATCTACCTTAGAAGAAACCTCTTATCCAGCACGACATCTGTCCTCTCTTTAAGCAAAGTCACCCTCTGCTGTGTTGTTTCTTATTTCCTTGCCCTTTATTTCCCTTTGCTCTTTTTGTTTGCCTGTCTTGGTCTCTGTTACTTTGAAACATTATGTTCAGACATGGCCCTGCTCCTTATGAATTAAAGATGGCAGTTTCCCCTCATGCCAGCTGTAGTCTCCTCACTCTATGACATGTCCCACAAACTTTTACAAGAACTCTCTGGTGCACACATTCAATAATAATGTAATTCTCACTACACTTTAGTATCTAAATGATAATTTCCTCCATCGTTGCCAGTGGATGGGTAAAAAAAATTGCATCTATTGTTCACTGAGATGACATCTACAAGAAATAAATTGGGAAACTGAATAGTCTGAGCTTTTTTTTTTCAACAGTGGGGTGCATAACAGTGCATCTGGGAGCTGATGAATCATGGAGAAATGCTTTCAGCTCAACTTCAAAATTGAATGACGTGATAAGTTTTTCAATAGAATTCAGACCGCATCTTGTCCGCTCTGTGAAAATGGATTGGATTCCTTCCAAAATGACAACAACTCTCAGTCTCTGTCTTACACTTTCCTTCTCATTCATCTTTGCCTTTGCTCTTTGCATGTGTTTTTTATGTATGCTAGAAGATACATTATGAGTGAAATAAGTAGGCAGTGTCGTTGCAGAGCATTTCCACCTTGAAAGTGCAGCGTACCAATCACAGTCCAGACAGCCAGAGTTTCACATGTAATGAACGTAAGGAACCAATTCTATTAGATTGCAAGGTGGGGCTTTTTTGTATTACTATTCTTCAAATCATTCCAGTTCTAGCATGTATGGATGAATTACTCCAGTACTATAACATGTCACTGTGCAGCACAGAGTAGTTCTACAGTGCTTTACATAGTAGAGTTGTAGCTGAGCTATTGTATTCAAACTGCAGTGAGCAATGGACATGTGGGTGGAGAGTGAGGCAGGGATTGTGAAGATTAGTATATTCTAAAAGAGGCAACAGTGTAGAGTTATGGTGTACAACAGATGTGAATATGCCCTTGTGCAATATCAGTTAAATGTCAAATGAGTCAAAATTGTATTTATTCCCAATAACTGCATTATTTCTGAGCATTTGCTCTTATGAATATTCAAAACCAAATTCTTTAGAAAGACTATATTAAAAATCCAGCCCCCAAAGTAGAAACTCAATGCAACAACCAAAGTAAATACACTTGTGATCACTGACACGCAACTTAGAAAATGCGTCATCACTGAAGCAAAATTGAGTACGTACACATGACTTTCAGTTAACCTCATTGCATATGTGGTTATGAAACGACCTGTGAACACCAGAACATTGATTTGAACGTATTTGTCTGCATCATGGCTTTTTATAGAAATTACCAGAAGCACTAAAAAAATCTGATTGTGAGACTTTACTAATGTGGAGAAGAGTACAGGAAGCTTGGTGACCAACTAAGATGAACTGACACAGAGTTGTAGCAGTAATCAGGAGGTGTAGAATAAGCCGTAGTCCCGCTAAGCATAGCTGCAGCGGTTGTCCTCCTGAATTGACGCCACCTACAATGTGCTGCTGAAAACAGGTGGGCCGATGTTATATTGACAGCTCAGATCGTTTAAAGCACGCTGCGTAATATCAACCTATGTGGACAGCGGCCAAGACAAATACATTTTCTTTCTGTTTTGAACAAAACTGCAAGATGAAACTGTGCTAAAGAATATAAAAAGAAGCCTGATGAATACTAAGAGCACATTCTTAGGTCTGATTAGACCAAGACAAACTTGTTTGGCTCAGATGAGGTCTAGAATGTTTGGCTTGAATCTGACCAGGACAACCACAGTGAATGCATCGTCCTGACAGTGAAGCACAGGCAGAGTGTGATGATATGGGGCTGCATCAGTGCAAAATTTATTGTGCAGATTACATTTACAGATGGCACCATAAGTTCCTGTGGATATAGCACAATGTGGTGGAGCCTGTATTTTAAAATACAGAAAATCTAAACTGTTGCGAGAGCAAGAGCACCTCTAAACCATTTAACAGCAAGAAGGCATTCGTTTCCTATAACAAAAATAATGTTTAAATATGTAATTTTGATACACAAAGAATAGTTTTTAGAGATATCATCATTGACCAGAAAGAGACTTTAAGATAGCAGCTCGAAGGCAATATATAATAAAAACACCGACTTTCAGATGAAGCACTATCTCCAGTAATGGCTTCAGTAGAAGTCAGGTAATGTTGCTGTATAGTTATGCAGTACATTGTGTGTGGTAGCATAAATCTTGTCCCTTTGGATTTCCTCAATTCAGTGTCTACCTTGAATCGCACTGAGTTTGGTTCTCAGTCACAGACTCCGCAGAGACTGACTTCACGGCTTCAAACCATTATTTATCTTGGACCTTGTAGCTCACCAGGGCCCAGGAGGCTCCGTTCTTTATTTTTCTTTCGACTCATTGAATTGCAAGGGCAGATGTATGGCATGTATTCTTTCACATGCGCTACTTGCTGAATGTGTGTGCACATGAAATCAAAGGTTTATCATCAAATGTATGAAATTCTCTATGTGCCGGTCTCACTGTGTTGGGATTAAATCACAACAGTGACTGAGGGAGACTTGCCACTTGTACATATTTTGTCCCCAGATTGCTGTTCGTTTACCTGAAAAAACAACCAACAAAACTGCTAACAACAGGCTAAATAAAAACTTTGACAGCACAATGCAGTGAATCAGTATACACTACAGACCCCCGATTTCTGAGCATGGAAATGTAGAAAAACATCTCATAGGTGCCTCAAGTGCCCAGAGCAGTCTTAAGAGGAACTTGTTCAATTATTCACCCACTGCTATAATAATTCATACTTGCCTTGTCCTTTTTGACTAATGTACTGTACTTTCCAATGCCACCCAAACCCCATTTAACCAAGTACAGTTCCGAAGGAAAAGATATTGCAAGGAATTATGCTACCTCCAGGCTATGTTTATGAATTATTGAAACATGCAGGCAAAAAAAAATAAAATAAAATTACAGGTACGTCTCAGAAGGCTGTGTTTTAATTGAACAAAATTTATGAAAATAAAATTTTCCATTACTTCGGACTGGCATGCTGTTCCCAAGAGTTCCACTGTGATTATCCCTTAATTTACAGATTTTTGGGAGGATGGTCATGCCTACAGCAGTGTGATCACAAAACTTTCATCAGACAAAGTGAAAGCTGACACAACACGAACTCACATCTAATGCAATCCTTCATACCGTGCCGTGTTTTGGAATTTTATCAGTGTGTTTGGTTTGGTGGAGTGAGTGGCAGACGTGATATGAGTTTTAAATACTGAATACATGATGAATATAGTTTATTAAGGAAGTTGTATTCCAGAATCTGACACTATCAACAGTGATGGAATGGATAAAAAAAAAACTATGCTAAAGTATAACGTTGAGGTACTTTTTGTGCCACTTTATATTTCCTAAATGCTGTGCTTTATCCAACACTGCATTTATTTATTTTTTTTTGGGGGGGGCATTTTAATTATAACTTGCACATTCAATTCATGACGAACTTAATAAATATGTTGTTTTGCTTTAATTTAAACTACCCATTAGTTTAATGAAAAATTGACTATTTAGACAGCGACATAAAGCACTTGTGACTGCATTTGTTACTATTTTAAGAATGAAATAATATGTCAATGAAACATTTAGTTGATTAAAATAACCATTAGTTGCAGTTAGACATAAAATTGTGCAAAAATGAGCTCAACCTCAACCAACAGTAAAGTCTGTTTCTTTACAGTAATGGTTGAGTATCAATATGAAATAGTACAACAATTACAAGGGGCATCTTTCTGCATCGAGTACTTTCACCTCTACTTGGCTAAATACATTTTCATGATAATAGCTAGAAGCTTTAGTTAGGTTTTTCTTTGTCAGTGCAGGACTAATTTCTAAATAGGAAAAGGTAGAGTAGAGAATCTACACATGCAGTAAGTGGATGAATGAAATGAAAATGGAGGTCAGAGAAAAGACTAGAGTGAAAACTGACTGTCTCATAAACTCCAGTGAACTACCAAAACCATACAAATTTAAAGCAATGTAACAACAAAACCACACACACATAGCATTTACACAAATATGCATCTACAAAACAAAGCAAATTAAGAAACAATCTCACAGCAAAATTCGTTTCAGTCATGTCTCATGATTTTTATCCACAGATGGAATAGAATGTATTCACTCTAACATAGATTTTGAAGTTTACCCTTTTTTCAGGTGCTTTTAAATGTTAACCTTCAAGGTTTTGTATGAAATCAAACTCCATTTGTGTTCCTTTTAACCAATCGGCAGTGTATTTCAATATAATAACATTCTGAAATGAGTTACTTATATATACCAGTATTCTTTGTTGGTGGCTGAGTTTGCATTTGCCACAGTGGGTTCAAATTGCTTTATACATCTGCGAGTTTCAGAGGAAATGATGCATATCTGTAATGCAGCACTGTAATTTTATCCCACTATCATCAACCTCACTGTTTACTGTTCACTCTGCAGCTGCTACATCAGAGCCGTAGGAACTTATTGCCGGTTCAATTTGCTAAGCAGAGGGGAGATTTTTCTGTGGAGTGAAGATGGAAGAAAAAAGTCTGGTATTTCTCACTGAGGTTAGTGGCTGTTATGCATTGGGACTGCAGAAAAGTAATTTAAAACCAAAAAAAAACCTGTCTGCACACCTTAGCCGAAAGACTACACACACCTTCCCTAGCTTAAGATCTTCTTGTGGTTCCTTGAGGCAAAGGCAAACTAGTCTGTTGACAGAGTTCTTTATTGAAAAAAGTTTGTTGGGCTGCACAGGAAAGCCACCTTGTATTGTATATGTGAAATGCTGCCTTCAGATTCCAGGCCCCTGCAAACTACAGTTACTGTTACCACGGTGACCACAGGTGCACCAAAACAACCCAGACTGAAATCACTTAAAGACTTTCCATCCATGTCGTACCATTTATCACACGATGCTTGTTATTTTGTACAGCTAGATTGCATTTCATGGCAGCCGCACCATATACAGTATATCGGTACGAAATTAAAGAATAAATACAAAATACTAGTGCTACAAGCGTGACTGTAGAGTCTGTTGTCCCCTCGACGGGCTGTCCATTACATCCGCAGAAATGAATCCCGGCTGCCGGCCTGAGTCCATGCTGGTTTCAGCTCAACACAAGCAGCAGGGCCTGCAAGGTAACAACAGAAACCACATATTCTCTTCTCAGGTCTGTGTAGTCAGCCCCAGGCCCTAGCTGGCCTTTGAGTAATAGATTTTTGTGGACAAAGAGGCTCTTTTGGAGGAATGGTCATGCTGCATTTGTCTTTTCCTGCTTGCTTTGTTGCGTCAGCTCTGAATACAGCCCTCGAATCAGAGCAGTGAAGACATTTGGTTTTTGTCAGTGGGCAAGTAGACTCACACAAAGCATGAAGTCTCATTTTGTCGATGGAAAATTAAAGTCAATAACAGCTGAAAAGTCTTTCAAACTAATTAATCCATACAAATTTCATGTCACATTAATTTTTGAATGCTTTTTGTCAAATTTCATTTACTTCATGAAAGGTTACTTGAAAAATGGGGAGGGTAAGGCTTGTATTCATACTTTGGCATAAATTTGTCTCAACACAATAATAATGTCTTTACTTTTCACCAAGCAAAACAACAAATACCTTAAGCTGAACCAAGCATCCCAGACTATGATGAGGCTAATAAAACCATTCGGTTCATAACAGTACAAAAACTGAATTCAGTAAAACCTCCAACAGAAGCACAAGATTAAAAACTATGCATTCAAGTCATTCATACCAGTCTGACAGCTTTTCATTTCGCCATCAGAGGTGAACCAAAAGGGGAATTTTGACGACTGCATGCGGTGTACTCGCACACTGACTTTCCATTTCTGTCGTGTCAGTCATACAACAATACACCCCAACCCTCCTCCATGTTAAGAATCTTCTGGACACTTTTACTCCTTTCTAGCTCGACTATTAATATCTGCGTCAGTGGAGTCGAAAAGCTTCAACACCTGTGTAGAGCTGAGGATTATGTCAGAGAACAAATTATTGTCATTTTCCCGTGTAACACTCTCACAGTAACAGCTGTGAGATTGCCTGGCGACAAAGAACAGGTTATTTAGTCACCTCTTTTGCTTTTCTTTCGTTCTTTCTTTCCCAATTCCACGCTCATCAGTCTCCTCACAGCTGATCTATATCGTCTTTCTTCTTTCCTCTGCTCTCTGTACACAAAAGCAGTACCCTCAGGAAATAAATCTGTAAGTAGAGGTTTGCTTTGAAAATTAACGTCTCTTATTGAATCAAATGAAGCATGGGTTCAGGGAGGGAGGAAGGAAAAGGTCAGCAGACTGAGAACATTTAATGAATATTGAATCCTCCACCGTCGCTCTCTCTTTCACACACATGCGCAAGCAGACAGCAGATGTTTCAATCGGAAGAAAATTCCCTCGTATCCTATAAATACGTCTGTAAAAATATCTGTATAATATAATATATAAGATATGTGCTTTCAAAATATTTTGAGCGAATGTCGAGTGATAGCATCCCAGGCAGGGATTTTAAAACAGTCAAATAGTCCTAGCTCTTGTCACGCTGCATTTTCTGAGCAACTGCAGTGAAAAATGGAAATATTGTCACTGATTTTTTTGTTTTGGTCTTTTTTCACCTACAGAGGATTACGATCCATTTTCACGAAATGCATCTGCAAAAGACTTTGTTAGGTTTATTAGGAAATAATTTTGAATGAATGGAAATTGCTACCTGTCGATTACCTCTTTCCATCTAGGTTGCAACAGAGGTACAGTAATGATAAGATCTAAGTCTGCCCTCTTACAGTGGCTGTAATATGTAGGTTTTGCTTATTGCAGCAAACTCTCACAGAAAAGCCACAGTTTTAGTGTTCTGGCATCTATCAGCATAGTTTTACCCAGTAGAAGGCTCCTTTTGTTGATGAAAAACAGCAAGAATAAAATGCATAAACATATTGTATTCTACCTGCCGGGCACCAAACACTGCAGACAAAATAGGTCTTTATCATTCAGCAGCTAAGGCGTGGGATATTTCCCCTGGGAACTGAAGTAGATAAAAACATTGCTAAAAAGAAGAGTGAATATTGGACTTTTACTAATCTGATGGACCAAAATACACGTTCAAATTAATGATAACGTTGCTGTGTATCAGTTGCATGTGTGGAGACAAAAGCAACTGTTTGCAGGCTCATTCTCTTTATTAACCTGATATTGCAGGCCTTTAGGTGGAGTATGCAGTTCTAATCCAATCTGCTTTTACCAAATTTAGAAAACTAGGCAAAACCAACAAGCTGTTGTGCCACAAAAACAGCTTCAGTGCTCCTTAGCATTGATTCACTGGGTCCCTGGAAATCTACTGAAGGAATTTAAACAACTTTCCAGTACATATTCCATTATTTGATGTTTTTATGATAGTGGTCAAGATTGCATTGCTGTCTTTGTTTAAATATGCCAGCTAGCAAAATATTAAGAATCTTTCCTTGGAATCACAGGCTCCACTTTCAACTACTTATTGAAATATTTCTGTAACTAAAGGACATGAGTACAGCTGAGTGTGAGCAAGTGATGAACTGAAGATTTTGGACAGAGTAAAGAGTGGATTTTTTTTTTTTTTGAAAAGCAAGCGTATCACCTTATCTCCTATTCCATGCCACACCGATTTTGCTGCGCACAGCAAAACGCACAGAAACCGTGAACTTGGTTAGGTTTTGATATTTTTTAATAAAATTAAATTATGTTTACAATAATCTGGGAGGGAACCAGGTGAATCTGTTGAAATCTCATTTTATTTGTGCTGGGTAATGTTAGAGTTAAAAGGAGAATACGGTGCATGTGTAACTTTTTTTCGTTACTTGGAGCACACGGTGAGCAATTTGGATGGAGTGGGGTGAAATCTTAATTAAACAATGAACAATATTGAGCTGACTGCCATGGGAGGGCTTTGAGAACAGGGCAAGCGGATCCAAGAGAAAGAAATGGAAACTTTCCACTTCACTTGACTGCCTTGTAACTACCACTGATTTAAGCATTGTTAGCATTTTAACTTCATTTAGCAAGATTTTCAGAAACATAGTATAACATGGGAGAATACATGCATAGTTCAGCATCTTCTGGTGGCATCATATTTTTATACTTTGTTTTCTGTCTAACACATGCATGCTTGAATAGTCCAGATCCCTAATTGTTTGCTGATGACAGAAATCTCTCAAGCATTCAGTGGTTTCACTTCACTTCACAATATGTCTATTCACTTTTTTTTCTGGGCTGCATCAAAGACATGACATGTTCAAATTTAATGACATTCAGGTGGCATGACTCAAAACACACCATATGTCACCATTTAAACATAAGTGTAACACAAAGAAACTCTGACCTTGCAGATGTAGCCATTCATATCTGCTTCAGTTTAAAGATTTTGGTTATTTGGCTTGATTAAAACTTTCATTTAACCTTTAAAAAATGATGTTAATCCAACTGGGAGGAGGCCCCAGAGTCTTCCAGGGAGAAAATGGAGAACATGTCTGAGAACAAGGACATCTAGAATGGGAGATTATTTGTTACAGTACCAATGTTACCTCACTTTCTTCCTTTACTCCTGTTGTAATTATTACACAATAGTATGGCCTACCTGGTTATACAAAAAAAAAATGCATGAAGCTATAAGTGTAGCTTCAGTCCCTCAGCTTCCCTGAAGTTGACTATTTGGCAGATGGACACATAACGGGCAGCACTGCATATGATATTGCATATGCTACCAGTGGCACATCATCCATATCCATTTCTTATTAAAAATGTATTGCCTTCCCAGTGCCAGTCCTTTTTAAAACAGAATCTTATAACTGAAAGACAGACAGTAAGTCTGGGTCACCAACTCCAGAGAGCTGAATTACCTCCATTGGTTGTTTAAAGAGTTGCTGATTATCCAGTGGAAAAGAATAACCCCCATAATTATTAGTCCTTTATAATTACCTCATGCTCCCGTTCATAATGTGATGAACTTTGATGTCATAGTCTGTAGTTACTTGTGGAAATATGTTCTAAAGAACATTTTTATTGTTGCAGCAAGCCTGAACATATTATGTACGTTGTATTTTCATTTCTTGAAATTAGCCATGCGGTTTATATACAACTTTGCTTCACTGAACATGTCAATTTTTAGCCCTTCCAGAAATTGACAGTATCATTGGCAAAAAATAACTCAATTTCACGCTGACATTTCAGGCTGAAAACTGCATCATTGATGTCAGAAATGGAAAGCTACTGCTGACAGACTGAAAAGTGGTTGATGGTGACTTTGTAATGCCTTGAAATGAGGACGACCAAACTGGCTCGCTGCGGACAAAAGGAAAGACTCCTTACTTCATTTATGCAAAAAATAGAAGCTCTTTCATTTCCCATCCATGGTCTAAAATTAGCACATTTCCATCATAGGACTTTTATTTTTTGATTACATACATTTTACAGGATGCAGGATTACAAGAAGTACAGAGTGCTGGAATAATACCTTATGCTTGCATAGCTAACAAGAAATTCAGGCCAAAAGATAAACAGAGAGTGATTGATCCAACAGCAACAAATAGGTAAAAAACAGAGGTAAAACAAAAAGCCTGCAAGGTCTTATTATTAATATATCATTGAGTCCATCAACTCAACTGCATTTTCCAAGATTTGTTATTGGACAGTTGGTCCAATGACAAGTCCAACATGAATCCTGCTCACACAGAATATAGAACTTGCACATCTAAGAAATTAGATGCAGTTCATGATACAGACACTAGTTGCTGTAAAGATATTGTTTCTTGCTGCCTTTTTCCACACTTCTGGGATTCTTCTTTCTCATCTTTTTCAAAAGCTCAGGTTCAGCTGGTACATAGAAAATCAAATAAAAGAGACAAGAAATAAATAAAAGCTGACTTTGAAAATTATATAATCAAAAACACTGCAAAACCACAATTCACCATTAGCTACAATTGTGTTAAAGTCCAGTAAACGTGATTTCAGTTAACTTTATGCAACCACAAACCATTTCGGTCTTCTGTGGTTATTCATTTGCATGTTTAGCACTCACTGAAGTTTTGTTTCTTTTTCATTTAACAGCAATCTCTCCTACAGCTGCAGCTGTGTAACTAATTTAAGCCTAATAACATTGTATATATGTTTTTTAGAAAATGTGACAAGAAGTGTTGCGTCAGAGGGCTCGTCTGGTTTGTGGGTTACAATTAAAAGGGGAAATTTAATTAAAATAAATGGCAGAGGAAAACAAAAGCTCCCCTTTTCCTTTATCAGCAAACAGAGTTGGTTTATTTGCAATCATTAAACATGCATTCAATTTTCAAAACTAATTTTGCTCCACCAGCAAGCCACTGCAAAAGGCTGTTTTCCTAACATTTGCTGAAACTGTCCCAGCACTGTTGAAAGCACCATGAAATAGCTGTTGGAAGGTCTTGAAACGCTGAAAGTTAAATTAGTGAGGAGCTAATTCGGGCCGAGCTAGACTCTAAGTTGATGTGATGTCTGCTCCTGTTGTTCCCTGCAGTTAAATTAGCACAAGTAATAAGATAATCGAAGCCTGTTTATTGCAATCACTTGCTCCTAATGACTGTGTTTGTTCGTGGTCAGTGATTGAATATATCCTTTATTTCATTATGACTTTCCCTAACACCCACAGGACAACAAGACTTACTGATGAAACACCTGCTGTTTCAATCTCTTTGTTTATTCTTTTCTTTGTTCCTTCTCAATTTCTTCATTTTCTGCTTTCATGCTTTCTTCCACTTTGTCTTCCTTTTGCGTCTCACTGCTCGCAAACCTCTCCTCGGCCGATACCTCTTCTCTCCACCTGGTGAAAATCAAAGGGAGACAAAACGACGGCGTCATCAAACATGGTTTATGTAACAGTCACGGTACTGTGGGCTGCTTGCTGTGCCACAGCTTCCCACCGGCTTAATATCCCTCTCTTTTTCTTGACTTGCCTCTCCAGAGACTCTTGCAGACACATATTTCTGCAGGCTCAGACACGTAACCTCCACTACTCACCCTTATTCTATTCCTTTGGATATACAGCATTACAATTGAATTTTATCGATTTTTGTCAACAAATATTTTAAATCATCCAACTTTAATATGATTGGAGAAGTCCATGTCTGTCCAGGTCAACAGAAACAGATTACTTAGATCTTTTCATTGAAGGGGGTTTGCTCAAACATAAGTCGATAGCTATGAGAGATAAATTACACATATATCTTTGTTGCGAGACATTTGAGTGGCAGTTCATGAAAAGTTATGTCAATGATGCTACAGTCAGGAACACAAGTTCACATACACTTGCACAGACTATGTATATGATGCAGTTTTGAGCTTCCAGTGACTCTTATAACTCAGAATTTTCTATGATCATCGATATGCATGCATCATCATGCATTTTGATTGTGTCTTTGTGTTTTTATAGCTCGTCTGGAAATGTGACAGCTGGTTCAAAAATGTACACACAGATACAGTAATGCTATTATTTAGCTAAATGTCAGTTATCCATTTTCGCTTCTTTTGGTTACCGTCCACAAGCTTCTCGTTGTATCTCAGATCACTCATCTTGACAGAATTGATACAGCTCAAATATATTAGTTGGTTTTCTGACACAGGCTTGTTTCTTCAGCACAGTCCACAGGTTCTTGAAGGGGTTTACATCAGAACTTTGTTGAGATGGGTCTAAAACTTTAATTCTAGCCAAATTTAGTTATTTCTTTACCACTTTTGATGTGTGTTTGTGGTCACCGTCTTAATGGAACACCCAAGATTCAACCTTCTGTTTGATGATTTAACGTTTTACTGAAGAATGCCAAAGTAATCCTCCTTCCGCTTTCAGAAAAACAGCCCCAGAGCATAACACTGCCACCACCATACTTGACATTAGCCTCACTTTTCTCTTTTCCAAACAGGCTTTTTCTTTGTCCATGTGATCAGCAGCAAACTTTAGTCGAGCTTCAAGGAGCTGCTTCTGGAGAAAAGGTTTCCTCAGCAGCCTCTCAGCTTATGGAAAAGTATAACACACTTGACTGTGAACACTGTGCTCAGTAGCTTCTAATTCATTGCAGACCTGCTTTTTTGGGATTTTGGTTGACTTATGTCCATCCTGACCAGTTGTCTCTCAGTAGCAGGTGTTAGTTTGTGTTTACTTACAAACTAATGTTTGCACAGATGATTTCAGGATGTGTAGCTGCTTTGAAATACCCCCAAGTGACTTTACTGACTTGTTCAAGTCATTGATTTGTTTTTTTACATAATTCATTTCACATGGGTTCTATTGAAACTGACAGACTCAGCTGTAGTCAATAATCACTCATGAGAAGCTAAAAGGCCATGCCACTAAGAAAATCTTATTAACACAGCTTTCTATATCACCAAGTCTGATCATTCAAGCTGCTGTATGTACATGTTTGACACAGCAGACCTACATTATTCTATGAAAAAATCAAACTAGTCAACACTTGCTAACATCTTTTTAACATGTGTTTCAGTGATTCCATCATAGAAAAATAAGAGTTATAGGAATCATTGAAAAACTATGATTGTCTTTGCTTACTTTTTACAAGTGTATGTAAACTTTTCCTCACAGCTGTACTTATGTATCAGTTGACATTTAAACATTTCTCATCGTCCCTATAGTGTGCATGCATGTGTGCAGGTAATCCGCACAGCTGTGATGGGACTCTAAATTGAAATTCTACACAGTTTTCTGACAAAATTCCATTTTACAGTGTAATGTTGTTTTTTCATGATGGCCGGCTGGCTTTATTGGCAGCCTGATACTTTCATTAAATGCAACTCCATCAGTAGCAGATATCTGGTGCACATTTTTGCTCATTAAAGCCAAAACCTGTTACATTGAGAAGTAGTAAATAGATGTATTACACAGAGAAGGCTGGGAGATAAATAGATAACGGAGTTATTGGGGCTGGAAAAGATTCTTTTAGCCTCAAAAGCTCCACTCCTTATTACATTGTTGTTGTTTTTTTCACATTTTCTGTTGTTTTTAGTCTATCTTTCCTTTATGACGTATGTTGTTTTTGCACAGGAAGAGTCACTTTGCATCATGTGACAAGTAAAAACTCTTGAATCTTCAATCTTTTGAAAGCGGTCTAGTTGTTATTGCTTTACATATGTAAATGAACATGATTAAACACTTAGCTTATTTGCTTTTGATCTGCTGTTCTTACAAAATTCATAAAACCCATATTAAAATCTGTCAGCGCTGAAATGATTAAACTGACTGCTGCCGGACAGTGATGGCTTGTTTTTGACCATTGTATCTGAAAGTGGTATTCTTGTTTAAATAGCAGTCCTTATTGGATTTCTACTGTCAGGTAAGTATTGAGGAAGTTTTGTAATGCTGCTGATTTAAAACTACTCAGGCAGATTATTTGATTTGTTGTGGTGCTTTTGTTGAGTGATTGTGAACTGCTGCCTGGTACTTACCCACAGGTCCATTATTCATTCTCTAACTTACACACGCTGCACTTCAGTTCAGTTTCAGCTGGATCAAATTTATTGGCATGGGAGTTCCTATACAATTTTATTAAGGCGAAGGAGTACAATATAATGCCTTTCCATCTGTTTGTGTGTCTCTCTCACTTTCCCTACTCTTTCTGCCAGTTTATTATAATGTAACATAATTCCCTTCAGTTATTGAGGTGTATTGGCATAGATGCTGTATAAACTATTTTGTCAAGGCGACCGGTTTGCTGGATCAATAATGAAATGCTTTCTCTCATTCTGTCTGCAACTAAATCTAATTACCCAGGCTGTCTTGAATATGCGATGAACAATATCAATTGTCAACTCCTAAAGACCTGTGTGAGTGTGTGTCTGTGTGTTTGTGTGCATTTTCCACATACTCCATAAATACCACAGCTTGTGTCGTGTTTGCATTTTTAAAAAATTCTGTCTTCTTTAAACTCTCTAAACCAGGGGTGTCAAACTCCGTTTCCTGGAGGCCCACTATCCTGCATGTTTTAGATGTTTCCTTCTTCCAACACACCTGATTCAAATGATCAGCTTATCATCAAGCTCAGCAGAAGCCTGATAACGAGCCTGATCATTTGAATCAGGTGTGTTGGAAGAGGGAAACATCTAAAACATACAGGATAGTGGGCCTCCAGGAATGGAGTTTGACACCCCTGCTCTAAATGCTGGGGAACTTTTTAATACACTCAACAAAAATATAAACTCAACACTTTTGTTTTTGCTCCCATTTTTAATGAGATGAACTGAAAGATCTAAAACTTTTTCCACATGAACAATATCACCATTTCTCTCAAATATTGTTCACAAATCTGTCTAAATCTGTGATAGGGAGCACTTCTCCTTTGCTGAGATAATCCATCCCACCTCACAGGTGTGCCATATCAAGATGCTGATTAGACACCATGAGTAGTGCACGGGGGGGGGATTCAGAAAACCACTCAGTATCTGGAGTGACCAACATACAATACTTTTACAGGGTTTCCTTTAAAAAACAATCAACATAAAGTATGCTCTTTTTGTTTTTAATAAATGTAATATGTAAGGACTGTGAGAAGTAAATCAAACCTGAGTATAGCTTTGAGATCATTTTTTTATTACTTAAAAAGCACTTTGCATTCCAAAAACAACATTTCAAAAAGCTTTTATCTGCATTCCAACAGTTTTCAGGGAACCAAATTAAACAATGTGACAATAAATTCAGTAATAGAAAAGCAATAAATCATAAGTGCAGCACATTACTGAAAATACAGAATGAGTAACTTAAAATAAGACTAGAGTAGAAAATAAGAAGTAATGTGGCCATTGACTCTGAGGAAGAGAAGTAACATTGTAAGTGATAATAATGATATATTGCCAATGAAATTGAAATATTGAACACTAAAACAAAAATTTTCATGTTACGATTAGTGCAAAAATGTTACACAGATTTGTATGTTGTTGGAGAATGCACTAATCACGTTACTTTTTTAAAATTACTGTACTTATATCGTTCAAACATATATTATAAATACATATGAGTTTACATGAAAATGTAAGTCGCATCAGTGCGTAAAAGCGTGGAGACTTTCTATTTGCTCACTGGCTTTGCAGCTACGTTGCTTAGTAACCACGCAGAGCGGCATTTCGGGAATTGTAGTTTTAAAAGGTCGTTTGTGCTTTACTCAAACCAGAAAGGTTGATAATAGAAAACTACATTTCCCAGGATGCTTAGGTTTAGGAAGTTCCCTCCCCTTTTTAGGCACATGACTTGCGGTGCTCCTATAAGCCTCAACAATAGTTGTGTTTGTTAGCTAGCCAGTATTTAGACGGCTTTGTTTCTGTCGTCGGTTGCGTATATTTATATTAAAAATGAGGCTGCAGTGTTTCGTCGCAGTTTTGTGGCTCGGTGTCGGTATACATGCTGGAAAATACTCCCGGGAGGTGAATGAGCCCAAACCCAGCGGCAGTGATGGACAAGCAGTGGAGTTCAGGATAGCTAAGCTGAACCAAGTGTGGGAGAAAGCTAAAAGGGTATGTACCTGATTTATATGTGTAGGAAAACACCCACTTCGTTAACACAAACATATTAACACTGTTGGAGGCTGCAGCATAATTAAGACAACGCTAACACCTGCCTGTAGTTACAGTGCTCATCTCTTCACAGACTCGGAGGTCTTCTGATCCAGTTTAACTATCGGATTGGATCAGATCCTGAAAGAAAAGAAAGATTCAGATCGTAAAATCGGATTAGATAATCTGGATCAACCCTTCAGAGGATTAGGATACTTGTCATCCAAAAACAAAACAAAACAAAACAAACAATACAAGAAGGTTATCATTATCAGGCAGAAAGGTGGATTCAAGGAAACGAAATGTCATAACACATATGTATCATCCATCAAATGTACAGTTACTTGTACTTTACATTTAATTTGTTTAACCATTACAGTGATAAAGTTAACATTAGCCGGCCTGTTAACATTGTCAGTTTACTGAAGTATGAAAAAAGTGTTTTTGTCTCCATTAAAGAACCCCACCAACAGTTGTCAGTATCAAACCAAAGTAATATCCTATTTTAACTTTTGTCTCATCATTATATATTGTTTATTTATCGATAATTATGCCTCCTAAAAGCATTGCTGGTCTCTCCACATATGACTCTTTATTTTCTTAATCTATTGCTTATTTTTGCTTATTTTATTATTCAGAACATGTTCAAGTTTTCTGCAATATACAACTGAGTAATGCATATTTATTTGTTGTGAATCAGATGAGGGATTTGACTGTTAAAAAGAAACAAAAAATAAGAAGAATTTTTGTGTTCTTTTATTTTTGTTGTTTTTCTGTCTCTTCAAATAAAAGAGGAATTTTTCAAACTAATCCCACCAAGAGCTGGTAATCCAGATCTGTTCGTCTTGAAAAGGTTGTATCTGGATTTAAATGATCCAGTCTAATGCTGTTTTAAAAACTCGCTCAATAGTAAGATGGATTACCAGATCCTGGATAGCAAAACACTAGCTTTCCAAATCTGCCTCATTCTGATCCAGAGCAACCAAGCACAAGTAATCACACAGCCATTTTTTTTTTTTTAAATGAATGAAATGTACCTTTTGGTCAACAGTAGAAGACTGTAGTTGTGGGCATCTCCCTGATGGGTAAAAGGTCTCCTTAAAGATAGGTTAATATAAATGTTGAGTAATTTATAACAAGTATAATTAATATTTTGCAGGTCAAAGCGGTCCCTCAGTTTATCTTTAGTGTCCTACTGCTATATTTCATTTAAACCGTTGCTGTGGTCAAACTGGGACTATAATCGTACTTTGAATTCCCCAAAAGTTGCCAAAACTCTGATTTCTATCTTCATCACAAACAAATAACCTGTATTTACCAACTTAATTAAGTGGTAGCTGTAGCATACAGCATGTTTACTGTTAGTACACTTTTTACTGTTCTGTCTGCCAGTCTTGTCCCTCTTTGTGTCCGACAAACCTTACAAGATCTGCTCGTTTTGGCTTGATAGATGCAATTGCCCCCAGTCCGGCAAGCTGAGCTGCACAGTGACCTGAAGCTCCAGGAGAAAGATGAGCTGCAGTGGAAGAAAATGAAGGTGGAGGGTCTGGATGAAAACGGGGAGAGAGAGGCTCAACTCAGACGTAACTTCAATGGTGAGACAGTTTCTGGAGTGAAGCAGTGAAGCGCAGTTTGTCCTGAGTGACTCTGCTGTAAATATTCAGTAACTCACCCTTCTTTTGAAACACTAAGCTGGAATTTTTATGATGTGACAAGTAGCGATGCTAAATGTTAACACGTAGCAGTTGGTAATCACCCAGTAGAAAAAGTGACATCAAAATGAAGCAGGTCCCATGCTACAACCTGGGAGTATTACAGGATTTCCTGTTATATTATTAAGTATCACACTGATCAGAAGCTGTATTGGCTGTGAGAGGCTGATGCTAATGTCGTCCTAATGACATGCAGGATCTTTTGAATAACCTCGTGTCCTGCATATTGAGTTGTGGAACCTTTGTGATGGATTAAAGGTTAAGAAAGCGTGGATTCTCCCAACTGTGAAATTTCATTAGTGTTGCTGTAAAGCAGGTGATCAGTCAAGACGGCAGGTTGAAGTGACGTTGATTTAGTTCAGGTCTGTGAAAGTCTGCTGAGACTGAGGAAAGAGCTAATGATGGCAACTGCACATATTTTTTGATTTTATATGCTTAAGATCAACAACATATGGCAATAACATAGACATATAGTTTACAGCACATTTTCCCTGGCTGGTAGAGTAATTTAATGGACACTTTTTTTTTGGAAGTATTGTATTTTTTATCCAAATCAAGGTTATACTGTTGCTTAAGTCTCTTTCCATTTAAAATTAACTCTGCAGCTCAATCCATACCCCATACTGAAGGAATGCTAATTTATTGATATGCAGTGTTGGCATACACATTTACCACATGCAAATTATGTGTATACATTAAACATCGGTAAAGAAATCTTTATTTCATCATTAGAGGATTCAAACATCCCATGATTCTTTACACTTCATTGATCCAAAGCAGTCATGGCACTTTTTCTAACCACAGGCATATGGAATGTAGTGGATTTAAAGCACCAGCATTAACACATTCCTTTGTGTATTTATTTTTTAACAGTTTTATGCTAAAATATGTTTTTGATTTTGCAAGCCAGCCATGATTAGTATTACCATTACAGGGTTTACGAAGGGTCACTTACACATGGATGTGCAGAGGATGCTATGAATATTTCATTCAGATACTAAATAATATGCAGTGTTTAGTGTAAAGATAAACTGTGACAAAATGATCGACAATTCAGACAGAGATGAGGTCCTACAGTTTGTTCAGATGACAACATGGGTGCTATTGCCAGTACAAAACAAGTTCTACAGAGATACAGTTTTTCCGCAAACTGAGGAATTTTCTGCTAAATTAAACACAAACTGAAATTGTTGTTTGTTTTTAATACAAGAGAGATATTGAAGACAGAAACTTTTCAGAAACATTTTAACATTGACGTACACAAAAGGACAATGGACACTGTGCAATGATGTCTACTGTAAAAAGTTGAAATGTTATTTGTCCTCTTTTGTCCTATACAAACAAGTATAACCTAAGAGAATAGAGATTATCCTTGTCTTTGAAACCCTGGAGCCGTTACATGAGGGAATATTTACCTCAGCACCTGCAGGCAGCGGGCCAACACTACACAACAGTCTGTTTAGCACGAGCAGCCGGTGGACACTTCCCGCCTCGTGGCAGCTCAGGCAGACATCCACCTGCTCTGGACTCCTCTCCCTCCTCACTCTGCAGTGGTGGGGTGACCTTCCTGCTCCAGGCAGAGCAGCAGAGTCACTTTCTGTTCCGTTGATGGCTAAATATAAATTTTTAAGGAGGACCTCAAGTCACCTGCTCCCCACTGAATCGTGTCCTTCTCCTTCAGTCAGTCTAATTGGGCTGAAAAAAACTTTCTTTCCTTATTGTCCTCTCTGCAGCACATCTTGATACATGCAGTTTGATGTGTCTAGAGACAAATTCTAACACTTTGCTTGTTGTAAATTGACTGATTTAGCTTGTTTTGCTGTTTATATTAGGTGTGGCTCGACTGAAGAGATTTAGCTGAAAAAAAGAATGAAATGTAAAATATACAAGCCCAGGAGAATGGCAGAGATTGTCTATAACTTCTTGTACCCTGTTTTTGAGGAACATTTTAAACCTTCGCCTTCTGTATATGGACCCACACTTTTAAGTATCACTAGTTAATAAGTGACATTGATGGGGTTTAACAAAGCTGAGATGGTGCTGAATCAGCCACTACAGTGACAGTTAACTGGAGCAGAATAATGAGGCCAGAGCTTCTGCAGGGCCAAGTCCAACTTTTGTGTGCAGCTCAGTATTTTTTCAGTAGGACAAATGTTGAACAATTTTACAGCAGAAATGGATGCATTTAGGAGTTTTGTTGTTAATCTCTTGTCTTGCACTTTGGAATCAGTTTTATTGCCAGTCATGTGAGGTGTAGCTTTGGTACACAACTTTAAAACAATGACAAGTAGAAAAATGTTAAAGGGGAACTTCGGTTTTTTCAACCTGGGGTCTGTTTCCATATGTAATTTCATATATGTGAGTGATGGAGAAATGAATTTTCGACATAGCTCCAGTATTTAGCCAGGCAGGCAGCTTAGCAGCTCAGCTAGCAGCTCGGCTAGCGAAAAGTATGGGGCAGCTGGCCCCCCCGCGTCAAAGTCTGCCCTAACGTGCTTTTGCCCCACACTGACCGGCTCAGATAGTCTCAATGAGTGTCCCACAACATACTAGAGATGAGAAGTGAACGAAAACCTCCACATTACCTGGCGATCGCTCTTTGTTGTGGTCTGTATCCAAATCTCAGGACGCTAGAAAGCAAATGTCGTTCCGAAATCGCGCGATAGATCGCGCCAAAACCGGTGTTTTGAAATTACATATGGAAACAGACCCCAGGTTGAAAAAAACCAAAGTTCCCCTTTAAAGACAGATAAGAAGCTTGTTTCCCTTGTATGTGCCCTGATGATTTCTGTTCAGTAATTGGTTTGAAAAATGAGCATTCTCTCCTTCCTTTATTCTCATCTTTAAAAATGAAGTTTTTCACTTGAAGAGTAACATGACAAAAAAGCACATCACCTTCTGTGCGCCACGCAATGTCCAAAAAAATGTGAAGTGTGTTTGATACGCTCTCATCCACTTCTGTATCTCCAAACCTTCTTTGTTGGCCTTGGAGATGATACTCCCTTTGCTGTTCTCTTTAAAATGTAATGATATTCTTTGACGTTAACGAGTTACAGTCAAGGGCTTTAGAGTCTTTTTTAAAATGATGACTACACCTCTTAGTGACTTTAGATTCTCTTGATTATTGGCTTCCTCCCCTGGCAGCTTCTAATGTTTCTTCGGGGTTAAGTTATGTTCATACCCTACAGCATTTGCTTGAAGTTATACTTATGTGTCTTGCAGTGATCCTGGCCAAGTATGGGATGGACGGCAAAAGGGACACTCGGCCACTGGAGAGCAACTTACTGAAAGACCACGACACCAAAGAGGGAGACATGTTTGATGACCCCCGACTGGACAAGCTCTGGAACAAGGTTTGTGTACAAAAGAGACAGATTACAAAATACTGACATTTCATTTTGAGTATGACGCCTAGATTTTATTGTCTTATTTTCATGGGGTCATTATGGGATTTGTGGGACTCCTCCGTTGCTGCTACTTTTTTAAAAAACCTGCCACAGCTGTGAGATAAAATGAGGACATGAACCTCAAATCAGCTAACAGAGAAGTGTCACTGGGCTTCAAATAAGAGAGATCAGGTGCAACAAACATTTGATAAGGTTACAGGCTTTTGATTTCACAGTTACAAGGTTCCCACCTAGCTCCACCAGTAAGTCCACGTTTTCTGGCAGTGTGTTGCAAGCATTGTACTCTCAATAAAATAAAATCTATTTTATAAGATGCTTTTATGTTGTGTGGCTGTCCAGTTCTCAGGAACATAGTATCTCTGGCACAAAAAAACTCACTTGGTCTTGAGGATCAACTGATTTTGGAGGTGAAAGGTCATTTATCCCTTTATTGTAAATATGATATGTCAGAGATGCCTGGAAGGATTTCTTCAAATTAGGCACAAACATTGATTGTTTTGTATCCAAAAGGTCAATGGTTAGCTTCACTGTAACATAAGTGTTCTGAAAAAACATTTTTCTGGCTTTTATTCCATACCATAATCCAGCAACAAAAAGAGTGATTGGTGGATCTAAAAGTGGTGACAGTAATTTTGGACTATTAAACTCACTGAGCGTCTTCATTGTGGATATTATGTTGGTCTGAGCAGACATGAATGTCAGCTGTAACTTTACTGGTTGGTGGAGGCATGCAACCGCAAACATTAATTCTTGGACATCTCAGAAACAGATGTAAAGTTCATCTGTCACCAGTCTGATGGTTAAAGCCATAAACTGTATGTAAAAGGTGAATGTAGCTTTTATTCAAGGCAACATCTTTAGCTGACCCTCTGGTCTTTAATGTTTGCTTCATGATATTTCATGTACAAGCTGAGTACTGCACAAATTACATGGCATTTGATATGCTAGTTTAACTAAGTCACTTTTGCCTTATTATGGAAAATTATGATTTATAAAATGCATTTTTGATATCTTAAAATGTCCTTTATACAGTTTGTTGATATCATTACTGGTAATGACACAAGCCCATTTAAAGAATTGGGGTTGGTCCCAATCGTAGCAATTTTTCTTTTTGTTATATTTTATTTATTTTGTTATGAGTTCTTTTTTAAGTCCTTTGTTTATACCTGCTATTATACACAGAGCAGAATACATAACGTAAAGCACGTTAGCGCTGGCTGGACGACATTAAGTCTCGTAGCTGTCTTTCTCATGGTGCCTGTTGCTAGCTGAACTCCCACAATTCTCTCTGCTTGCCAACATGGAGCAATGGAGATCAAAGAACCACTTCTGCCCTCTGGTCAGTGCAGTGTTGAACAGTATGAGGCTCCACCTGGTGGAACAACCAGGGACTGCAGCTGGTCTGTAATACATGTTTTGTCATGCATGTAGAGAATACAGGTTTTTGGAGCTTGTGGAGCAGATCTAGGAATGCATTTTTTTTCCTAGTGCATTGCAGAGGTATTCAGCTGACAATCATATATGCATGACTGATTTGAGTAACTTGAACTCATCTGGATATCTCTCATTATTACATTCTGGTTATAGTGCTCTGTCACAGGACTATCTCATTCTATATGGCAGCTGTGGACAATTCTGATGCCGCTACTATGTCTAAGCACAATCATGTGGACAGGTGCGGAAATTGTTTCATTTGGGACTGCAAGGCCAGTAATCCCCAGTGATTATGAAGACGCTGTTGATCAGTCAGTAATAAACCCACCGTTATTTCCTGCATCAATCAATCAGTATATACTTTATTGTCCCACTTAGGGAAATTTGTCTTGGACTCAGAGCTGTGCTACCAGTATTGTGCATAAAACACATAAAAACAATATTGCACGTAAGACACATAAAAAGAAACAGTATTGCGCTTAAAACACATAAAAGCATAAAAAAACCTAGTGTCCATGCACATTCTCCTGTGGAAGAGGAGCTGAAGTGGGCAGCTTATTATATGGTGTTTTTTCTTCATCTTTTATTATTTAAGAGATCATTGTGTCTCACAGCTAATGTTCCCTCTAATTTTTCTTGAGTCTGAGCAAACACACAAACTCCCTGAGCGGTCCCTTGGACCACTGTGAGCAACATCAGATGTGTGCACTGTGGTCACGCCAGCATCGCATCCATCCAAGTTACATGGTTTATTAAAAGAATCAAATGACAGCATTTACATTTTTGTTAAAGCACTTTGTCAACAGGAGCCAGTTGAAGGCTGCAGTGATTTTGGTGACACTACAATGTATATGAGTGAAGTTATTGAACATTTGTGTCTCTCTTCACTGTTGCAGCGGTGTTGCAATTTGCAGACGGTCCCTGTTCACTCCATAGATACCAATGTTATTTCTGCAGCTTGAAAGACAGCTACTTTTGACAAAACTGAACTCGTGGCAAATTGTCTGCCTTACAACGATGGGAAAGAGACAGCATTTATGTTTTGACAACCTATATCTAATGAGTCATAGATGCTGGAAGTCTGAATCTGTGAATATCTTTCCAACTTTAACAAATTTGGGGCCACTTCCACCCAAGGAGTAGTATATTAAATTTTGAAAAAAGCATTTAGCCATACTTAAAGCTTCAAGTGCTTTATTAACACGGAACTAAGAATTTTGTATTGTTTTATGATCACAGATTCTGTCTGAAAAGAAGTGGTGTCATTTTAAACAGTGAAACCCTACTATAAAATATAATGTAATGAGCCAAGTGTGCAATACCGGATTCTGCAAAAACATAAACAACTGAATGCAGAATACTGTACAAAGAAATTCTACAGACATTTTTTTTCATCTAAATCTTATCTTGACAAAGTTAATGTATTAACTTATGTATGTGTTCGTATTTATAGATTTGTTTAGTACTGTTAACATCAGAGTTCTGAGTTTTTCTTTAGATAGGCAAAGGCCATTTATTGATCAAATACAGGCTATCAAATTAATGTTTGTTAAAAACCAAAAAGCATTAAAAAAATAAATAAACAACTTGGGCATTTATTGAGTCACTAAAATACTGTAGAGTCTACGGCCACATCAGCATGACTGTAGGCATCCTCTGGTAAGTTCACATCCAGATACTGTAGCAAATCTAGCTGATCACATCATGATGTCCCTTACCATATGGACTTCAGGAGATGATTGGGGATGAAAAACTGTGACCTGCTGGTTGGGTTCTCTCTGTTCTCATGTTTCGTACATGTTGGTCTCCTGATGCTGCCTTACTTCAGCCAGTCCATGAGCAACAGAAAACACAGTTTGCGCTGTGCCTATTGCCAGGGGTTCTAGTACATTTGCAAACGTTTTTGCTTCTTTGGACGTGGTGGAGTTTCGGGTGTAGACATTTTTAAACGCGCAGGAGCAGCAGCATCTGTAACCAGGCAACCTGCGAGAGGACAGGGCAAGACAGGCACACAGAGAAGTCTGTCTGCTGGACCTGACATTGTGTCCTCGCTACTTACACACGTGGACAAAATTGTTGGTACCCCTCAGTTAAAGAAGGAAAAACCCACAATTCTCACTGAAATCACTTGAAACTCACAAAAGTAACAATAAATAAAAATTTATTGAAAATTAAATCATCAAAAACAGCCATTACTTTTGAATTGTTGATTAACATAATTATTTTAAAAAACAAACTAATGAAACAGGCCTGGACAAAAATGATGGTACCTCTATAAAAGATTGAAAACTATTTGACCAGAGTGACATGATTAACTCAGGTGTGTCATTTAATTGACATCACAGGTGTTTCCAAACTCATAATCAGTCAGTCTGCCTATTTAAAGGGAGACAAGTAGTCACCCTGCTGTTTGGTGAAAAGGTGCGTACCACACTGAACATGGACAACAGAAAGCGAAGGAGAGAATTGTCCCTGGACATCCGAAAAAAAATTATAGACAAACATCTTAAAGGTAAAGGCTATAAGACCATCTCTAAACAGCTTGAAGTTCCTGTGACAACAGTGGCTCATATTATTCAGAAGTTCAAGACCCACGGGACAGTAGCCAACCTCCCTGGACGTGGCCGCAAGAGGAAAATTGATGACAAATTGAAGAGACGGATCGTTGGAATTGTATCCAAAGAGCCCAGAGCAACCTCCAAAGAAATTAAAGGTGAACTCCAAGGCCAAGGTACATCAGTGTCAGATCGCACCATTCGTCGTTGTTTGAGCCAAAGTGGACTTCATGGGAGACGACCAAGGAGGACACCACTGCTGAAAAAAACTCATAAAAAAGCCAGACTGGAATTTGCAAAAATGCATGTTGACAAGCCACAAAGCTTCTGGGAGAATGTCCTTTGGACAGATGAGACCAAACTGGAGCTTTTTGGTAAGGCACATCAACTCTATGTTCATAGACTCAAAAACCAAGCATACGAAGAAAAGAACACTGTCCCTACGGTGAAACATGGAGGAGGCTCAGTAATGTTTTGGGGCTGCTTTGCTGCATCTGGCACAGGGTGTCTTGAAAGTGTGCAAGGTACGATGAAATCTGAAGACTATCAAGGCATTCTGGAGAGAAATGTGCTGCCTAGTGTCAGAAAGCTTGGTCTCAGTCGCAGGTCATGGGTCTTCCAACAGGACAGCGATCCAAAACACACAGCCAAAAACACCCAAGAATGGCTGAGAGAAAAGCGTTGGACTATTCTAAAGTGGCCTTCTATGAGCCCAGATCTGAATCCCATTGAACATATGTGAAAGGAGCTGAAACATGCCATTTGGAGAAGACACCCATCAAACCTGAGACAACTGGAGCTGTTTGCTCATGAGGAGTGGGCCAAAATACCTGTTGACAGCTGCAGAACGCTCATTGACAAATACAGAAATCGTTTAATTGCAGTGATTGCCTCAAAAGGTTGTGCAACAAAATATTAAGTTATGGGTACCATCATTTTTGTCCAGCCCTATTTCATTAGTTTGTTTTTTAAATTAATTATGTTAATCAACAATTCAAAAGTGATGGCTGATTTTGATTATTTAATTTTCAATAAATTTTTATTTATTGTTACTTTTGTGAGTTTCAAGTGATTTCAGTGAGAATTGTGGGTTTTTCCTTCTTTAACTGAGGGGTACCAACAATTTTGTCCACGTGTGTAGGTCCTATGAAGATGGAATTGGCTGCTCTTAATATTTCCTGTGTTTTATTTTGTTCATTATACAGTTTTGATGAGTGTGTGACAGACGTGTACAGGACATGTATGAAAATACGGAACAGTTTGCGTCCCATATGGGGGGGTATGAATCGGTAGACAGACCAAATATACAAAGGAAGTGCAGCTATTTTAATACAAATAATGATCTATCAGTTAGAACATGGTGAAAGCGCAGCTAAAGTTAAGTTAGCGAAACTATGGATAAGCAACGTTTCCTTTTACTTCCAGAAAAATACAAGCCTCATATTTGCTATTTATTTGTTTTAGTTTGTTGGTATTTATCGGTGGAGCAGCAGCACATTTTCCACAGACAGTTTTACTCTCCGTTGTCTTGTTTTATTCAGTTTTCAGTTCAGTAATTCAGTCCTTTGGCTGACTGGACCAACAGACACTGAAGGACTCTGACAGCTGGTGGGTAATAAATGATAATTGGAGTTGGTAGAGTTTATTTGTGTGTGTGTTGACCAAAGAAGAGAGTTAGCATGCAGTGAATATTAGCTTTAATGTTAATTAGTGATGTTAGCCGAGCTGGCTGACCAGTAATGATTTGCAGCTAAATGTAGCATGAACCCAATGATGTTTGTGTTGTTTCCTGTCAGCAGCTGAAGTGTGTCGTGTTCCTGTAATGTGGTTCATTAAGATCATAAAACTAGGGCTGGTTGATGTTAATGTAACGTTCAGGAAACTTAAATGTGATTAAAACAGTAACGTTAATGTTCTAGTTGTCAGTAATCAGCTTAAATTTGACACAGAAACAGACTCTGATAGTTTTAAATGACATCAGTTCATTAATTTGTTGAAAATGCTCTTATTTGTTGTTGTGATGTTACTGTTGACTCATTAAAACCAGATGATCTGTGTTGAAGACATGTTTCGTTTTAGTATCAGAAGTACAAGAAGGAAAATGGAAGTTTAGTTCTGTTACGTCAAAGATTTCCGGAATAAAATAACGAAATGAGTCTTGATGCCTTCAACTTTATTTTACAATAATGAAATAATCATAGATAACAAGACGACCTGGTCATCAATATCCCCCGCCACATGTGATGTCTATGAGTCTATATCCAAAATAGTGATCAAGGGCCATAACTCTGTTAAATATTATTGCACAGGTCTCATTTTCGAACTTGATGAAGGTGTCCATGGTGTGAAGCTACACTCTAAATTTCGTAATCCTAGCTGTAATAGTTTCCGAGAAAAGCTGTCCCCTTCATCTCGGACGGATGCACGGACGGACGGAGGCCAAACCTATATCCCCCTTTTCCACTTCGTGGAGGCGGGGGATAATAAAAATATAAACGGCAGAGAAAATCTGAGGGAATAATTTCCTGAACAGTCTATGAAGTAAAAGCAGCTTTTTCTCCTGAAAGATCAGAATCGGCTCCAAAACCTGCATCTGACAGCATGAAGTCAACCAGAAATAAAAGAAAACGACTTCTTTCCGATCACATCTGTTCTGCTGCTCACATTCTTCACCTTTATAGTCCACTTTTAAAAGTTCAGCAGACGGTGCTCTGCTTTGGAGTGTGATGATGTGGAGAGTGAAGTTTCCGTTTCACCCACAGCATGCTTTAGGGCACCTGGGTCTGGCTTGATGTTTGAAATACTGACTGATAGCTCAGATTTAACTGTCTGTAGTTCCGTTTTGATGGATGTTAAATTTTCACTCCAAGCCGCCAGGAGCTGGGTCTTTAAAATAACCACCATCTCGTTACAGAGTGAAAGTAGCAGTTACTCCTTACGGTCACAGATTGCAGCATCTGAGGGCCTCTTCAAAAGAAGACGTAGTTGATGAAGGCGTTCTAGAGCAGGGCCAGAAAGACCACGACCAAGCAGCCTGGAGATCTTAGGCAGCGTCTCCCTCAGGTGGGAGTCAGCGGTGTTCACGGTCAGGTCTGTGGTAATCCTGTCAAAAAAACAAAACAGAAAAAAATCAAGATTATAAATCAACATGTAACCTAAGCACTCTGTGTGTAACACCATAGTATAGGATGTAATTCAGAAAATGTCAAAGTATAGTATACTTTTCAAGAATAACACAGTATGGCCACTAGTTCATAGTATAGCATGTCGGCAAAAAAACCCAATAGATTATTATGTGGTTCAAAAAGTGCAAAATGATAGGATGTTGCCTATAATTGTCATGTATGATATGTGGTTCAAAAATATCATAGTGCCATATATTGTCAAAATAGTATGTTATTCAAGAAAACATAGTATAATATGTGGTCTAAGAAATGCCATTGCACAAGTAAAGGTATAGTAATTTTGAAAACTGTTAAAATTCTTGTAATATGTTAAAACAAAAAAGTCATATTAATATGTCAGTTAAAAAAGTCTATAGTCTATCGCCCAACAAACATCATAGTATAGCAGGTCGCTCTAAAAATGTCAGACTGTAGCCTTTGGTCCAAAAAATGTTGTTCTGTCCCGGGTGTCTCAAGTAGTTGAGGAGCAACACAGAAACAGTCCAAACGCTGGTTTCCAGAGGGTTAGATGAATATTTATTTGAAAGAGTAAGTTTACAACAACACAACATGTGAGGGGGTTAAAAGCAAATGGGTGTTAGTAAAATAAAAATAAATAAACAGAACTAAAAGTGAACTTCACGTTGACATTGATGGGCATTCCAACGCAGGAACAAAAAAAAACTCTTCCTGTTCACCTCTTAAAACCCAAGAACACACCGCAGTAGCACCCTAAACTAAAACTACCAATGGCTCTCTGTTTTCCTTTCTGAACAGTTCAAAGGTTCCTCTCTATCTCCCCACACATGCACCAACCACTGGAACACATCTCCAAAGTTGTGCTGAAGCTCAGCTTCCCCTCAGAAGAAGTGCCGCCAGATGAAGGAGCCTTTTGAGAGGCAGCTGACATCTTGATTGGATTGTACTTTGGTCTGTTCAATCCAGCTTCAGCTCCAGAGATGGCAGGCAGGACGAGTCAATGGAGGCCGGAGTGCAGCGGCCCAGGGCCAGAATAAACAAAGTAGCATAGTATGTCTGTTAGAAAACATCATAGTATAGCCTTTGGGATGAAAAAACACCATCATATACATCGTATATTTAATAAATAACAAGTCAAAGTAAAGAGACATACATTGTAGTAATTGTGGGCTGACTGATTTACTGATTATCAGTACTTTAATTTTTACTGATTTACGGTAATAAATAAATTTATAAATGGCGCTACTTTGGCTCTGAACCTTTATCTACTGTGGTTGCTCTGTCTTCTGGAGTGATTTGATTGGTTATGCGTCACGAATAAAACTCCTTTAACTTAACATCTGTAAACAAAACAAAAACGTATCAACAAAGTTTTCTGTTTTCTGGAGTTTTCTGAAGAGAAGCTCCAGTATGAATATCACACATTTGTTGTAAATAAATGTCCTTTAATTAGACATTGTCACGCAAAAGTTGGATTTCCCTTTAATGATGTTGAAATCTTTGATTGTTTTGTTGATGTTGGTTTCCAAATGTTTTTTGACACTCGGCCCCAAAGATTAAAACCTTTTACGGCTCACAAGCTGCAACAATTCACACATTATCAACTATCTTTCTGACTAAACTAAGATTAAAAAGAGTGGAAAAACTGCCTGATTCCTGCATCATGAATGTAAATCTTTTTGGTTTTTATGACATTAAACTAAATATATTTGGGTTTGACATTTTATAAATCAAAACAAGAAATTAATTTTTGCAGAAAACAATCAACAGATTAATGGACAAAGAAAATGTGTTTTCCGACATATATGGCTGAATTACTCCAACATTACAAGATACATACAATTTAAATTCAGTTTTATTTACATAGCACCAGTTACAGGTCAAATTATCTCAGGACGCTTTATTTTTATATTTTTTGTCATATTTTAAATATGACAAAGTAAGAAATTTCAACCTCGACTAATCCAATTTATTATTTGTTTTTTGAGAGACTAATCGACAATTCAAATAATTTTCTCCACTAAAACTAATAAACATGAGGTCAAATAGAAGGAACAGTTTTAAATCCTGCAGTCCCACGATGACAAGAATAAAGTTTCTTAACAAAAACTAAATCTGTTGCTGGATTCCATTAAAGTCCTAATAAAAGATAATAAAGTGTGATACTAAAGGTTTGTGGTGCTAAAAATCTCAAAGTAAAGATATCAAGTCGAACATCGAGAAGGAGGTTGATAAATGTTGACCTCCCTTCATTTCTCTGGAGCCGACTCCATGGCTTTTATGAATGCTGGTTAAAGATCTGCTCTTCTCGTCATCTTCCTTGTAGTCACTGTAGTCGCCGACTTCAACACCTCTTCATGACAAGTTCTTCTTCCTCCGACCTGGTGGAAACTCGAGAAACTCGGGAAATCCGTTGAGACTCGGATTTTCAAAAAAACTCGTCGGGCGGGGGAAGGTGTGGTGGGCGGTGGGGGAGTAGAGGGGGGCAGTGGGGGGAGATGGGGGGAGGCCGCTATCCACCTCCCCTCCTACTCTCTGCCCTGACTCCACCCAGGCCCCACCCATGTGGTCACTTGGAAACTATGATGACAAAGGGACGACAAAATTATGTGTTTTTTTTATCTGATCTGTAGCTCAGTGAGTTGAGGGTGTGCCTATGGAGCTGCAGGTTGCCGGTTCAAGACCAGACCCTTCTTAAATTTTCTGAAACTTAGATGAAAACAAAGGAAGAAAAATGCCAGTGGTGGGTCTTGAACCTGCTACCTTCCACTTGGTAGTCTCTCTTCTTACCCCCTGAGCTACTCACTCAGATACTGATGTTTCTTTTTTTGGGGCATTTAGCTTCTATTTTTTGCCGTTTTCGAGTTTGTTTGTTTTTTTACTTGAGTCTCGACTCGACCATTTTTCCCAGGGGGTTGGACTTCAGCCTTTGTGCTGGAGGGTTGAACCCTCAGTTTCAAGACTTTCCAAAGCCTCCAGACCTCCCGAGTCCTCAGGACCTGAGCTTTCAGACAGTCTGAGGGGTGAAATGTTCTAAGTCCCACAGTAGATCTCTGTTAGTTTGAACTTTGAGACAGTCTGAGGGCTGAAAATCAAGAAGTTCCTGAGTATACCCCTGTTAGTTTGAACTTTGAGACAGTCTGAGGGCTGAAATCTTTGAAGTTTCACAGTAAACAGTAAAGTTTGTGGAGATCAGAAGGTAACATTAGTTTGATCAATGCCTTCAACTACTAGTAGACTTTATGTGGAAAGCAGTTTTCTGAAATGAGTTCTTAGTAAATCTGTCCACAATCAAACCAAGAATATAGAAAGAGGAAATGTTTGAAGAAACAACTTGATGTTTTCACTTCAGACTAGAAAAGGCTTTAAGACCTTTATCTGTTTTTGCTCTTTTTGATCGTTTTGTCTCTTCTGTTTAATATGATCTTCTAAAGTCTAACTGCTGTCGTTTCAATGTCATGTTTTGTCTTTAGTTTGATTCTTCTTAAATGTTTAGTTTTACTCTTTTCTCACCTTTTATTCTTTTCTAATGTCTGATTTGATTTTGAAATGTTTTGTCTTTTTGATGTTTGTTGTTTTTTCAAATGTTTTATCGGCTTGTTTGAAAAATTTCCTTTTCTTTCCCAACATTTAATTTTGAAATTAAATCTAAGGTTTTTCTTTTTAAATGTTTTACCACCTTTTAATGTCATAAAACATTAATTTTCTTTTTAAATGTTTCATTGTATTTTCTGTTTAATTCTTATTTAAAGTTTTGTCTTTAAGATTTAATTTTCTAATTAAACATTTAATTTTTAAATGTAATGTCTTTTTAAAGCTTTAATAATCTAATTAAATGTTTTGTATTTTTTAAATGTTTAATATCTTCTTGCTTAATTGTATTTTTTAAATGTTTAATTATCTAAAATATTTCATCTTTAATGTTTAATATTTCTGTTTAGAAAGGTTTAATTTTGTAATTACATGTTATGTATCTTCTGTTTAACTACCCAACTAAATATTGTCTTTGTTTAATATAATTTAATTTTCAATTTTCTTAAGTTTCACTGTGTTAAATGTTTTTCCTTTGATTTAATTTTTTTTAAATGTAGTTTATTTCTTTAATGTTTTTTCTGTCAAGATTTTAACCCCAACCTTAAAAACGAAACAAACCTTTAAATCACAATGAAAACACTTCTGTTATCACAATCATGAGTTAGTCAATTCAGTTTATCAATTCAACTTTATTATTTAGCACCTTTCACACAGATGACAAAAATAAACAAGCAAAGAGAAAAGAAATCTATGCTAAAACTATGGTTAAAACTCAAAAACATTTTTAAAAAAAGATTTAACTTGGTGATAAAATATGTTGTGCCCAGGGGCTGGAGGGCGTTTACTGAAGTCTTCTTGGGCGCATACGGTAAATCATTTAAAATAGAAACTTGATATTCAGTTTAAAGAAAGTGGAGAGGGACTGGTGCTTTCAGACCAAATAACTACAGACTCTTCACAACCTTCTCAAACTCTTGGTACAGGACCTCACCACACGGGTCAAGAAGGCTTCCTTCTCATTTCTACTCTGAAGCTCACCTTCTCCTGCTCAAACTACTAACAAATGTTTCTGCTGCTCTCAAGTCTGGTCTCCAGAACTTCCTAAAAACTCTGAAAGTCTCTTCTGCTGCAGGTTGCTTTGTAGAACTGTTACAGAAAACTTCACTAAACCACACGGAGGGGCCTCAAGATAGTCGTCTAAATGAAACCGTACAAAAACCAAACTAGCACAACCCAAATGCTAAAGTCTCCTGCAGCCTACCAGAGAACCTCTTTAAACAGAGAATCGGGACAGGAACTCTTACCTTCTGGACAACAAACGTTGGTTCACAAACAAGAATACAGAATGTGTCAGACCAAAAACCTCTAAAGACTCACTACAGCCAAGATAAAGACACAACTCGGCTGCACCAAATCCACTAATCACTGTACAGATTAGCACCATGTGCTAACTGTGGCTAAAGAACCACATTTACCAAGACAGCCATTCAGTAGAAAGCCCTAAAACACACCAAGAAACACATTACAGACGATTTTACTGCTGGAAGCTGCAAGCCAACGCCTAAAGAACAAACTAAAGCAACCCAGCTCAGTGGTGAAGAGAAGCAGAGGAAATGTTTGACTGCAGACATAAAGCAGGAAGACACTGAGCTGCTCAGGTGTTCCTGATAACACCAAGCAGCCACCTGGACAGCCAATAGGAACAGAGCTTACTGGAAGTCCAGAGGGCTGGCTTAGTGAAGTAAATTTAGTTTAAAGGTGAAGCAGAAAGTTAACAGAAAAAGTTGAAAACCACCTTCTGATACCTGAAATCTCTGAATTTTCACACACAGAACGCCTGAACATGTCAAACTGGTTTCATAGTAGAACCTTCACTGTAAAAACGTCATGGTATGGTGTGTTGTTAAAAAAAAACATTACGGCCCGGCTGTGTAGGGTCGCCAATGAGCGACACAAAAACAGGACAAATGCTGGTTTCAAGGGGGTTGAAAGAGTAAGTTTACAACAACATGTGAGCAGAAAAATCATCAAGTCTGTCTTTAGTTCAAAATATTAGTTTTTGTCTTATTTATTGACCAAACTTTTCAGGAAGTAGATGAAGAATAATTAAAGCTCTCATGTAGAAGTCCAACCTATTTTGGATCCTTTTGGAGAGTTTAATCTTAGAGTTTGTAAAGCTGTTGAGTTTTTAGAGTCACATGGATTATTTTGACCTTTAATAACCGAGTCCTGAAATAAAATTGCAGTTGTGGATGTTTGTCATTTATTCTGTACTAAACAAATACCAGCAGCATAAATCTCAAATGTCATTATGAGGAGTCTGGATTGAGGTTTCTCTCTTGATAATGATGAAAACATGAAATTTAGGTTATTTTAAAGGAATTTTATACCTTAAATCTTTGAATGTTGACCTAAAAGGTTGGTTTCAGGAAGTATTCCACCTACAAGGTCCTCACACGTCGACCTTAAAGGAACATTCACCAAAAATCCCTGAACATGCACCTAAAATGTTGGTTTAACCGAGTATTCCATCCAAAATCGTGAACGAGACCTGAGGGGCTGGTTAAAAAGAATATTCCACCTAAAACCTCAACTAGGGCAGTATGTGTGGCAGCGACAAACGAAAGAAGTCCTCTCTTGGTGGAAGAACCGCGTCCGATTGTCAGCTCCCTTTCTGCTCTTACCTTAATTCACTAAACTCAAGTGCCATGGAGGACTTGAGTAGTTGATGTTTCCTACTGCAACCTTCTCTTTTTCAGCTTTTTCCACGTCCGATCACTCCCGACCCGGTTTTTGTTGACGTTTTTGACCCTTTTTCTGAGCTTTGACCAATCCGAGAACACAGAATTTCTGTGCGCTGAGATCGTGTCAGCAGTGCACAGCTTAGAGGGAACAGTGCTCACGGCGTCCCCTTAATAAGAGAACACAGAAACCCAACAGTTGCACTGATTATTACACTGCCAAACGGCTGCAACCAATGTAAAAAATTTAATCTGGAGCACTGCTCAGTGCCAAGCTTTGACTCTTTGGCTTACTATTTTTTTCTAAAGTATCCCTGTTATTCTGTTACTTTTGTGACTAACTCCACTCTACCTCTGATTGCTCTTCCCCCTGCAAGGCCAAGAGCTCTGGAAAGTTCTCCAATGAGGAGATGCTGAGCCTGAAGAGGGAGTTCCAGCACCACAAGGACAAGGTCCACGAGTACAACATCCTCATGGATACCGTCAGCAGGACCGAAGGTGAGCTGCATGAATCACTGTCTTTGCTCTTCTGCCAAGCAGGGGAGTCACACCACCTCTGCTGAGTTTTATTGGTATTATTGGAGGCCAGGTTTACAAGCTTTAAAGTCCTGTCCTCCTTTCTATTGCTATGCTCTTGTTTTATTTGAGTTCTCTCTCTCTGCAGTACACACTGTCCATCTCCTCAGCTCTCACCAGCTCTTTTCATGCTATATAAGTGTTTGTATGCTGGCAAAGTTGCGGTTCTTGTCCTAGAGGGTTGCACTACAAAGGAAGATTAATGGGTTAGTGAGGTATGTTGAGCTGAAAGTGTTCAGTGTCAAAAAGCTGGCTGTCTTTTAACCTTAGCAGATCGCCATGGTAACTAATGCCGCACAGCTCTTGTTCAGTTTCTGACAAATCGGATCAGAAACTCAGCTGAGGGAAGACGTTTTATCTGCCAACCTGTGCATTACTAATACTAGTGAATATACCTGTGCAGTTACATTATTGCATACTGTGCATTGTGTTGCCATGGGAACCTACGTGCATTCAGTTGGCAATGCAGAAAACATGAAAAATATGTTGTTGTACTTACTACACTACTTTGCTGTCAAGGCCGTTTTACACTACTGATACTGCATCTAATAGAACACATATTAGAAAAGTGATTGGTCAATTGTGGTATTTGTTACATTGAACATTCCATGTATGACATTAGCTTGAATTTAAATGTGTCCAAAAAGCAAAGTGATATCTGCAGTGTCAGGTCTAAGTGCACTTCTTCAATATGTCTTTTAAATCTATGAAGTTTGTGAAGCTGTGCGGTCAGAAATAAGCAGCTGCAATAAGAATCAGAAGGGTGAAATAATTTGATTAACTGACAATAATTTTATACCATCATCATTTCTTGTGTCATTTGCAGTAACAGTGTTTTTTTTCCTGTAATAAGTATTTATATCCAACATAGCTCTCCATTATAACAACCTGTTGACTGAAGTAGGGAGCACAGGATTGGTCCATTTTGGTCACATGACATGTTAAACACCTCCTTTAATTTTAACACGTAGAGTCTGAAGAAGAAAGTCTCGGTGGACACAGTAGGTTGATGCCTTCATAGCTTTCATCATCTCAGATGAGGATTTTAGATTTTGTCCGTTTGGGTTACACAAAGAAAATAAATAAAACTTTATTTTCCCACTATGAAGGCGGTTTACAAAGTAAGGTAATGCAGAAACTGCACCTTCTCCCTTCTCTTTTTCTCGTATTTGGCTGTTCTGCACAGTACTGTTTCATAGGCTCGGAGTGTTCAGTCTGTAGTGCTCTGTGTTTGTTCAGTCTTGTGGTCATGTACGTAGGTGGCAGGTATCAGACTGCACATGTTGCCACCCACTGCTCTCTGCTCTATCTGCGCCTGTCACATCACATCAAGCTGTGAGTTTTAAGCAGAGCTGATGGGCCCCACTGTGTTTCAGATAGACATGTGGAGGACAGGCACGTCTCTTTTGAATGTGACTGACACTTTGCAGCTGTTTTTTTTGCCAGAACATTTCCTTTAGCGCTCCACAGTGTTACGTGAATGCCCAACAAGCCGGAGGTACTTTTCTGCTTGTCTGATGTACTTAAATATTGAGCCAATCACACGTTGTCTTGAGGGGAGTCTCTGTGCACCTCCACAACATCCTCACCCATTCCATCTACTGCCTGTCTGGGATCCCCAGCCTTCATTTAGTTCTTTTTTTTTTCTCTCTGCTTAAACCAAATGCCAACCATTATCATTTAGCTGTGCCGTCCACCTGGCCTTTGTTTGATTTTCACCTCCGTGCCTGAGTTCGACGGGCAGGAATCTCATAACCTCACAGCGGTATTAACCCGTGAGATTAAGCTCATAGGCTGCTTCAAGTTCTTGTGGAAAAATAAATCATATATATTAAGATAAAGGCAGTCGTATGAAATGTCATAGAGGTTTTACAGGTTATTTTATAGGTACAACTAAACTCTCCTTATTAAAGGCTGCTTTTCTTCCACTTTTTATTGCTTTACTCTCCGTGTCCTACTTTATTTTTCCTTACTTTTTGTTCTTCCTCCACTCATCCCCTCATCCATTACCCACTCGCCTCACTCCGCCGGCTTTTGACTCCTACCTCTGTCCGACCACCTCCTCTGCTCCCATTTCTTTCACTTTGTTTGTTTGTCTAAACAGAAATACACAAGAATGTGATCTCTCCCCTGGAGGGCGATGCCAAAGAGCACGTGCTGCACCAGAAGCACACAGAGCTGAAGCAGAAAATGAGAGACCTCAACCAGGGCTTCGAGCGCCTCCGTAAGCTCAGCCACGAGGGCTTCACTGAAGACAGCGGTGAGGACGAGAAAAAAAAAAACAAAACACATACACACATGCTCAGCTTGTCTCTTTTCTGCATCTCAGTCTTACTCTGGATTTATCTCATCAGCTTAATTACTGGGATTTGTAATCATAATAACACACTGCTGCATCGTGGTTGCCGAGTGTTGATATGCAGGCGGCTTAAGTGTTTTGGTGCATTTAGTTTAAAAATTGTCTCTTCAGTATAAAGGATGCTAGAAAGAAGAGTCTGAAAGAGGTTATTTAAAGCGGCTCATGGCGCTGCATTCATTCAGTGACGTGAACCAGCTCGTCTTTGTGCTGTTTAATGGAGAAAACATTACTCTTGATCACATTTTCTCAAAGCTTGTCTTCTGTATAACACTCCTCAGCGATATTACAGTGTCATATTGGACTGCTTTTAGTCGGGTGTAGTGCAGAGCTTGTGTGAGGTCTCAGTGGGAGTCTGCTGGGGAGTTTAGATGAAGGCGATGTACCTTCCGTTGATTCATAATGACTCCTTCACTTTGTCTCTCTTTGTTCCCCCTCCAGGTTGTTTCTCATTCAGCCTCTTGTTCTCATCCTCCTTCCTCTTGCACAAAACTGTCTTAACCTCTTTTTTTTTCTTCCATCTGGTTTTGTTACATGTGCAGTTTTGTAGTATAAATGTGTCAAAGCACCTCAAGCTGGAATTTGAATGCGAGCAGCTTTCTTATTTTGTGCTTCAATAAAATGACTGAGCAGCAATGGTAGGTTATCGTGTCGTTGCGATTGTATCTTAAAAACTACCTACTGTTCCTGCTCCTCCTCAAAACTCCATCCCTCTCAAGTATTGTTGTGGCTCCAAACTGTCGCCTTGGATTATTTGCGTCTTTCTCTCTCTTCCTGCTCTGTAGAGTTTCGGGAGCCTCGTGTGATTGAGCTTTGGGAGGCTGCCAAGAGAGCCAACCTCAGCAAAGATGAGCTGGACTCTCTCAAGGTAACGCTCAACATCCCTTGTTGCAGTTTTTTGGACACTTGTGCTTTCAACTAATCTGTTTCAAGATAACACTTTTTGTTTTATCAGAGTGCCGCAGGCCAACTTTTGGAGTACAAGTCTTAAAAACTTTTTAATCAAGCACTCTTTTGCTAACTGTGGTATTAACAGCATTACTTCGTTGTGTAATTTGTAGCCAAGTACTACTTGTGTTTGCTGAGCCACGAAAACGGAGAGAGCAACTTATTATTCTAATCACATTTTATGCATTGCACATTTTAAATTCATAAGTATGCCGCTCTCGTATTACTCACTGTGCTCTTTTCACCCTTTGTCCCTTGAGCAGATGAATGCAGCGAGCAACTCAATTTCAGTTTCAATTTTTTTTAAGCTACCTGGGGAAACATTCAGCTAGAATTTTCTCCGTGTTATTTCCTCCCTAGTCACCACTTGAGATGCGTATCGGCTCCCCTGTGCAGCTGTGCATGTAATTGAAGGTGAACTGAACTTACACCCCTCTACGTTTGCCCTCCTTTTTCACGTTCATTTAGGAGGAGCTGCATCACTTTGAGACCAAGGTGGAGAAGCACAGCCATTACCAGGAGCAGCTGGAGCTGTCCCACCAGAAGCTGCGACATGTGGAGGCCTTAGGAGACAAAGAGCACATCAAGAGGAACCAGGAAAAGTACAACACGCTCGCCGAGAAGACGAGGGAGATGGGCTACAAGGTAGGCAGAGATAAGGGGAAAAAAAAGGGGAGGTTCTGCTTGCTTTTACTCTGCAGTGACTGTCCGACTGCAGTATTAACTAATAGAATACTGAAAATGTCATGGAAGAGTAGTCTGATTTCTGCAGCACTAAACAATAACCTATTGTCAACAGTTCATCAATTGTAATCATTAACTTAAAAAAAAGTACACTTCTGTAACTATTTTATAACTATTATTTGCACATATTGTGGTAAGAAAAATGTACCAAAGGGGACTAAAGGGGCAAAGCATGCTTGTTAATTTGAAATTCTTAAACATAATTTGACAGATGGGAAGTACAAATTTTTCACATTGAATTTCAAAAATGGTCAATATTGGCAGCACAGCTGGCAATTCATTGTTCAGCATGATGATCATCAAGTATATCCTGATGGATTAATGTGGTTTGTCTTGTTTTTAAGAATTGGGCTTGCGGTGCATATTAAATATTGGATTCAGAATTATTTTTGCATTTAAAGTATTATCAGGTCTCAACATATATTGTTAGTATTGTATCAGACAGGAATATATAACAAATACTAAAAAAATCCCTCTCTGAACACTGCAGAAGTTTGACTAGTCTCAGTTAAAACTTGATATAAAAAAAAAAAAAAACAAACAACCAAGTAGTAGAATATGACAACTGCGCTCATGTATGTCAGAAACGTCATGTTTGGTTGTAAACGTGCCTTTCCTACAGATCTATATCAGCCGTGTTGCAGTTAAACAGTCATATGCATCTTCTCTTGTATGATTTCAGATGAAGAAACATTTGCAGGACTTGTCCAACAAGATTTCTCGTGAGGGACTCCAACACAATGAGCTCTGAGAGGCTCAGATCATGTTCAGCACATCACTGAAGGTTAAATGAACTGAAATATTTTGCTCTGCTGTCACACAAGGTACGCTATGTTCCACCATTCCCCTGCAACAACTGTAAAATGTATATTAATCAGTGTTTTCCACTTAAGGTTTTGTACTTTTCTATTCTGCAAATTGCTGAATGAATGAAATGTAGATTGTTTGTACATAGTCTGAATATGACATTCTGATAATTGTAATAAATAACTGATCAGATTCACAGTCAAGGTAAAATAGAATAGTTCACATACTGTTGTCCTCTATAGCAATATGTATTTGTACAGCTAACAGCAGGCAGATGTCGAAGAAATGTCTGTTTGAGGATAAAAAAAACACTGCCTCAGTATAGCCAAAATTGTTTCAGTACCTTTTGAGGGATTGGGAGCTGAAGTTCAGCTGAGTGCTAGTTTCTTAAATACTACATAACGTAGGCTGACACCTCTGTAGCAATTCATCTGCTGAAACATTGTAATCTAACTCTGATCAATTAAAAACAATGGAGATTAGAAGAAGCACTGACACCCAGGGACCTGAAAATGAAACAGCAACCTTTATTATTCCATAAGATACAGGCGCCAACAACATACATACATAATGTTAAAAATATAGTTTATTATTATTCATACTGTCTTGGCATAAATAAAAACAATTAGTATTTACAAGTCCTGTAGAGGAAAGCAGTGTCTGTAGTGACATTAAGAGGCTTATTCTTGGTAAAATGTTACATTTTTCTCACTCTTCACTTTTTTCCTCATTGTTTTCTCATGAGAGACACTAGTGGGGAACTAAAACTACAAAACTAAATTTGCGTCGGATAGTGAACATTTTGTCCAGATGATATAAAGAGGGAGGTGAGAAATCAAAACGCACTCTGTGCTTTTCCATTCATCAGTTCCCTCCCTCACAGACCAGCAGCAGAGGCATTGATTAGTGTGATGAATAATGTTACTGGGTGGCTGATTACTCAGTCGTGTCCTGCTTGGGCCACATGGACCTGGATTAATGCAATTTGAACGTGGGGTATAACTCTGAGCTGCTTCTTTCAATCAAATGCTCTTCCGCTCTGATGTGGAATGATACCCAGGCAGGTTGGGGCTCTTAGCAGCTGATAGGAAGGTGTCAGTGCGATGACGAGGGTTTAATCTTAGAATTAGATCATATTCTGTCCAAAGCCCAAACAGGAAATTGGTGAGAGAACTAACAATACATAATCTGTGCCCCAACAGTCTAAAGAAAATAAATCTAGCTAGAATTTAAATGACATTCCAGCTTGACAAAAATCTAACAAAATGCTATTTAAAGCTGCTGTTTGTCTCTTGTCAGTGGTAAACATTTGTTCAGTGCCATTCCTTCATAATTAAGTCTATTTGTACTAGGACAATAATGTCCAGGTCAGCTAGACGGTCAATATGCGCTCTTCCAACCATATTCTCATTGGTAGGTGTTTTATAAGAAGAAAAAGCGCTTCATCGATCATCTTCCATGGTTAATGAATTATGTTTGTTGGCAGGAGGAGCAGACTACCTGTGAACACTCCGACATTTTCACAACTTTGAACGCCCCCAAACTAATGAAGAGACAAGGTCTGACCTTTTTAACATTTAATAATAGTTTACTCTGTATCAGCTTCAAACTTACTAACATGATGTCTAACAAGTTGTCAGTGTGGCTGCAATTTGTAATAATAAGAATGGAACAAAGTTGAGTGTAAACAAACAGCAGCTTGTGTATCACAGCTCAACAGCTAGCATGACATATGGTCTAAAAATGGAGGGCTAACTTGTCGGGGTTATATTGCTCATGATTTCTCGTGTAGCACACAGAGTATATATAGATTCATTACATTAATAAGGAGGTTAAAAAGATTTAATATGCAACAAAAACAGTTTTAGAATCTATTTAGGGTAACACAGCTAACAAAGTGCACTCAGTCCACTGTTTCAGTTAAACTAGAGATAATGAGAGATAATCCTCAACCAGGTAACTGGTTCTTTTCATTAGACTCTAAAGTTATTTAACTTGACAATACCCATACTGATTTTCCTGCTTTGATTAGAGAAGAGGCTTTACATCCAGCTTGCTCTTGGCGTAACTGCTGCTACTGGCACACACTGGAGCCATTAAAATATATTACTGAATGTGCCCGCTGTTACAAAACTACCTCTTAGATCAAACATATTGAAATATGCTAATTGTAATAAGTTCACACTCAAAGCCTCAAGCATGATGGAACATCCAAATGCAGACAAGTTAGCCTACTGTTTATAGATGATGTGCCATGCTGTGATATGCAAACTGCCTTCTGCAATGTTCATATGCTGCTTGTAAGCTGTTAATTTTAACAAAAGGCAGCCACATTGATGACGTCTCTCACATGGTGTCAATTAGTGTGGAGCCAACTCAGAGTGCACATTCAGTAAATGTTGAGGAACCTACCGGTGTCCAATAGGTTGCAAGAGTGAAAAACATTCAAAAGGCAGGGTGTTTTGAAAACAATCCCGTTGCATCTTCCTCTTGCCATCAAACATAATGCTTAATCAGGAAAAGGCTATTGACAGTTCTTGTCAATGCGCTCAACCAATGGAGATTTGGTCGGATGAGAGATGCAAACCAACCAATCGACCTGAAGACCACAGCCCTAATTTATGCCAATCCTCAGCAGTAATCTTAAAAGAGGCAGGTTTTCCTCAAGCCTCTGCAGATATAAGTGCCATGCAGCCAAACAAGTAACATTTCCAGGTTAAAGGCTATCAAGAAAATTGCAGGAAAATGCTCGTTTAACAACAACTATGTAAGAAATTACACTAAAACAAGACAAGATGGCAGCTGCATTAGAGAACTCCCAGACATTAAGGTTTTTTTCCTGTTATTCTTAGTGGAATGGATTGATTGTGGGAATTTCTGTACACTGGCATGACTACGGCTGTGTTTAAGTCAACAATGGCTGGTATGATGATCAACTGCATTTGAGCATTTCAGCTTATTCAGACAGATAGAGAGAAAAGAAAAGTATTTTGAAGTGCCACCGAGTCACTTTGGTGGCCTTAGCCGCCTGCTCTCCGGCTGAGTCAGTCTGTCCTCTCTGCCCTGAACATGCTCCATCGCCACTCTCTGAGCCGTTTCCATGGCAGTGATGTCGAGGTGGGCGTATCTGATAGAGCCCTCTTCTGGTCAGGAAATAAAGGGGGGAGATAAGAGAAGAAATGTGTTTTCCTACAGCGTGTCTTATCCTGCCATTGATGCATACAGTGAGAACATGCAGTGATCATCAATCATTAAAACACATTATTGGGCCATTTTGTTCTGTATAAATAATTTTTATTGGTATGTTGGAAATACAGATTTAAAGCATTTCATCTCTGATTCAAAAATGCATTTAAGTTCTTTCATTTTCACACCTGGGAGTTTTATTACATTTTCCCTGTTGTAATTTGCATCATGTCACTGTTTTAAATTGTTTCATTTCCACAGTACAAATATATGTGATTATATTACATACATAATTTAAGCTCGAAAATTAAATTCATGCCTGTTTTTCATCAAGAAGTCGTGTCTCTGCATTCATTGAATGCACTTAATATGAGCTGACACAAAGACCACATTTTCATACACTTCTTTAAAGCTGATAAAGATGCAAGCAGGAACATTTCAGTGAAATGTAGCAGTGTCTTTCCTATTTTTGGGTTAGAGGGTGGTACATTTGTAAGAATTAGTACACCGACTGAGAAGATAATTAAATCAAACACCCTGCCTGTAACCAGCAAAAAGATATTTCATCCTCCATTTCTATGTTGCTTTGCCCAACCTCTGCTTGCTGCTCCTCGTGAATCTATAAACCTATGAAGTGTGCCATTTGCTATAATGCTGTATATGCTGGTAACATATTATGCCTAAGGGTGACAGAGATGTGGGATGCCAAAGATGAAGCCAAATGAAAGCAGCAGTGGGAAAAGACAATGTGATGTAAAATGGCTGTTTGAGGTGCAGTGTTTTCTGCATCTGCAGAGCTGCAAAGTCTTACCTCTCACGGCGCTGTGGGGAGCCGAGCCGGGCTCCTGCAGGTCCAACTCAGTGGAGTGCAGCTCTCTAGTTCTAGCCGGGAGGGGGCTAATGGGGATGTTGACATAATTAACAGTACTGTCGCCATTAGGCCTGGTGTCCTGGAACAGAGGAGCTTCATGTCGAAACTGAAACACACCTGAAGGAGAAAACCCAAAAGGAGAGCGACCGAACTGGTTGTTTGATTCTGGAACCAGCAAGATCAACTATTGATAACAGCATTTTGTTTTTGCACGCCGACATTCAAGAAACCAAAAACTGTTCTACTTATAAAATAAAAAACATCAGACTTTGATTTCAATTTGTTAGAATTAATATCATTTCCTTACCACAAGCTGATGTTGGTCTGAGCGTGCTCAGTGAAACAGGAAGAGGTGGAGGAGCAGAAGGTGGCCGAGAAGGAAAAAACCTCTTCAGACCTGCCAGTTTCCAAACATCCCCGCTGTCTTTGTGTTTCTCTGTGTGACAGAGAGGAGGGTCTGGAAACAGATTTTCTGAACATTAGTGTTTGATAATGTCACAATGAGCCCCTTGGTAGAAGTATTCAAATCAATTAACTAGAATAGCACTCAGAGAGCACAGTACTTCGCCAAGGCTGTTCATTCCCCCATAAGTCATTGTCAGAAATGCAGCATATTTTTGTAGACATGCAGCCTTTCAGGACGACATACTAAACTATGACGTTTTAGTGACATTTTGGACGACATACTAAACCATGATGTTTTTAATATATTTTGGACGACATACTAAACTATGACGTTTTATTCCACATTTTGGACAACATATTAAGACTTTTTGGTCAAATTTTGGACGACATACTAAACAATTTTTTTTAACATTTTGGACGACATACTAAACTATGACGTTTTTCTCCACATTTTGGACGACATACTAAACTATGACGTTTTTTCCACATTTTGGACGACATACTAAACTATGATGTTTTTTTTTTCCACATTTTGGACGACATACTAAACTATGATGTTTATTTTTTTCCACATTTTGGACGACATACTAAACTATGATGTTTATTTTTTTCCACATTTTGGACGACATACTAAACTATGACGTTTTTTCCACATTTTGGACGACATACTAAACTATGACGTTTTTTCCACATTTTGGACGACATACTAAACTATGACGTTTTTTCCACATTTTGGACGACATACTAAACTATGATGTTTATTTTTTTCCACATTTTGGACGACATACTAAACTATGACGTTTTTTCCACATTTTGGACGACATACTAAACTATGATGTTTTTTTATTTTTCCACATTTTGGACGACATACTAGACTGACGTTTTTTCCACATTTTGGACGACATACTAGACTATGACGTTTTTTCCACATTTTGGACGACATACTAAACTATGACGTTTTTTCCACATTTTGGACGACACACTAAAATGCAGGCCTCACCAGGGTTTTCACCCAGTGCTGCCAGGAGAACCCACCAAACAGCACATGTCTGCAATTGGCAGCACATGCCAGCCTTAAAACCACACTCAATAAACCCATAAAAAACAGTCATTGTCTTGTGTCCTTCATCTTTCATGTGAACTCCATGTAGGTAATGAAGCTGACCTTCATTACAAATATGAACCTATGACGTTTTAGTGACAGTATTGACAACAATAAATGTTGATGTTTTTTTTCACATTTTGGACGACATACTAAACCATGACATTTTTTTCCACATTTTGGAAGACATACTAAACCATGACATTTTTTTCCACATTTTGGAAGACATACTAAACTATGCCGTTTTTTCCACATTTCGGACGACATACTAAACTATGACGTTTTTTCCACATTTTGGACGACACACGAAACTGCAGGCCTCACCAGGGTTTTCACCCAGTGCTGCCAGGAGAACCCACCAAACAGCACATGTCTGCAATTGGCAGCACATGCCAGCCTTAAAACCACATTCAATAAACCCATAAAAAACAGTCATTGTCTTGTGTCCTTCATCTTTCATGTGAACTCCATGTAGGTAATGAAGCTGACCTTCATTACAAATATGAACCTATGACGTTTTAGTGAAAGTATTGACAACAATAAATGTTGATGTTTTTTTTTCACATTTTGGACGACATACTAAACTATGACGTTTTAATGACATTTTGGATGACATACTAAACTATGACGTTTTTCTCCACATTTTGGACGACATACTAAACTATGACGTTTTTTCCACATTTTGGACGACATACTAAACTATGACGTTTTATCCACATTTTGGACGACATACTAAACTATGATGTTTTTTTTTTTTCCACATTTTGGACGACATACTAAACTATGATGTTTTTTCCACATTTTGGACGACATACTAAACTATGACGTTTTATCCACATTTTGGACGACATACTAAACTATGATGTTTATTTTTTTTCCACATTTTGGACGACATACTAAACTATGATGCTTTTTCCACATTTTGGACGACAAACTAGACTATGACGTTTTTTCCACATTTTGGACGACATACTAAACTATGATGTTTATTTTTTTTCCACATTTTGGACGACATACTAAACTATGATGCTTTTTCCACATTTTGGACGACAAACTAGACTATGACGTTTTTTCCACATTTTGGACGACATACTAGACTATGACGTTTTTTCCACATTTTGGACGACACACTAAACTGCAGGCCTCACCAGGGTTTTCACCCAGTGCTGCCAGGAGAACCCACCAAACAGCACATGTCTGCAATTGGCAGCACATGCCAGCCTTAAAACCACATTCAATAAACCCATAAAAAACAGTCATTGTCTTGTGTCCTTCATCTTTCATGTGAACTCCATGTAGGTAATGAAGCTGACCTTCATTACAAATATGAACCTATGACGTTTTAGTGACAGTATTGACAACAATAAATGTTGATGTTTTTTTTTCACATTTTGGACGACATACTAAACTATGACCATTTTTTTCCAGAGTTTGGACGACATACGAAACTATGACGTTTTTTTTCCACATTTTGGACGACATACTAAACTATGCCGTTTTTTCCACATTTTGGACGACATACTAAACTATGACGTTTTTTCCACATTTCGGACGACATACTAAACTATGACGTTTTTTCCACATTTTGGACGACATACTAAACTATGACGTTTTTTCCACATTTCGGACGACATACTAAACTATGACGTTTTTTTTCCACATTTTGGACGACATACTAAACTATGACGTTTTTTCCCACATTTTGGATGACATACTAAACTATGACGTTTTTTTCCACATTTTGGACGACACACGAAACTGCAGGCCTCACCAGGGTTTTCACCCAGTGCTGCCAGGAGAACCCACCAAACAGCACATGTCTGCAATTGGCAGCACATGCCAGCCTTAAAACCACATTCAATAAACCCATAAAAAACAGTCATTGTCTTGTGTCCTTCATCTTTCATGTGAACTCCATGTAGGTAATGAAGCTGACCTTCATTACAAATATGAACCTATGACGTTTTAGTGACAGTATTGACAACAATAAATGTTGATGTTTTTTTTCACATTTTGGACGACATACTAAACTATGACCATTTTTTTCCACATTTTGGAAGACATACTAAACTATGACGTTTTTTTTCCACATTTTGGACGACATACTAAACTATGACGTTTTTTCCCACATTTTGGACGACACACTAAACTATGATGTTTTAATGACATTTTGGATGACATGCTAAACTATGACCATTTTTTTCCACATTTTGGACGACATACTAAACTATGATGTTTTTTTCCACATTTTGGACGACACACTAAACTATGATGTTTTTTTTCCACATTTTGGACGACATACTAAACTATGACGTTTTAATGACATTTTGGATGACATGCTAAACTATGACCATTTTTTTCCACATTTTGGACGACATACTAAACTATGACGTTTTTTCCACATTTTGGACGACATACTAAACTATGACGTTTTTTCCACATTTTGGACGACATACTAAACTATGACATTTTTATCCACATTTTGGACGACATACTAAACTATGACGTTTTTTTCCACATTTTGGACGACATACTAAACTATGCCGTTTTTTCCACATTTTGGACGACATACTAAACTATGACGTTTTAATGACATTTTGGATGACATGCTAAACTATGACCATTTTTTTCCACATTTTGGACGACATACTAAACTATGACATTTTTATCCACATTTTGGACGACATACTAAACTATGACGTTTTTTCCACATTTTGGACGACATACTAAACTATGACGTTTTTTCCCACATTTTGGACGACATACTAAACTATGCCGTTTTTTCCACATTTTGGACGACATACTAAACTATGACGTTTTAATGACATTTTGGATGACATGCTAAACTATGACCATTTTTTTCCACATTTTGGATGACATGCTAAACTATGACCATTTTTTCCACATTTTGGATGACATACTAAACTATGATGTTTTTTTTCCACATTTTGGACGACATACTAAACTATGACGTTTTTTCCACATTTTGGACGACATACTAAACTATGACGTTTTATCCACATTTCGGACGACATACTAAACTATGATTTTTTTTTTTTCCACATTTTGGACGACATACTAAACTATGACGTTTTTTCCACATTTTGGACGACATACTAAACTATGATGTTTTTTCCACATTTTGGACGACATACTAAACTGCAGGTCTCACCAGGGTTTTCACCCAGTGCTGCCAGGAGAACCCACCAAACAGCACATGTCTGCAATTGGCAGCACATGCCAGCCTTAAAACCACATTCAATAAACCCATAAAAACAGTCATTGTCTTGTGTCCTTCATCTTTCATGTGAACTCCATGTAGGCAATGAAGCTGACCTTCATTACAAATATGAACCTATGACGTTTTAGTGACAGTATTGACAACAATAAATGTTGATGTTTTTTTTTCACATTTTGGACGACATACTAAACTATGACGTTTTAATGACATTTTGGACGACATACTAAACTATGACGTTTTAATGACATTTTGGATGACATGCTAAACTATGACCATTTTTTCCAGAGTTTGGACGACATACGAAACTAGAATATTGAATATTTTTTGAATATTTTGGTAGACATACTGAACTAGTACTTTTTAATAACTCTTTGGACGACATACTAAACCATGACATTTTTTTCCACATTTTGGAAGACATACTAAACTATGACGTTTTTTTTCCACATTTTGGACGACATACTAAACTATGACGTTTTTTCCCACATTTTGGACGACATACTAAACTATGCCGTTTTTTCCACATTTTGGACGACATACTAAACTATGACGTTTTAATGACATTTTGGACGACATACTAAACTATGACGTTTTTTCCACATTTCGGACGACATACTAAACTATGACGTTTTTTCCACATTTTGGACGACATACTAAACTATGATGGTTTTTTTTTTCCACATTTTGGACGACATACTAAACTATGATGGGTTTTTTTTTCCACATTTTGGACGACATACTAAACTATGATGTTTTTTCCACATTTTGGACGACATACTAAACTATGATGGTTTTTTTTTCCACATTTTGGACGACATACTAAACTATGATGTTTTTTCCACATTTTGGACGACATACTAAACTATGACGTTTTAATGACAATTTGGATGACATGCTAAACTATGACCATTTTTTTCCAGAGTCTGGACGACATACGAAACTAGAATATTGAATATTTTTTTGAATATTTTGGTAGACATACTAAACTAGTACTTTTTAATAACTCTTTGGACGACATACTAAACCATGACATTTTTTTCCACATTTTGGAAGACATACTAAACTATGACGTTTTTTTTCCACATTTTGGACGACATACTAAACTATGACGTTATTTTTCCACATTTTGGACGACATACTAAACTATGCCGTTTTTTCCACATTTTGGACGACATACTAAACTATGACGTTTTTTTCCACATTTTGGACGACATACTAAACTATGACTTTTTTTTCCACATTTTGGACGACATACTAAACTATGACGTTTTTATTCCACATTTTGGACGACATACTAAACTATGCCGTTTTTTCCCCACATTTTGGACAACATACTAAACTATGACGTTTTTTCCACATTTTGGACGACATACTAAACTATGACTTTTTTTAAAACATTTTGGACGACATGCTAAACTATGACGTTTTAATGACATTTTGGATGACATGCTAAACTATGACCATTTTTTTCCACATTTTGGACGACATACTAAACTATGATGTTTTTTCCACATTTTGGACGACATACTAAACTATGACGTTTTAATGACAATTTGGATGACATGCTAAACTATGACCATTTTTTTCCAGAGTCTGGACGACATACGAAACTAGAATATTGAATATTTTTTTGAATATTTTGGTAGACATACTAAACTAGTACTTTTTAATAACTCTTTGGACGACATACTAAACCATGACATTTTTTTCCACATTTTGGAAGACATACTAAACTATGACGTTATTTTTCCACATTTTGGACGACATACTAAACTATGCCGTTTTTTCCACATTTTGGACGACATACTAAACTATGACGTTTTTTTCCACATTTTGGACGACATACTAAACTATGACTTTTTTTTCCACATTTTGGACGACATACTAAACTATGACGTTTTTTTTCCACATTTTGGACGACATACTAAACTATGCCGTTTTTTCCCCACATTTTGGACAACATACTAAACTATGACGTTTTTTCCACATTTTGGACGACATACTAAACTATGACTTTTTTTAAAACATTTTGGACGACATGCTAAACTATGACGTTTTAATGACATTTTGGATGACATGCTAAACTATGACCATTTTTTTCCACATTTTGGACGACATACTAAACTATGATGTTTTTTCCCACATTTTGGATGACATACTAAATTATGATGTTTTTTAAAACATTTTGGACGACATACGAAACTGCAGGCCTCACCAGGGTTTTCACCCAGTGCTGCCAGGAGAACCCACCAAACAGCACATGTCTGCAATTGGCAGCACATGCCAGCCTTAAAACCACACTCAATAAACCCATAAAAACAGTCATTGTCTTGTGTCTTTCATCTTTCATGTGAACTCCATGTAGGTAATGAAGCTGACCTTCATTACAAATATGAACCTATGACGTTTTACTGACAGTATTGACGACAATAAATTTTGATGTTTTTTTTTCACATTTTGGACGACATACTAAACTATGACGTTTTAATGACATTTTGGATGACATGCTAAACTATGACGTTTTTTCCACATTTTGGACGACATACTAAACTATGACGTTTTTCTCCACATTTTGGACGACATACTAAACTATGACGTTTTTTCCACATTTTGGACGACATACTAAACTATGACGTTTTATCCACATTTTGGACGACATACTAAACTATGATGTTTTTTTTTTCCACATTTTGGACGACATACTAAACTATGATGTTTTTTCCACATTTTGGACGACATACTAAACTATGACGTTTTATCCACATTTTGGACGACATACTAAACTATGATGTTTATTTTTTTCCACATTTTGGACGACATACTAAACTATGATGCTTTTTCCACATTTTGGACGACAAACTAGACTATGACGTTTTTTCCACATTTTGGACGACATACTAAACTATGATGTTTATTTTTTTTCCACATTTTGGACGACATACTAAACTATGATGCTTTTTCCACATTTTGGACGACAAACTAGACTATGACGTTTTTTCCACATTTTGGACGACATACTAGACTATGACGTTTTTTCCACATTTTGGACGACACACTAAACTGCAGGCCTCACCAGGGTTTTCACCCAGTGCTGCCAGGAGAACCCACCAAACAGCACATGTCTGCAATTGGCAGCACATGCCAGCCTTAAAACCACATTCAATAAACCCATAAAAAACAGTCATTGTCTTGTGTCCTTCATCTTTCATGTGAACTCCATGTAGGTAATGAAGCTGACCTTCATTACAAATATGAACCTATGACGTTTTAGTGACAGTATTGACAACAATAAATGTTGATGTTTTTTTTTCACATTTTGGACGACATACTAAACTATGACCATTTTTTTCCAGAGTTTGGACGACATACGAAACTAGAATATTGAATATTTTTTTGAATATTTTGGTAGACATACTAAACTAGTACTTTTTAATAACTCTTTGGACGACATACGAAACCATGACATTTTTTTCCACATTTTGGAAGACATACTAAACTATGCCGTTTTTTCCACATTTTGGACGACATACTAAACTATGACGTTTTTTCCACATTTTGGACGACATACTAAACTATGCCGTTTTTTCCACATTTTGGACGACATACTAAACTATGACGTTTTTTTCCACATTTTGGACGACATACTAAACTATGACTTTTTTTTCCACATTTTGGACGACATACTAAACTATGACGTTTTTATTCCACATTTTGGACGACATACTAAACTATGACGTTTTTTCCCCACATTTTGGACGACATACTAAACTATGACGTTTTTTCCACATTTTGGACGACATACTAAACTATGACTTTTTTTAAAACATTTTGGACGACATGCTAAACTATGACGTTTTAATGACATTTTGGATGACATGCTAAACTATGACCATTTTTTTCCACATTTTGGACGACATACTAAACTATGATGTTTTTTCCACATTTTGGACGACATACTAAACTATGACGTTTTAATGACAATTTGGATGACATGCTAAACTATGACCATTTTTTTCCAGAGTCTGGACGACATACGAAACTAGAATATTGAATATTTTTTTGAATATTTTGGTAGACATACTAAACTAGTACTTTTTAATAACTCTTTGGACGACATACTAAACCATGACATTTTTTTCCACATTTTGGAAGACATACTAAACTATGACGTTTTTTTTCCACATTTTGGACGACATACTAAACTATGACGTTATTTTTCCACATTTTGGACGACATACTAAACTATGCCGTTTTTTCCACATTTTGGACGACATACTAAACTATGACGTTTTTTTCCACATTTTGGACGACATACTAAACTATGACTTTTTTTTCCACATTTTGGACGACATACTAAACTATGACGTTTTTTTTCCACATTTTGGACGACATACTAAACTATGACGTTTTTTCCACATTTTGGACGACATACTAAACTATGACGTTTTTTCCACATTTTGGACGACATACTAAACTATGACTTTTTTTAAAACATTTTGGACGACATGCTAAACTATGACGTTTTAATGACATTTTGGATGACATGCTAAACTATGACCATTTTTTTCCACATTTTGGACGACATACTAAACTATGATGTTTTTTCCCACATTTTGGATGACATACTAAATTATGATGTTTTTTAAAACATTTTGGACGACATACGAAACTGCAGGCCTCACCAGGGTTTTCACCCAGTGCTGCCAGGAGAACCCACCAAACAGCACATGTCTGCAATTGGCAGCACATGCCAGCCTTAAAACCACACTCAATAAACCCATAAAAACAGTCATTGTCTTGTGTCTTTCATCTTTCATGTGAACTCCATGTAGGTAATGAAGCTGACCTTCATTACAAATATGAACCTATGACGTTTTACTGACAGTATTGACGACAATAAATTTTGATGTTTTTTTTCACATTTTGGACGACATACTAAACTATGACGTTTTAATGACATTTTGGATGACATGCTAAACTATGACGTTTTTTCCACATTTTGGACGACATACTAAACTATGACGTTTTTCTCCACATTTTGGACGACATACTAAACTATGACGTTTTTTCCACATTTTGGACGACATACTAAACTATGACGTTTTATCCACATTTTGGACGACATACTAAACTATGATGTTTTTTTTTTTCCACATTTTGGACGACATACTAAACTATGATGTTTTTTCCACATTTTGGACGACATACTAAACTATGACGTTTTATCCACATTTTGGACGACATACTAAACTATGATGTTTATTTTTTTTCCACATTTTGGACGACATACTAAACTATGATGCTTTTTCCACATTTTGGACGACAAACTAGACTATGACGTTTTTTCCACATTTTGGACGACATACTAAACTATGATGTTTATTTTTTTTCCACATTTTGGACGACATACTAAACTATGATGCTTTTTCCACATTTTGGACGACAAACTAGACTATGACGTTTTTTCCACATTTTGGACGACATACTAGACTATGACGTTTTTTCCACATTTTGGACGACACACTAAACTGCAGGCCTCACCAGGGTTTTCACCCAGTGCTGCCAGGAGAACCCACCAAACAGCACATGTCTGCAATTGGCAGCACATGCCAGCCTTAAAACCACATTCAATAAACCCATAAAAAACAGTCATTGTCTTGTGTCCTTCATCTTTCATGTGAACTCCATGTAGGTAATGAAGCTGACCTTCATTACAAATATGAACCTATGACGTTTTAGTGACAGTATTGACAACAATAAATGTTGATGTTTTTTTTTCACATTTTGGACGACATACTAAACTATGACCATTTTTTTCCAGAGTTTGGACGACATACGAAACTAGAATATTGAATATTTTTTTGAATATTTTGGTAGACATACTAAACTAGTACTTTTTAATAACTCTTTGGACGACATACGAAACCATGACATTTTTTTCCACATTTTGGAAGACATACTAAACTATGACGTTTTTTTTCCACATTTTGGACGACATACTAAACTATGCCGTTTTTTCCACATTTTGGACGACATACTAAACTATGCCGTTTTTTCCACATTTCGGACGACATACTAAACTATGACGTTTTTTCCACATTTCGGACGACATACTAAACTATGACGTTTTTTCCACATTTTGGACGACATACTAAACTATGACGTTTTTTCCACATTTCGGACGACATACTAAACTATGACGTTTTTTTTCCACATTTTGGACGACATACTAAACTATGACGTTTTTTCCCACATTTTGGATGACATACTAAACTATGACGTTTTTTCCACATTTTGGACGACACACGAAACTGCAGGCCTCACCAGGGTTTTCACCCAGTGCTGCCAGGAGAACCCACCAAACAGCACATGTCTGCAATTGGCAGCACATGCCAGCCTTAAAACCACATTCAATAAACCCATAAAAAACAGTCATTGTCTTGTGTCCTTCATCTTTCATGTGAACTCCATGTAGGTAATGAAGCTGACCTTCATTACAAATATGAACCTATGGCGTTTTAGTGAAAGTATTGACAACAATAAATGTTGATGTTTTTTTTTCACATTTTGGACGACATACTAAACTATGACGTTTTAATGACATTTTGGATGACATGCTAAACTATGACCATTTTTTTCCAGAGTTTGGACGACATACGAAACTAGAATATTGAATATTTTTTTGAATATTTTGGTAGACATACTAAACTAGTACTTTTTAATAACTCTTTGGACGACATACTAAACCATGACATTTTTTTCCACATTTTGGAAGACATACTAAACTATGACGTTTTTTTTCCACATTTTGGACGACATACTAAACTATGATGTTTTTTCCCACATTTTGGACGACATACGAAACTATGCCGTTTTTTCCACATTTTGGACGACATACTAAACTATGACGTTTTAATGACATTTTGGACGACATACTAAACTATGACGTTTTTTCCACATTTCGGACGACATACTAAACTATGACGTTTTTTCCACATTTTGGACGACATACTAAACTATGATGTTTTTTTTTTCCACATTTTGGACGACATACTAAACTATGATGGGGTTTTTTTTCCACATTTTGGACGACATACTAAACTATGATGTTTTTTCCACATTTTGGACGACATACTAAACTATGATGGTTTTTTTTTTCCACATTTTGGACGACATACTAAACTATGATGTTTTTTCCACATTTTGGACGACATACTAAACTATGACGTTTTAATGACAATTTGGATGACATGCTAAACTATGACCATTTTTTTCCAGAGTCTGGACGACATACGAAACTAGAATATTGAATATTTTTTTGAATATTTTGGTAGACATACTAAACTAGTACTTTTTAATAACTCTTTGGACGACATACTAAACCATGACATTTTTTTCCACATTTTGGAAGACATACTAAACTATGACGTTTTTTTTCCACATTTTGGACGACATACTAAACTATGACGTTATTTTTCCACATTTTGGACGACATACTAAACTATGCCGTTTTTTCCACATTTTGGACGACATACTAAACTATGACGTTTTTTTCCACATTTTGGACGACATACTAAACTATGACTTTTTTTTCCACATTTTGGAAGACATACTAAACTATGACGTTTTTATTCCACATTTTGGACGACATACTAAACTATGCCGTTTTTTCCCCACATTTTGGACAACATACTAAACTATGACGTTTTTTCCACATTTTGGACGACATACTAAACTATGACTTTTTTTAAAACATTTTGGACGACATGCTAAACTATGACGTTTTAATGACATTTTGGATGACATGCTAAACTATGACCATTTTTTTCCACATTTTGGACGACATACTAAACTATGATGTTTTTTCCACATTTTGGACGACATACTAAACTATGACGTTTTAATGACAATTTGGATGACATGCTAAACTATGACCATTTTTTTCCAGAGTCTGGACGACATACGAAACTAGAATATTGAATATTTTTTTGAATATTTTGGTAGACATACTAAACTAGTACTTTTTAATAACTCTTTGGACGACATACTAAACCATGACATTTTTTTCCACATTTTGGAAGACATACTAAACTATGACGTTTTTTTTCCACATTTTGGACGACATACTAAACTATGACGTTATTTTTCCACATTTTGGACGACATACTAAACTATGCCGTTTTTTCCACATTTTGGACGACATACTAAACTATGACGTTTTTTTCCACATTTTGGACGACATACTAAACTATGACTTTTTTTTCCACATTTTGGACGACATACTAAACTATGACGTTTTTTTTCCACATTTTGGACGACATACTAAACTATGCCGTTTTTTCCCCACATTTTGGACAACATACTAAACTATGACGTTTTTTCCACATTTTGGACGACATACTAAACTATGACTTTTTTAAAAACATTTTGGACGACATGCTAAACTATGACGTTTTAATGACATTTTGGATGACATGCTAAACTATGACCATTTTTTTCCACATTTTGGACGACATACTAAACTATGATGTTTTTTCCCACATTTTGGATGACATACTAAATTATGATGTTTTTTAAAACATTTTGGACGACATACGAAACTGCAGGCCTCACCAGGGTTTTCACCCAGTGCTGCCAGGAGAACCCACCAAACAGCACATGTCTGCAATTGGCAGCACATGCCAGCCTTAAAACCACATTCAATAAACCCATAAAAACAGTCATTGTCTTGTGTCTTTCATCTTTCATGTGAACTCCATGTAGGTAATGAAGCTGACCTTCATTACAAATATGAACCTATGACGTTTTACTGACAGTATTGACGACAATAAATTTTGATGTTTTTTTTTCACATTTTGGACGACATACTAAACTATGACGTTTTAATGACATTTTGGATGACATGCTAAACTATGACCATTTTTTCCACATTTTGGACGACATACTAAACTATGACGTTTTTTCCACATTTTGGACGACATACTAAACTATGACGTTTTTTCCACATTTTGGACGACATACTAAACTATGATGTTTTTTTAAAACATTTTGGACGACATACTAAACTATGACGTTTTTTTAAAACATTTTGGACGACATACTAAGTTTTGACATTTTTTTCCACATTTTGGACGACATACTAAACTATGATGTTTTTTCCCACATTTTGGATGACATACTAAACTATGATGTTTTTTAAAAGATTTTGGACGACATACTAAACTGCAGGTCTCACCAGGGTTTTCACCCAGTGCTGCCAGGAGAACCCACCAAACAGCACATGTCTGCAATTGGCAGCACATGCCAGCCTTAAAACCACACTCAATAAACCCATAAAAAACAGTCATTGTCTTATGTCTTTCATCTTTCATGTGAACTCCATGTAGGTAATGAAGCTGACCTTCATTACAAATATGAACCTATGACGTTTTAATGACATTTTGGATGACATGCTAAACTATGACCATTTTTTTCCACATTTTGGACGACATACTACGTTTTGACATTTTTTCCCACATTTTGGACGATATACTAAACTATGACGTTTTTTTTCCACATTTTGGACGACATACTAAACTATGACGTTTTTTTTTCCACATTTTGGACGACATACTAAACTATGATGTTTTTTTCCACATTTTGGACGACATACTAAACTATGCCGTTTTTTTCCACATTTTGGACGACATACTAAACTATGACGTTTTTTTTCCACATTTTGGACGACATACTAAACTATGCCGTTTTTTTCCACATTTTGGATGACATACTAAACTATGATGTTTTTTTTCCACAGTTTGGACGACATGCTAAACTATGACGTTTTAATGACATTTTGGATGACATGCTAAACTATGACCATTTTTTTCCACATTTTGGACGACATACTAAACTACGCCGTTTTTTTCCACATTTTGGATGACATACGAAACTATGACGTTTCTTTTCCACATTTTGGACGACATACTAAACTATGACTTTTTTCTCCACATTTTGGATGACATACGAAACTATGACGTTTCTTTTCCACATTTTGGACGACATACTAAACTATGACTTTTTTCTCCACATTTTGGACGACATACTTAACTATGCCGTTTTTTTCCACATTTTGGACGACATACTAAACTGCAGGCCTCACCAGGGTTTTCACCCAGTGCTGCCAGGAGAACCCACCAAACAGCACATGTCTGCAATTGGCAGCACATGCCAGCCTTAAAACCACACTCAATAAACCCATAAAAAACAGTCATTGTCTTGTGTCTTTCATCTTTCATGTGAACTCCATGTAGGTAATGAAGCTGACCTTCATTACAAATATGAACCTATGACGTTTTACTGACAGTATTGACGACCTTAAATTATGATGTTTTTTTTCACATTTTGGACGACATACTAAACTATGACGAATATTTTCCACATGTTGGACAACATGCTAAACTATGATGTTTTTTTGAACATATTGGACGACACAATAAACCATGTCGTGTTTTTCCACATTTTGAACGACATACTAAACTATGATGTTTTGGTCATATTTGGTCAGAAAGATGAATTTGTGTTCACAATAAGGCTGATGGCTGAACTTAACATGTCTGGCTGGGGTTTGCTACACTGCATGACCTAAACATATAGCGGGCGGCAGGAACTGATGGGACTCAGAAACAAACCACAGTTTAATCATTTGTTCCTTGTATGATTTCCAAATGATAAATCACAGTCATTTTGTAGGGGCAGACAAAACAAGATTTGTCTTCTTTCTGCACCCTTTCATTCTAGTTGGAGAATGTTTGTATTTTCATAAAACATTTTTTTTATTTTACAAATGAATGAAATAAAGAAAAAAATGAATTGAAATGTAGTAGTATCGCAATCATGTGATCGGCAGCGGGTGTTCACGTCATGGTTACAGCGACGCCGTGCAGGATGCTATATCTGGCAATGGAAAATCTTTAACAAAGCCATGAATCAAGATTATAAACTGCGTCAATGCCAAAATGTAATCACTTGGTCCTTGTGTCATTTCTGACCTTCCCTGAAAATTTCATCGAATTCTGTTGCTCTGTTTTTGAGAAATGTTTCACACAGATTCACAGACAGATTCACGTACGCCGATCGTCAAAAAACTCCGCCGTTCCTTGGCAGAGTAATTAAGCAGTGTGAAATTTACCAGAGAGTTCTAAATTCAAAATTTGTATTGTTTTAAGTAAGATCAGCAAAATACAGCTCAGGTAACTGTTACTACTGATGCAGGAAGATGTGAAAAGCATTTTAATGATTTGCTGGCTAAGATGGAACTAATTTTAACAACCTTTTTCTACAGCATCATAATTTCTAAACTTAATTTTAATGTCAAAGTAACTGGCAACTTCACTTATAAAAAACAAACAGTGTCTTCCTTTGAAATGCAGTAGAGTATAAAGTGTATTTAAGTGGAAGTACTGAGAGGTGGAATATGGGATTCTAGTCAAATGCATTTTCTGTCAACTTTGGTGATCTTCTCCAGACCTGCTACGTGTCATTTCTGGTCCTTGGTTTTGGCGAACCAAATCACACAAGACTATTTCAAATGTCCTGTGCACATTCATAGGGCAGCTGAGGGGACAGAGGAAGGTAAGAGTGAACAGGACTGTAACCCTGGAACAAGCTGTACAAATATGTTATCTAAATACAGGGCTATGCGACACAGCTGAAACATTTATCAAGATGAAATGCTTATTTCACTCAGTATCAAGTATTGGTAATTTTCAAATAACCTTTTTAAAAAAAAAAGGCATGAAGAAAAAGGTTTCATTTGAATTTAACCACTTTATATTTTATATTTCAGTCTGGTACAACAATAATACATTCAAACCTGTGCCTTATGAATATTTTATATATATGAGGTCTCTGTAAAATCTAGAATTTTTTTCTTCGTAAACAAAAGTGTGCAATATTAATTTTGTCTACTCAGAGAGGAGTCTGTGCAATACCATTCTATGTAATATCATTCTATTTCCTGATATATAGAATAATCCTGTGTTACTTTCCATATTCAACAAAATCTGCACAGTACCTGTTCCATAGATATGTTGAGTACATATGGAACACTCTGTACTACAGCAATAGTACCTGTGTGTATTCTCTTATTTATTTTTGTGATGAATGTTCCCTATATTTCCTGCACTATCCTCTTTGCTATTCAAACACTACAAATTTCCCCACTGTGGGATTAAAAACGGCTTATCTTATCTTTATCCGATTTATCAAGGTACACAGGTCATAATATTAATGTTTGTACAACAATAAAAAAAAAGATGCACATACATTTAAAAAAATCCACATAATTTTAAATAATTAAGGATAAAGGATTAATCTCAGCTTCACCCTTTATAATTACAGAAAGAAAGTAAAGCCCATAGGTGCACGAAGGGCGACCAAGAAAAACACACAGAGGTTAAGCTCCTACGTTGCTGGACTGGAACTCCACTCCAGTGTCTGCGAGCATCAACCTCAAGTTAAGGAGTATGTCACCTAGTTGGAAGTTGTGTGTGTGTGTGTGTGTGTGTGTGTGTGTGTGTGTGTGTGTGTGTGTGTGTGTGTGTGTGTGTGTGTGTGTGTGTATATGTGTGTGTGTGTGTGTGTGTGTGTGTGTGTGTGTGTGTGTGTGTGTGTGTGTTTTGACAAGCTTGTCTCGTAAGAGCAACCAGTGGGACGGTACGTGCCTAAGGAGACCTACATGGCACCCAGAGTTAGCAACTGAGGGCAAAGAGGCTCCATTATTAGTGTCACTTAGCCAGCACATTCTGTAGCACTAAAGTACTCCCTCCATTATCAAGGTCTGACAGATATTTTAAAATGGCAGGTTGGGTTTGTTCATATAAAAAAAATACTTTTTGCCATGTGCTTTTGTGGCAGTTTGCATCTGATGCTTTTAGCTAAAACTATCATATTCTACAGAACTATTTTCTATGGGTGGTATACATCGAAATCATTTTATTGTCCAGGCCTGGCTAAATATCAACAAACTTTCTCCAGAATTGCAGATTCCACCTTTAAGCAAAATTGTACTTAGCTACAATACCTGGGTTTACACTTCTTAATGAGAAAAGAACACAGTTGCATTTAGAAACTCACCTTTTGTATCTGCAGAAGGTGCCAGGCTCGGTGATGGAGAGTGATCAACCTGCAAAATAAGGGACAATTATTCAAAAATCAAATATTCTGTCTTAAAGCTCTCTAGGGTTTAGGTATAATAGACTGTTTATTTTACAGCTCAGTTTTAAAGAAAACAGCTTGTTTGATGCTGTTATTGCATTTGACAAAACATAACTTTGGCTGAACAGCAGCCACTGCAGCCAAAAGTTACAGCATAGAAGGAGCTAGATTTTACCTTCATTTCTCATGACTCTCTGGAGTCAGTGGCTAAAAAAATGCATAATATCTATCTGTGACAATTTAGAATATAGTGCAACAAAAGTACAAAAAGTGAAGTAAATAAATGCCTTCCCCCTAACAAGTGTCCTTTTAAGAGGAAGGTTTAGTGTTATTTCTATGTTCAAATGTAAGGTAGTCTTCTTGCTTTGAATAACAAAGGAAACATCTTTATGGCACCAGCACAAGCTAAAATAGCCTGATACAACCTCACCTGAGTCAAGCATCTGTTCCTCGCTGACCGCCACTGCTCTGGAGTGATGTAGTTGTCGAGACCATGACTGCACTGGGAGGGGAAACACAATAAATTATAGCCGAGGCAACTGTTTTTCAATGCAACATTGAACAATGTTGCTGGCTTAAAAGGAAAAACAGCAGCATGTCAAAGTTCTGAGAAATGAGATGTGGAGGGAGGGGAGAACAGCTGTGGAGAGAGTTGCTTCAAAATAAATTGATAAAGGAGAATGAGAGGAGAGGAGGAGGAAAGTGTGAGGGTGTGAGGTAAAAGGGAAAAAATGGTGTTCTAGAACTGAGAGGACAGAGCTGAAATCTTCATAGGTGACAGGAGACCAAAAGGAGGCTGCTTCAGACATGAAAAGTCTCTGACATCCAATTTATCATTTTCTTCTCCCCATAGCAGCTAATAATGCAGCAGGCTGGAGCTTCAGGAACATTATCTGTCATCCGTTTTGTTTCAGCAGACATACTACTTGTGCACTCAGGCATCATGTCATTACCAAACATGATGGGTGCGCAGCTTTTGCCACATTAAACTACTGACACTTGACGAATGATAAATAAAAGAAAATTAATTTGTGTTTCTGGCAACAGGATCCTCCTCTCTGAGGGTTTCTGTCAGTTTCATCACTACTCATTAACTTTCTCGGTCCCCTTTTACTCTCTTTCGTCCTCCCTTTTCTTCAGCATACACATGCTGTATAATGAACGTGCACACACTCCTACACAAGCTGTCAGAATTCATAAGACATGCTGTTTCCACTCATGCTCTGACGATAATTTCCCTGCTACAAGGGGGGAAGCGCTTTTCACAAGCCATCAGAAAATTAATTAGACAAAGTGGAGAAGTCTTCTCTGAGAGCGCCGGACAAAATTATCAAACACAAAACAACACCGGCTCGAGACAGATCTGTGATGGACACCCACACCAATTATTCTTTTCCTATATTGGTGATTCTGCAGCTCGGCTGGTGGCACTGTCACCTCACAATAAGAAGGACTTGGCTTTTGCTCACCTGGGTTCTCCTCAGCTCCTCACCACCACCCAAGGTGTTAAAGGCCATTTGAACCACAGACTAAACTGCCCACATGGATAAAACTGAGAACACATACTGGGAGTCAAGGAAGGCACCATGCTGTAGTAGAGAAGGAGCTACTGGTGTATGTCCTTAAAAAGCAAACACATGTCAAAACTAATCAAAGAAACTGGTTTTGTTCCTAAACTCCTGTGGTGCATTGGTGAGGGTTTATGACACAACAAATTATATATCGAGTATTATTCCTTCCTGCCTTATTGCTCCTTTGGCCAACCATGCTTGGCATTTTGCTGTGTTTTCATCTCCCCAATGATCCTTAAAGGCACTGACTACTGTAAATCACAATTAAAAAGGCAGCCACCCGAGTGAGTCGTTACTTCAAAAGCAAGTAGCTGTGTGTAAGGGAAGAGGCTGGATGATTGCTGCTTGAATTGCTGACGCATTAGCCGCAAACACTGCAGAATTATGTAACACAGCAAGAAAATAAAGTGAAGCTGGAGGGGAAAAGTGCTTTAGGAAAGTAGACCCTCTTCAAGAGCGATGGAAAAACATGGAGATCAACATCTACGGCAGTATCAACAAAAAATACTGCAAGATTTACCAAATGAACTCTCCCAGGGTTCTAGTTATTTTGCCTCATGTAGTTTGTAGACGCCAAAAGCTCTGTTTTAACCTAAACTTTTAAAAGTTTAGTTGAAGTTCTTTGTACAGATATTGAACAACACTGTACAACTGCCAAGACAGGAGGATATAGAAAATATGCAGATGGACTATTAGTTTATATGGAGATTAAAGGTAAATAAAATAGTTGGGCCTTTTCACGTATGTGAAACAACACTGTTACATGGATTCCGCAGCATTTATATGACAGCTGTAGTTGCTTGGTATTTTGTTAGATTGAGATTTTAAATAGGAAACATAATAGCGTCATAGATTAAACTGCATTTTAACTGTTAAAAAGAAACCGGTGCTTTTCTACTTTCTGACATGTGCTAGATGCTTTGGGTGGTTTAGCCATAAAGTGACTTTTGTAACGATGGGCCATTTTTCCACAGAATGAGTACATTTCTGTCTAAAACCTTAGTTGATAATCCCTCTGTATTTGTTCCTAAATGAGGTTTTGAATACAGGATTTTAACCTGTAATTACTTTTACATGGTTGTACTAGCACATGTACTTTTTTATTATACCTAATTGTTAAGGGCACCACAGATCCCCAGTTAAAGCACAACTCTCAAATCTATTATTGTACAAATGTCTGAGTCAGATATCAGTGTTCTTTGCTTTGAGAGAGTAAGAAAAGAGAAGACATTTGGGACTTGTTCTGAGACAGTAGATTTTCTGGCAGCATCTCGCTGAGGTACCTTGACTCTAATAGCGCTACATATTTCTGACAGCAGGTGCCAACCTCAGCAGATCACTGGTTCTCATGCTGCCTCTTTCCTTATTCCTCAACATCCAAAACCACTGAGGAGCACATCGTTGCTTTAAAAGGGATGGTTATATAAGATCCTATGTATTAGCATAAGAATACAAAAAAAAAACACCACTGTGGGCTTTAATAAATGTAGTCAGGCACATTACGGAGATTAGCATCAGTGCGCGCAAACCCAAGACTGATTAGCATGAATATTTGTAAACATTTTTTTTATTTTATTACCTAATGAAAAGTGGAAACTCGACTCCCATAGAGAACCTGAAGTGTTAGAATGAAGGAAAGACAGAGTGTGGTGCTGTCAGTACCTGTGTTTCTCCACCAACCAAACCTTCATGGACCAGTAGGGGTCTGGGTGTGGACCTCCCTTCACTGTCCACAGAGGGCGCCCTCTCACTGCCCCAGGAGAGCGAGCGCTGCATCATTGCCTGACACTGAGCCCTCAGTCCTTTGGGGCTCAACCCTGCTGGACTACCACCTCCATGCTCACTGATCCTGCTGTCCCTGCCCAGCTCAGGTGGTTCTCTCTGGGTTTCTCTCAGAGACAGAACCTGGAGCACACTCCTGGGGGTGTCGTACCTCATTCTGAGCAGGCTGGGGATCTGGTACTCCTCACTGTGCCTGCGAGATGCACGAGACGCAGATCTGGAGGCGCAGGAGCATGTAGAGGAGGTGCTAGCAGGCCTGTGCTCTGGGGTGGGTAGGGGCTGACAAGGAGAAGGTGGAGGTGTTGGCGGAGGAACAGGAGGAGGTAAAGACGGAAGTGAAGGAGCTGCAGGTAGGCTGGCCACAGAGCCAAACTCCTCTCCTCCTCCCTGGCAGGCCATGTCCAGACTTCCTGTACAGGAGGAGTAGCTCCCTGAGTAAGACGATGACTGACTGCCTGCCGCTATCCCAATCCCGCTGTCTAAGGAGCTCTGCCTCCCGCTGTCATGGAGACCACGAGGATGGAGCTGGGCTGAGGATGGTCGGCTCCCAGGGCCTCCCATCACGGCAGCGTAAAGCCGGTCATCTGACCCGGTCAAAGCCTTCAGCGTGGAGCAGCTCGACGCCGTCTCACTGGACAGATGCGATCTAGTGAGAGGCTCCACCCAGAATGGAAGTCTACTTCCATAGCTGGTGTCTGATTGACTGGAGGAGGAGCTGGAGATGCTGCTTCGGTCGTCCCCGGCAACAGATGTGCTACAGCTGTAAGTGGAGGCTAAAGAGGGTGAAAGAGTTATGAAGTTATCAATCTGCACACAGACACTGAAAAACATTCACCTCCACACACCAACATACAAACTTAAACAGCTGTATAGAGAGTGTTTAATAAAAAACATAAATCATGTCTTTATTTTGGATGAATTTGGCTTTGGAGAACAAATAATATGACCCTGGATTAGATTTCCATCAACTGCTTTCAGTTTCAACAGTTCAAGTCCTCTAGAAATGTTTATGCACAGAGAAGTTGGACATCGTTACAGTTTTTACCCCCCAAACTCTCTTGAAACTTTAGAGGTCAGAAACAATGAATCAGGGGACCTCTGACCACCCTGAGCTTCACATTTCTGACTAATAGACACATATCTATGACAAAAACATTTCCAGAATGGCAGCGTAAATATAGCACAGTGACTAAGCCATTGTGTGGACAGAGGAAGGCTAGTTTAAGCTTACAGGCTGCAGTAATGATAGAAAAAACTTCACCCAAACTTTGTATTCTGTCTGTGCTCATGAGTTACTAATATGCAGCCTGAAGTGATGTTTATAGAATAATGTACCTGTGCTGCTCGCCAGGCTGCAGTTAGACAACATGCTGAGTCTTTTCTCCAGCTCTGATGCCTCCTGGCTGATTCGTTCTTCTATTGAAGCTGGGTCAGCACTGGGATCTGCTGCGTATACACACATCGCAAAGCACAAACAGGAGTTTCAGACATATTCCAAGAGAATTGCACCACCCTGTCCTTCACTTCAGCTGAATTATTAACGAAAAGAAGTTTCATTTGGAGATAAAATTCTTTTCATAATTAAACTCTGCTCTCTACTTAGTGTTCCATTAAAGCCACTACAGCACAAATTATCTTGTCGGCTACATTTTAGATAAATTAAAAATGAAACAATAGAAGTGTCCACCTCAGCATGCTGTGACTACATTTCCTGTCACTTTATCAGGCATAAAAATAATAGAACAGTCTTAAATATTATACTGTAGAACACAATACAAGGTCATTCATAATTGATTATTTTTAAGCGAAAGAATGAAAACGTATTACTAGAACACTTTGTATCAGGGCTGGTGTTCTCCACTATATTTCCCAGCCTGCTCTTTAACATGTCCCCTGAGTGTGTCCGACCGCCACACCAGCTTGTAAATTTAACATCTCCCCGAGGATGTTATATGCGTCTCGACTATCTGTTAGGACATCAATTTAGTGTAAAACCCTGCCAATTACACACCTGATGCATGCTATATATACACAAACTGTGAGTGTAAAGGAGTGAGGCGTAGATTCAGCGGTGCGTGTCCATGTGTGTGGCCAGTGAGAGCACGTTGCACTGGGTCAGGGTGTTTGTGTGTCTAGGTGTCAACAACCCTATGCCTCTGGACAGCAGCCGTTCATGCCCAGATGCCAAGTTTCTTCACTACGCTATGTGAGGTGTCAGCTAACATTTGCTAACGTAGCTAGTCAGCGCTAATTATAGCTACTTCACAGCACTGAATGTCGTAGGGTTACAGTGGGCCCCCAGAGCCGGCTGACGCAGGTTGGCTTACACCAGAATAAAAGTAGCTAGGAAGTTAAACTCGACCTGGATGCTGTTTTTTTTTTTCGTAGTGTTTCCATTAAACTCACTGACACTGAATTTCACCACCTATATATGTGATCACAGCTGTTGTCCGTCATTTGTTCAATCCAGTCCTAGAATGTGTGTATTATTACATAAAGCTGCATAAATCAAAAGGAAAAATGTTATATTTTCTTAACCGCAGACGTAGCAGCAACAATATATGCTGAAACATATATACTGACAAATATGTACCAAAAGTGAATACAGTGTATTCACTTTTAAATACAAATTTATTAGACCACCACCCAGGGTAAGATGTTTGGCACCGCTGCCCTACATTAACAGTACTGCTGATTATCAAAATATTTTTTTTATATTTCTGTAACTGTTAAGCTGCCAGTATGTGCAAGCTCTTCAATCAAAATCAAAGTATCAAAATGATATCTTTAATGCTAAAATATAATTATTGTTTTTATCCACAAATTTTCAAAGAAAAAAGCAGAAAGAAAATAGTAAAGCTCACCATTATTTTTTCATTGAGATGCTAAATTACGGTTATTTGCTTGCATTTCTAAACAGAAAAATTGTTTCAGTGGTTGCATGTTATCCTTGATTAATTTCTGACTTCCAGTGTGTTGGCTTAAATTTGGATATAAAAACGTGAATTCATTTTGAAATTTCTCGCTCCTGTTCAAAATTTTGAAGTGTAGGGAACTCACAGAGAAAGACAGAGTTCGAACTTAATGATCCTGGTTGCTCTCTGAGACAAACAGGGCAAGATATTAAGTGTTCTCACAGTTTGGTCAAGTATGCCGTAGATTTGATTTCAGAGACTGTTACAAATGTGCCAAGGAAGATTCCAAAAACTAAACCTAACTGAAGCAGATGTCAGGTACCTCAAGATTTGAAATAGAGACAGAAGGAAGATCACTGCTGATCTTCAGGCAAAGATTAATCCTTCTAGATCAGAATCTGAGAAAGTCTCCAGGCAGACGGTTGAAGGAACGAGGCTTAATGGGAAGAATAGCTGCTAAGAAGAACATCCAAAAACACCTAAAATTTACCAGGGAGCACAAACACTGGATGGTAGATGACTGGAAGAAGGTACTCTGGACGGAAGAGTCCAAGATTTAATTCTTCGGTCAGCATCGTCATGTTTATGTCCGCAGAAAGGCTGGAGAACGTTTTGATGCATTGCATCCATAGAGAAAACATGGTTCAGGTTTCATTATAGCATGGGGTTCCATTTGTGGAAACAGCATGGGCAAATTAGTTAAAATCAGGGGTATCATAAACAAGAAGATCTACCACAACATTGTGGTGCATAATGGAACCTCTTAAAGATTGAACCTGATTGGTCGTGGGTTCATATATCAAGGAGACAATGAACCTCAAGCAGTGCAGAGACTACTGGACCAAGAAAAATGACTCTGGAGTACTGGAACCTATGACTGGCCAAGTCAAAGTCCACACTTGAATCCTATTGAAGAGAAGTGGGATGTATTGAATTAAGTTAAAAATAGATCGCACAAAATTTTTATCCAAAGCAAGTCTCTGGGAACAGCTGCAAGCTACAAACATGGATGCAAACAGTTGTTTTTGCATGTTTTATGAGGAAGGAAATGCATACAGCCCGTTTCTGAGACACCAAGGATGCACACTGTGAGCTTTGGTTAGAAACAGTCAATTCAAACAGAAACTTAAGTTGTTCAGAGGAAAACAAGAAAACTCCACAGGGCTCCTATAAGTACAAGACTTGAATAAATCTAGTTATGCTCCACAATAGAGCCAAAAAAGCAGCATGATACGGCAAGGTGTTCAAAGCGACAAACTCTTGGGCTCATTTTTGAGTTCGCTCAGGAGCTGAAAAGTGCAGTAGGGAGCTTCAGTTCTTGACAAGCAAGGTATAAATAATTCTGAGGCATATTGATCGAATGTATGATGGAAATGACTTGGAAAACTGGGTCCAGGTCAAAACAGTCCGATCTGATTTTACTTTTAAATCATAACTGACTCTGCAGAAAGTGTAGTTTGACACTGAAAGGTGAAGGTCTCCTCTGACAGTCTAATATTAAAAATTAAAGACTGGAAGATACAGTAATTGCTTTCCCCATGTCGACATCCATCTTAAATTTAAGTAAAGACAAATCCTGCGACACGTCTGTATACAGCACAGGCATATTCTCACGATGGGATACGTTTCTCTCCATGTCTATTTCAGAGATATTATAAAGGTGTCAGATCCTTGGTATGTGTTCTGTGCAAATTTTCTCTTGCCAACTGTCAATAAGCTCCTGAAGCAAATGCCTGTGAAATTAGCAGTGCATTACAAGTCACACACAAAAGGCATGGCCTCTTAATCTACAGGGTGACCTTTGGGGCTGAAGGCATGTGGTGTTTCCGTTAGCGTGTCGCCTGTAACAAATGCTAAACATGTGCACTAACCAGACAGTAAAACCTTATTATCGAAGTCACAAAGTCACATACTTAAGGGTCTGGTTGTGTAAGAACTGTAGGTGTCTTAATATATTCTGAAATGCATTCCAATCTCTAATATTTGCACACATTTCTGCACATATTTTTTGCAATTTTCAGTGGACTGCAGTTTGCAGTTTGTGTGTGATAATGCAGTTATATATGTATGTGTGTGTGTGTGTGTTCACCTGGCAGGTTGGGTCGCACGCCATGCGGGGCCCTGCTGGGGGTGATGCCCCTGACAATGCAGTCAAACAGAAAACTGATCTGCTCTCCTTCTGCACAGGACAAGAAGAAAACACCAGCCCCTGGAAGATGGAAGTGGAATAAGACATACTGTAAATAAGATGGATGACTTGAAAAAAGATGAGCTAGGAGAGAAAAACTGCATAAATCAGGAATAAACACGGAGTAGAATGCAGAGGTGGGAAAACTGTCTTCATAAATGCTTAAAATATTGAATAAAATCTCATTTTTGAGCAAGGCTAAACACTATTCAGTGTGGTTCAGAAGGCTTGCTGTGAAGACAAGGCTGTTCTTTGAGCTTACAATGACCTTTTTCTTGGAAAAGGTTATGTAAAAAGTCTATCAATTCAGCTCCCATTCTTCTATCAAGCCCACGCAGAGGTAGGTGCTGGTAAAAACACAAACAGCAAAAAAAAAATCCTGAAACATCAAAATCTCCCATCACTGACATATTGAAGAGACAGTCACAAAGTAAGCCCTTACTCAGGGGTTTGATGAAAAAAGAAAAAACATCTTTGTTCTAATGGAACTAAGTTTGCTCCTAATATAAAAAGAGAAACAGCTAAGAATGTAGGGCAGAAATAATATTTTCAAGCAACCAATATAAAAAAGAGTGAGTGTGTGTATGTAAAGACCTGTTCTATTCTTTGTATTACATTTTACCCACTAAACTACTTTTAAAAATCATGCATCCTGAGTAACTGAAAAGTATTTCTCACTTGAATTATCATCACCGAGTGTTAAATGTAATGGAAATCTGTCGGCCTCATTCGCCGTTATACATGTGGCTTTATCACTACCAGCAACCTTTTTCATATTACACACATCCATTGATCCATTGTAAATGTGAAATATATTGATTGTGTGGGCATTAAAGTCTACAGGGCAGGAGTCTGAAGCATCAGTCAAAGATATGATCAATAGTCAGAACTGTACTTACATTTCCATAGATTATCTTGTGTCAATATGTTTAATAAATGCCACACTTTACTCCGAACTTAATGTATGCATCGATATCAACACACACAGTGACGTCTGGGTCTGTAGCTCTTTCGACTCGCTGTTTAGAAAAAATCTGCACTGGGTTTGGGAAGCTTTTTTCCTTTAAATCAATTGTTTGTTTTCCTCAGAAAGTATAGGTTAGCATCACAACATTTTTAAAAAAGCAAATATATTCTAGTATTAAAAGGACAATTTGTTTCTGTTCGTATAAAAATATGTATTTTCTGCAGTTTTCACCAGGTATTTATTGGACCAGATGCTTGGGCTCCAAAGCAAATTTGACGTCGGCGTTAGCTGGCTCAACTATTCCTGAAACTCCTATCTGAGATGATGAGAATCATAACGGAGGTTATCAACTTTCTTTGTTAACCAGGGTTTCTTTGTCAGACTTTACCATCAAAGGGGTGTTTGTCACATTATGACTCTTCCTCTCCACATACTTTTTCTACTGTAGCTGCATGGCTTTGTTCAGTGGAATGACTAACATGCAGCTCAACAGATCTGCACATATAATTTAGTACTTTAGCAGAGATTCTATGTTGCTCATAATATAGTCAAGCTTACAGCAGATTTAAATCCTAAACTCTTAGCAGAACATCCAGAGCAGTTTAGCTGTGCAGCATCAGTTACCATGGTGACCTAGCAGGTTAAAAGAGAGCCACCTCCATGACAATGACATCTCTTTTGGCCCAACATATCTCAATAATCCATTTACCTTGTATCGTAGTCTATCCCTCAGGTCCTCATGTATTTCTAACAAGTATGCCAAGTTCTGCTGCAGGAAAGTTCGTCTTAAAAGTAGCAGATTTGTCTTCTGGTCTTGGTCATGGTGCTTCATATTAAATACATGCTGAAGCTTTTTTCTTGTCTGTAATGTAAACCCCTTCCAGCCAAACATCTGTGTCCATGATAACGGTGTTGATCTTATTGGTTCACAGACTTTTACCAACTACACATTAATATAAGCTAAGAGGCAGTGTTTTGTAATAAAGCAAAACCTGTTTTGTCTTTAAGATGCTTCACCACCTCTGACACTTCATCACTCCTGATGACAGGTCAGTCAGAGGGACAGTCAGAGACACTGTGACCTCTGTGGGTCATTGATACATTAATATCACCTCACAAGAGAGCTGTAAAAGTTGGATTTAACTTCCATTCACCCTCTGATCGGGATAGCAAAGAATCCTAAACCAAAGAAAAACACTGCAGCAAAAAGTGCTGTATAATATTTTATTGTGTGTGATGTGCAACACACAACACCTCCACACGTGCATCAGCGTACTACAAGAGGAGGCATGTGCATTCATACCCGCTGAGGGACATGGAAAGATTGCTGACATAGCATGTCAGCTTAAAATTGCTTTTATCTAGATCACAGGGTTTGATGGCCGTCCAAACTCTGCAGTGGATCATTTATTACTGTGCCTGCATGTGTGCACTAAAGACGTGTGTGTGTGTGTGTGTGTGTGTGTGTGTGTGTGTGTGTGTGTGTGTGTGTGTGTGTGTGTGTGTGTGTGTGTGTGTGTGTGTGTGTGTTTGTGTGCTACAGGGTTGATACAAACACATGTGGTCCTGATAAGCCAGAAAATATCTGTCCGGTTAAGACGTGGGCTCGGCTCCAAATATCATCGATTACAGAACACAGTGGCCTCATTATCACATCTAATAGAGGCTGCAGCTCTAACATCGCTCTGAACACTGCTACAGATTGTGACTGTGCAATCAAAGGCCCACGTCCAACAGACACCTATGAATACCCCCAGCTCAAGTGATTACTGTCTACTGTAGAGAAAGACTTTGCACAACACGACCGCCTGCTATCCCAAAGGAGCAGCTGGTTGGCTGTCAGGGAGTGTATGCATGCGTCAGTGCGTGAGTCCATGACAGTAAAAAGGCTTGTCATGTCACCGTGGTGCACATCTTCAACGATGCAGCCAGAATTTGTATCATCCGAGGCGCAGCTGACTTTCAAAATGCAGCCGCAGCAAAAAGCACAGTGGAGCAGCATTAGATGACAGAGAGACCTTTTACTGGTTCAGTAGAGCAAAGACGGACTCAAGGGAAATTAAACCGCTGAGAAAAGGCATTTTATAAGGCGCCAGTTCAAGAAGTCAAAACCAATACAGAAGTATTAGTCTCTATTAGCACAAGTATTCCCAACTATTTGCACATTTTTGCATTGGTGATGGCCTGACAATGTTCTGAGGAGCTCTTGAAATCAGTAGAGGAGCACAAAGGAAAGGTCATGCATGAGACAAAAACGTCCTCTCTAGATTTTGAATAAAAAGGAAATTTAGGCTTTTGTGCATAATTAAATGTGAAGCAATAAGCAGTATAATGTCTTCTGCTTGTGATTACAGGATATAGTTAATATGACTTCTAAGCAGTGCCGTGTTTGACCAATAATTCCAAAGTGGACAAACAAGTAACCACTGTTAGACTGATTTCAACTGTACAATTCTGCACTTTTGCTATGTAAAAATGACCCTTGCATACTCAAACAATCTACACAAATATTTTGACAGTAATATATTCTATAGTCTGACCAATATTAGATTTTTCCTATATTACAGAGTAGAATATATTTAGAATAGGATATGGAATACAACATACAGTGAATGCTAGATTGGTTCCAGATCCGATGTTTACTTCAGTTAATGTCTCAAATTTCTCTATTTGCATAAACCATATATACATTTACACATTTTATTAAAATAAATAAAAAGTATAAGACATCAAATTAACTACATGCATGAGCTGGAACAAAACTAGTTTGTAATGAATGTTCTATATTATATTCTAAAAAGTGTAATATTCACTAATGCTGAGGGTTTTTTTTCTATTTAGGTATATCACACATAACACAAGTGAACTCAATAGAAAAATTTCTGATGTCCTCTCCACCAAACTACATAGTCTCGACTATCAACAAAGCTATGAAATTCATGCTACAGATTTTCTCCTACCCGTTTTTCAGGTGGATGTAACGGTAATCACAAACATGTTTTCTTCTTGCTTATCTAAATGTCAGCTTATGCAAAAATTATATATACTGGTAACAAACAGCAACTTACGGTCTGCTACTGCTACAACTTATCAAAGTATCCAAATAAACAGCTTTGTTTATGATTTTCTAAAAAATTTAAATTCTGCCCATGTGTGATGATAATCTTACCACAGCTTTACCAACAGTAAAAGAACAGTAACACTTACTGTAAGTCCTGATCCCTCTTCTCTCCTTCCTTTTTAATAGAACTAATTTAAAAAGTTTCTGCTGTTGCTCCTTGTGCTAATGTAGACAAGTCTCTCTTTTGTTTTTGGAGACACTCATAGGGATCTTGCGTGCGTCTAATGCTGCAGTTATTTAATACACTAGCTGGAAGCCACATACTAAACACTTTCAGTGTGTTGCAGCTTACCTGCCTGAAACAAAGTAAAATGCTTCTGGATCACATCTCCATGTCAGGGGATAATATAGAATTATGAGTAAATAATAAAGATATCGAAGCTGTTGTTCCAGTTGCATAAATGTGTGAAGCTCTTTTGCTTTGGAAATGGGGATTCTCCATCCATCCATCCATTCTCTATACACCGCTTTATCCTCACTAGGGTCGCGGGGGGTGCTGGAGCCTAGCCCAGCTGACTCGGGTGAAGGCAGGGGACACCCTGGACAGGTCGCCAGTCTGTCGCAGGGCTACATATACAGACAAACAGTCACTCTCGCATTCGCACCTACGGGCAACCTCAGCATATTTTTGGACTGTGGGAGGAAGCCGGAGTACCCGGAGAAAACCCACGCATGCACAGGGAGAACATGCAAACTCCAAGCAGAAAGATCTCAGGCCCACCCCGGGATTCGAACCGGGATCTTCTTGCTGCAAGGCAAAAGATCTAACCACCACCGTGCAGCGAAATGGGGATTCTGATAGTTTTAAATAAACTCAATGGGGACACTCTCTCTGTGTGATGTTTTTGCACGAATATTGGTGCAGAAATGTAGTAAAGTTTTGTGACTGGGTGCAGTTCAGAGTTGTGCTGTGTTGAAAATAATACCAAAATATTGCAAGGTCCGATCTAGTAAGATAGTCGTTCCAGAAAAGCAACTACGGAGATCATTCTGACTTTAAGCCGACACATTGAGTAGCTACTAAACTAATGGAAAGGAGCGCATGTGTTGAATGAGGCTTTACAAATAATGAAGTTGAGGACATTCTGTAGGGCAAACGATGGCACCATTTTAAGCTTATCCTAAACCTAATTTTCTGAATTATGTTCTTTTAGGCTCCAATATTTGTCATGTTGCACTAATTCATGGGACAAAAATATTTTTACTCGTTATTTTTTTGGGGTAGCTTTTGGATAGAGCAAATCATTCACAATTATTTTTTGTTTGTGCACAAAAGGCTGAAAGTCTGCACACCACAAAACTATTTGCTTGCTTTGGAACATGTCATGCACTCTCACCAAATACAAATAAACATGCAAAAATGTAAACTAACACTCTGCTCTACTTGCACCACATGCAAGGAATGTCACTTGCCGACTTGACTCTCAAGTCTCTTTATTTTCTGCTGCCCCTGTGTCTGATGGGTAATATGTAGATGAGGTGAAGGTGAGGACTGTGATTGGACGTGTGGCCATCACACATTTTGTAGTTTGCTGAGCTTCCACTACAGGCGTGGGGTCTGGTATTTATAGATCAAGTGCATTAGAGCACTGAAACTAGATCCTGGAGAGCTCATGGTTATTCTTGTACACACACACACACACAGGAAAAGACAGAAACGTACTGCAAAAATACCTTCAGGAATTTAAATGTGTTCACTTATCACTGGAGCATCTCTAAAACAATATATCACAGTGAGGAGGTAGCTCTCAACTAGAAGTTATTTCCAGACACCTGAATAAGAACACAGCAGCTGGTACCAAGTTAACCCTCTGAATCCAAACCAGTTTCTGAATGGTTTTTGTATCCATAGCATTTTTCCTCACTGTGGGTCATTATTCACTGCAACATAAAGTCCTGCACCTCGATGGAAACTAACTAGGCCTAGAAGTAGCGAGAACTCAGAAATGAATTTTGTGCAGTATCACAAAGTTAGAATGCCATCAGTCATGGAAAACACTAAAGTTCAATACATTACCTTATTTATTTCACAAAAATCAGAAAAACAAGAAAAAAAACAAGTTCAACATTTTCAAAGTGCCTAGAGCTGTTACCACAACTGGAAAAAATGGTGGCTAAACACAGATGTTTTACTATCTACTTTTTTATTCTTCTATCCGTTCTGTGTCAGATGAAAGCCCCTGATTTTTTGTCATGCAACTGTTGGCCACAGCTGAGTCACTAATGTTTTCATAGCTGCAATGAAAAGTGCACAATTTTAAAAGCATTTTGTTCTTTTACAGAATCTGGTTAATGCAGTTCATTTTTGGCTTTTAAAAAAAAAAACACATGTAGATTAAATTGATTTTTGATTAAATAATGTGATTTTAAGCTTAGATTTGGATAATTTTCTCAACCCAACTATACATCACAGATAAGAGATTCAAGGACCATAGGAAAGGTGAAAATCTGATGATTTTTTAATGTTTTGTAGTTTCTGTCTCTGATAAGCAATGGAATTTTGGCAATTTTTAAAATCTAACATGCCTTTCAAACTGAATCCTCTGAGATTCAGAGGGAAACATTTAAACATGGAGTCATTAAATACATTTCTTGACGTCTATCTATCTCAATCTCGCACATATCCCCACCCAAAAACATAAAGCTGCCTCTCATTCTTTACAGTCATGCCCACATCAGCTGCACATTCAGAGGATACCTAAACCCTGGCAACCACACAAACACAGCAGTATTTAGTGTACAGTGTGCACAGTTCACACGTGGAGTGCCATTTCTGACATGGATAAAGTTACCCTATAAACACCTGCAATAAATCAGATGTTTTCATATTGCAGAGTGTGTCTGAGTGACAGTTCTATCAACCTATGAGCACTACAGTGAAATGAAAAGGAGGATCTATTTATCTAGTAGAGGCCTTTAAAAGGGAGAGTTTAGTTTATCATATAGACTGTTCCTGGACCAAAGACTTAATGGTTGGTTAGACTTTTAAGTTTGACCTCAGACTTGATCAAAAGTCATTTTTAGCACCCTACCTGTGATTCTTTGATAGTCTGACTCACCGGATGTAGACTGTAGGTAAAAGTCTGCCATTTGTACAGCGCACTTCACACTACATACTTCTTTTTGTGCGCTGACAACCTTTCAGCATCAGTAAAGATTTGGATCATGCAAGACAGACCTGCTCGTTTTCTTAAGCAACCCTTTTAATTAACTTTATGTGCAATTTCATTCAAAAAAATCTGATCACTCGCATTTCACCCGTGCTCCCACAATTGTCAAAATCATTTCATTGTGAATTTCAATGTCCCTACTCTGGTCTAATGCTCCATTTTCAATCAAAAATTTTATCTTATCTTTTATGCCAAACATATGTCTTTGTTGAATGTATTGTCATGGATTTTGTGACCTTCTGGATTTGTCCTTTAACCTATAATTTCCCCATTTAGTTATTGGATTCATACAGCTTCAAATGTGGTCAGAAGTTAACTGAAACACACCACCTTTGATCCTTCAAAAGAGACACTCTGCCATGTGTGCACCACATTTCACACAGCAGTCTTCTCCCTGTCCTATATTTGCATGGTACAGCTATTAAAATCCCCTTTACTATGGGAAACCAAAACAGCAACCTCTGAGCAACAACCAACATGCTTCAGCTTTTTCATGAAGATCTGGATTGCACAATATGGCAGGCATGTCTGGTTCTTTTGGTGAATTAGTCATTTTAACCCTTTAAGCTTCAGTGTACCGCCGGCGGTACACCTACTAATTTGCATAGGAATTTCAAGAATGTCCGACGGCCACAAACGCGCTTATACAAACACTATACACCGATGGAAAGCTTAGATTCTCATGAATCTGCCGGTATAAACCACTTTCAGATGCGATTACCACAGCGGGTGAGAAAAACACATTTGTCTGACAAAAACAAATATTCATCCATCCGTTCTCTATACACGGCTTCAACGCACACAGCGCGACTCACATTTCCGGGTTCATTATTATACACAAAAAAAAAGATTCCACAAAAAACGGCCATAATCCAACCTTTTACATCCAGATGACACAAGCCAGGAAACTATTTTGTCCAAAACATGTCCTGAAGTCGGTATAAAATCCCCGAATCGGTCCTTTTCAAGGAAAAGCACCTCGCGATGCCCGTCCAATATTCCCCGTATTTTTCGTAATTTTTTTATTTAAAAATAGAATATTAGCGATTTTTTGTACTGAAAACGGCTGGAATTGACTGAAGCTTAAAGGGTTAATTAAGTTTATGTGCAAAGTCAGTAAGGAAAAGCTGTTTACTCACATTCTGTTGTAAATTCTCCTTTCTACTTCCATTTTCCCACGCTGTCAGAATCACCTCAATCTCAATACAGTGTCACTACTCTCATCTAATGCTCTAGCTACCCATGTTCTTTGAGTAAATCCACCAGTAAACCCTGTTCTTTAAATGGAGTGTGAAGCTGTCACTCCTCCTTCCAGGAAATTTATTTTGCATCTCCGCTACTCCTCATCTTCACCTCATCCAGGATTGTCCAGAATATTTCAACCTGTCTTCATCAGCCATCTGCCAACTTTACTTCACCACCACAAACAACATCTGGACTCCAGGAGGTCGTGTCATCAACTCCTACCTTCATCTGTGACTGCGCTTTTTGAAATAGCTTCTCACTGGAGTCTAACTGCCAAAATACTTGATTTAGTATGATCATGTTTGCAAAAAAAAACAAACATTTGTTCTCCACTTTCTCAAGATCGCTTTATCCTGATTGACAGTGCTCGCCTGCCTGCATGCAGATGTGCCATCAAAGCAAGTTACCCCAATACTACTGTGCAGGGCCCCGATCCTGGGCTTAGTGCCATTGAAAAGGAGTGTGAGTTTTTTTTAACCCTATAGCAGAATAATATTGGGGCAACTACATTGTTTTCCAGTACTGTGGCTGTTTTCCAGTACTGTGGCACCGTGGGGTGTTCTAACTGAGACTACACTTCCACCTTAAGACTACAAAGATGGAAATAAAATATTGACTGTATTTCTTCTTGTTCTTATGATCTCCAGAAAACAATGTCAATGGTTCACCCATTTAGGTGCCTTTCTGGAGTTTACATCAAGATCATGTGATGTGACCAAAAGCAAGAAGCAGAACAACTAAACTGAACTCTGAACCCCAACAAGGAGGACAAAGTGCTCTAAAACACAAAAAAGGTGAACATTTGAACATGTAGACATTTTTGACAACTGGATAAATCTCATCTACAGAGGAAGATGATGTAAAATGAACATAAATGTTTTGTCAACTAGAAGCACTTTCTATTCATGTGAGGGTATCTTTTAAAATAGTCAAAAATATTTGGGGGAAACATCAAATGAATCTGAATGTTCAGTGAGTATTTTTCACAAACTGAAACCTGCTATCTTTTATTCCCTTTTCCGAACTCTACAATCGTTCCTCTTGGAGAGATTTCTCCCCGATTGTTGAATAAGGGATAACGCTCTTTGATTCTGAGAGACTGACTTCCAAGTTAAGTTACTGTATCCATGACTTTCTATAATGTAGTTTCAGCCAGTAGAGCAGAGAAGAAAATACCAATAACAAGACAGAGCAAAGGATGTGAGACACTACACACCGCCAGTAATCATCTTTTAGTTGGTATTATTAAAGTGTTGCCCTTTCTGGCTGCGGCCAAGTGTGTAAATAAATAAGAGCTTCTCAGTTACTCACAGTATCCACAGCGAGTTCCTCCTTCGAACACGAAGCCATTTTGCACGGCGCCGTATCGACGCAAGGCTGACAACTTCCAGTGGCCGATGACGACGGGAGGGAGGCATCTGGTGAGGACCAAGAGGTTGTTGCACAGGTGGAGGGAGGCGGGGCCGCTTTCCAGCTTGGTACCAGGTTCGACATTGACACTGAACCTGTGGACTGAAGAGGAGAAAAAAAGCAACGATAAAGTTTGAAAAGAGTAAACAGTGCAAGCATGTGTGTTTCAGACACACATCAAGTCACTTAAAAATGACGGAAGTGTCATTAACTCTAAAGAGCATCAATCAGATAAATTAGATGAAGCATGATAGAATCTCACACACAGAAGTGCATGAACACGCATGTGCCATGTAGCTGATGGCTGTGGTAATAATGATTGAACAGTTCTTTAAGCTTTGCTAGTTTCAATTTGTCACTGCTTATTTTCAGCAGATGGCACTTAATCGGTGCCAAGTTCTGTCTCTCCGTCTGAAAGGCCTGAAGTGTACAATGTCACATGTTGCATGCATGCATGTATACAGTGTGTGTACTGACAGCATCCCTAATAGAGCCAAGTAAATGACAGCAATTCATGCTTTGGTGCTTTTTTTAAACAAGCTTTAAAAAGAAGGAGAAAAAATGAAATTATAGAACATGAATCAGTCTGCTCAAAGAATGACTTTTTGTAAAGGCTTTATAAAGAAAGGTCACTTTGCCTCACCTCCAACTGAGTGAAGGGTTCAACCTGAGCACCTCTAAATGCAGCCAGCCGGGAGGCTAAAACGGCCAAATGCAGCGTGTAGCTAAGGGTAACATCACCATCAAGCAAGTGTTACATCTCAGCAAATGTTCAACTTAGCATAATGAAATTATGTAACTCCAAAGGGTGCCACAGAGGTAATAAATCAGTAGGCTTTGACGACTTTTACCAGCGATGTATGAGTGCATGCAATTTGCACAAAGGTTAAGCAAAGGTGAAGTGGCTTCTACATTTGGTCAAAGGAGAGCATTACAGCCAGACTTTGGAAATACTGCTGCCAGGAAAGAGACATCTGTAAAGGAAGTTGCAGTAGAACTATAACAAGGACTTCAAAGCTATGTTTCACTAGTTAAACTAAATATCTATTATTTCTTAGTGGTAGCTTTAGAAGATTTTATTTTAATCGGCAGAAGGACCAAAAAAGAAACAAGTTACTATCATTAAACTGGAAGATATTCTTCAACATTTGTACCTAAAAGGCTTCTGTGTGCCATAAACAAATCAATGGGAGATAAAACTGTGCAACATTCACATAGCGGCAGAGGAACAGAATGTTTATGGCTAATACAATTAAGGCACAGGATGGAGCCTTGAAAATATCCTGCAGGTGATATTCTGGGAGGAACAGAAAGAATTACTAGTTCAGAAAAACATTTAGAAATTCAAGTGCTGACAGTACGGTCTGGTGAGGCACAGAAACAGTCAGTTCAGCTCACAGCTTGTCTCTGAAGCACAGTTAAAGATCAGACTGGAGACATTTAAATATGGTATTAAAATGCATGATGGCAGCAGGGGCATTTCTCAAGAAGACTAGTTAAAAAAGAAAGTTTGGACAGTGGGGAAAAGGTATTTTGAAGATTTCAAGTCAAAGTTTTTACATATTTATATTGGTAGTTTGTTGGCAGATCAGAACAAAAAAATCATAAAAAACTCATTAGTGGACTGCATAGAACAGTAACAAAATGAAGACAAATACTAAAAACAAGCACACAAAACCACAAGTCCAAACTGACTTTTCTGAACAAGTGAGAAGCTTAACCGCAGCGTTTAACCAAAGCAAATAATTTACTGTTAATTTACTGAGTAGTTTTATGTTTAAAAATAAAAAAAGAGCCTATCACACTGAAGAAGTCTGACTCATTAAAACTGATAAAATATTGAGTTGAGTACAGTGATAGGATTTAATTACTTTCCTTTTCTGGGAACTGAATTTACAAATCAACTGAATAACTGTGACCAAAAAAGAAGATTGAAGTTTATAGCTACAATCAGGCATGACATTTTGGGCGGTCCTAGGCAATACTTTAGAAAATCGGCCATATTTCAGTGGTACAAGATCAGTGCATTCAAACCTGTGCATTTTGCATATTTCATGCATTACACAAAACTCTGTAAAATATCAGTTTCTTCTACACATACAAGAATCTGTAGTCGTGTTCAGTATTTCTACTTAAAGAAGAATATGTGCAGTACTAGTATTTCTTATATCAGTTTCCTCTACCCATGGAAGAATCTGTGCAATATTCTTATTAATCAACATATCGATATATGGATATTTTCCACATCCAGATGAGTCTGATATCTGAATTTCCACATATTAAAAGAAAGTCTACGATATCAATAATATTTATGTAAATTTCTTGTGTATTTTTTTCTACTGACATCCTAATATTTTATACTTATACTTGTAACCATCCACTGCCCCAGCAGAGCCCTCTGGTCGTCCACTCAGATGGTGTTGGACGTGCCCAGGTCTCGGTACAAGCAGCGGGGTGATCGTTCTTTTGCTGTTGCCACTCTGAGACTCTGGAACACACTTCTACTGGAGCTTCGTGTTCTCACCGACCTGTCGCTATTCAAGTTCAGACTAAAAACTCACTTATTCAGATGTGCCTTTGACTCCAAGCACTGTTTTAGTTTTATGTCATCCCAAAATGCCATATTTAAATGTTAGCAATTCATCTTTACTGCATTTTGGTTTTATGTTGTTTATGGTTTCTATGGTTTTGCACTAACCAAATTGTATTGTTTTGTTTTATCACGCTGATGGAAAGCACTTTGGTCTTTTATGTTGTTGTAAAGTGCTCTATAAATAAATTTTGATTGATTGATTCCATTTTCTCACACTATGCCCATTGCTGCTGCAACACTGCAAATTTCCCTACTGTGAGATTAATAAAGGCTTATGTTGTCCTATCTTTTTGTAATAAAATATCATTTTCAGTGTTTAGATTGTATATGTTTGGCAAGACTAATGTCCTAGCTGTGACTATAATTAACAGATGGGTTTTATATAGAAAATGAAGAAATTATCTATTTTTCCAATTATCCTATGGGGTGTAATCATTGAACAATAACCTCTTAAAGGATCATTTTGATGTATTAATCACATTTATGCCACAATTTAGGGACAAATATGACAAAGTGGAAAACTTAACTTTCATTATTTACCATATTCCAAACCGTAAAGATAATTGTATTTTTTATAATCCACTGCACAGAGTTGGTAAAAACAATGCAGAAATACAGGAATAATTGCTCTGGTGATCAGTTTTCGCTGACAAACGCATTTTGGCTTCACCACTCGAACTGCTCACCTGCAGATAATTAAAATTGACTCGGTTAACTTTTGCACCACACCGACAATAATTCTTGCGTGATTTACGTTAAGTTACGCAAATAAAAAACCGCACCGTCGCGTCCATTTATGTCAACTGTAACAAAACACGTAGATATTAGTTGTTAAAAGATTAAATAGTCAACAATAAAGTCTTAAAATTACCTCAAGTACTGCTCAACACATTTCGCCAAAGCGGAGGGAGTCAGAGTGGACGTCAGGTTACACCCGACGTCATTACGTAGCGGACGAGATCAGAGCTCTGATTGGCTCATAGTAGAGCCACAGAAATATGGATGCTGGACTCCATCAAACTGACTCTTTAACAGAAGATAGTGGAGAGTCCATAGGAAAGACTGCATCACGTCCTCAAAAATAGATGGGAACCAATACAGCTAGGCAAAAAATGCCTATGGGGGTGGGGATATGTGTGCGGCGGCGGCGGCGGCGCAGCCATAGATATATATCTATGGGCGCAGCGACTTCCAATCGCTGGGCCGTTTACAATCGTCGTTAACGAGCTATCGTTAACGTCGTTACCATCTCGCGAGAGTATCAGCGACAATAAAGTGCTCAAACTTGAAATGAAATCGGCGGAAATCAGCGGATCCGCGGAAAATTCTCATCCCTGAAAATGCTATTTAAATATAAGCAGTAGTAGTTAAAATATTCACGTCAAAATCCTGGTTTGTTTCTTCTGAATATCGGTGGTTGAACTACTTGATATCAAATAAATCTTACAATGATTAATGGGAGAGGAAAGAAGACAGAACAAAGTTCTGATACACAAATATGCTTTCAGTTTTTGGACTTTTTCTCTGATCATCAGTTTTTGGTGAGATGCTGGGTCATTTAAACATTTATTGAACTGAAACCATGTCAGAAGTTTGGAGGGAAAAATCACTATTTAGTGGAGCTGTTAGTAACTCTCAGACATTTGAAACATGAGCCGACTACACAGCGATTTTTCAGTGATTAGTCGGCTGGAAATAGATGGTTTAATCTTTACCAAAGTGTAGTTTTGTTGAAGATTGCTTTATAACTCACTGTGTCAATTCTTCATCTTAAAAGGAACTTCAGCTGTCAGACAATTGTAGTAAAAGTATGATATTTCACTCTAAAAAGTAGTGGAATGGGGGGGGGGGGGGGGGGGGGGGGGGAAGCAGCATAATTAGAAATACACTAAGTACATAAAAACTTACTTGCACTGCTTTTGCATAACTGTGTAGGTGAAGCTTCTAAATCTAAAGGATGGGCAGAAACAAACCGCCACTTGGAAATCAAGCATACTTTTACCTTTTCACTTCAGGTCTGTCTTTTCAGTTCAAAGTAAGGAACGTTGTGAAGTTGAAGCAGTAGATTGTGCAGATAGACATTAACTAAAGTGATACATCTGTCGCATATGTCTGCTGTCAAAATACATCTTTAGCTTCTCCGATCGCTTTAAACAAGCAGCCTCCAGTGTTTTCCCCCTAACCTGTATGAGTGACAGCAACTCAACAACACACTGCTTCACTCCTTCATCCCTTGAAGCCAATCAAACTACAATGACACACACAGAGCCACTTTCCGACTTGAAAAGTAGTAAATGACTGACAATACAATGCTGTAAATTAGCTTCACAGTTGGCCTAGTATTCATTGCACTTTGTATTAGATCAGTGAACAATCACAATGAACAGCAAGTCTGCAGGAGGTGCTGAGATTTGTGGCTTACCAAACCAGTAATGAAATTTATTAAATTCTTCCCCTTTAAATCCTGTTCACATTTACAACAGCTCAGTTTAAAAAAAAAATAAATAAACTTAATCTGACGAAATTGAAAGTTCAAAATCCCAAAGAAAGAACATATAACAACTAACAATAACAAAACATGATATTGACTAATTCACACGTGTATCACTTCACAGGTCTTTTTTAACACTCTAAATAAGAGGGGTGATACCGCAGCAGCTTGTGTGTAAAGTCAGCAGAGGTCAAGGACTATTTGATACCATTATTGTAAACAAATTAGACAAGTTTCAAACAATTAAATCCGAGATGATCATTCTTATAAGAAAACAACCATCTGAGCATTTTGCTGTGACCACTGCTGCTAGAAAATAAACTGTACAATTGGGAAATACTGCAAAGACTTGATCCAATAAGAGACTTAATAAATTGCTTTTTTCAGTCTCTGTTAAGGCAGTGATCTGTGACATCTTTGAACAGCTATAAGGACTGTGACATCCACAAGGCCGAACCACTGACCTTCTCCCAGACTGTAGCGGATGCGGGCGTCCCAGGCCAGCAGGGCGTCTCTGCTGTTGAAGCCCAGGACCAGCATGTGATTCAGGCAAAGGATGGAGAGGCTGTAGGATACTCCGTCATACCCAGGACCCGGCTCCACACCACAGATCCCCTGAAGGAACACACAGTAAAACTATTAGTGAGACTACAGATCATATCACCAACATAATCTTTTTTTTTTTTAATTATTTCCTTCTTCCTACGATTCAAAGCTGAGGTCAGAAAAATCTGACCCGATGAAATCCTGACATCAGGCGTGGATACTTTTGTAGCTGCATAGTGACAAACTGAAACACGAGACCGAAGCACAAAGCAATCTCAAATACCAGAGAGTGAGATCTGTGACCAGAGAAAGCAAGAGATCTTGTGACGCTCTGGTTCTTTTCTCGGTTTACTGAGGGAATTTCTCGGAACGAGTTCATGCAGATAATAATGATGTTCACTGAGATTTCTTATATGATACTCTAGATGACCCTTGTGTGTAAATCTATATACATTTAAAGAGGGGGTTATATGCGCTTGTGTTTATTCGCTTTCCTTTTGCACTGGTTTTCTATGTTTAGCACATTTTCTTACAATTTTTTGGTCAGTGCTTCAACAGTTAGAGCAGTTTGTGCATTTTTAGCCATCCATGTGTCATTAACATCACATTACTGTGCATCTATGCAACAACAGCATCATAACAGCACCAGGAAAGCTAAAGTATATGAGAGAAAATCATTAAAAAGCTGCATTAAAGCTGCCACCAGCACAGACATCCTGCACCTGAGATCAAAAACCTTCTGGTTCGCGGTTAAACTCACCTCCAGTGTCACACTGAGTCTCTCCTTGTGGCTGCCGCTCTTCTCCTTCCCTTTCTTCTTCTCTTTATACACCAGCAAAGACAGACAGTCTGAGACACACAGAAAGAACTTTATGCACTGACAGACTTTAAAGTACATTTCGTGTTTAATAGCAGAATGCAGGATTGCAAGAGCTCACTTTTTTCCTGATCCCCGCTGCATGCCTGCCTGTCTAACATGGCACAGCTGTCATAACAAACCCTGAAACAATGAGCTGATCCACTGGCACAGCTGATAATGACAGTCAAGCCACAAATACACACTCATATTGACACACAGGGCAGAGGAGAGCGGAGTGGCCGACAATATTCCCACCACTCTTGCCAGTTTCTTCAAGGACACAGCAGTGGGCTTCTGAGCCATGTGTTTTTGTATGCTGAGGGGGGATCAGTGTCTGTCCTCACAGCATCTCAAGTGAATTCACTTTTCAAGACGTGTGGCAATCTTTGTTGTCAAGATTTCAGGGAGGAACCTCTGGTACACTTTGGCAATGTCACAGTTTATTTTTTATTTTGTGCTTGGAAGGCTTTCAAATAATTAACCTTTAATCCGACAACCACTGATAAAGCCTTAGAATGTAATAACCAGACTCGCAATTTGTACGGGGCGACAGGGTTCATGTTTTGTCTGCACCTTTTTTAATATTGATCTTGGCCACTTAAATATATTCACATCGATCACTTCAGCTGATGTAGTTTCACAATGTCTACGCCTGTTGACGCGGACACGGTGCGTTATGCGCTCCGTGGCGCGCAGCCAAGAGACAAATTGGCAAGCTGTAATTAGTTAAACTGCAGAAAATTGGAAGAGATTAGAGCGGGATGATACGGATGAATAAACAGCAGATCTTTGTTTCGCTGCGAAAATGTGCAAATCACGAGTGTGGGATAATAAGAGCTGATTGTAAAAATAGAAACGGTTTGGCACATACCTGCGACCGGAGAGGGCTTCCGAAGAACGACCCACCGAGTCTTCCACTGTGGAGAAGTTTGTAAAGAAAGAGTAAATCAGCAAATACATTCCCGTGGTTGGACTGGAAGTGTGGGAGTAAAGTTAAAGGTGTAAAATGAGAAGAAAACTTGTGGAATTGACCTTTTTTCCATCTCTGAATTTGACTTGTCCCTCCGCGACAACTGTATCCGTCATCTTCTGTCATGGTTCCGCGCAGCTGTGTGTGTGTGTGTGTGTGTGTGTGTGTGTGTGTGTGTGTGTGTGTGTGTGTGTGTGTGTGTGTGTGTGTGTGTGTGTGTGTGTGAGGGGGTCACTTTTCAAAATAGCCCCTCCAGGCCCAGCCGGCAGACTCCTCTCTCTCTCCCCTGCAGTCGGAGCACCGAGGCGGGCAGACAGCAGCCTCCCCAGCGGGCCTCTGTCATGTCGGTCCAGTTGTCATCCCGTGTCAAGCGCTTACTGTTTACACTGGAGCTAATTGAATTAAAAGGGCATAACTGGCGAACCTTCCACTTAACTCTTCTGACTTTCTCCCGGCCGGGTGTTAGACAGGGATTCACGTTAATGCTGAGCTGTGGAGCCTCAGCTCTGTCTGTGGAAATCCAGTTTAATCTGGAAAAGCTGGTTTGTCAATTAAGAGACCAAAATGAGAACATTGGCTGCAAATCTGCGACAATGAATAAAAGGTTATGCAAGATGTAATAAAGAGGAAATGATTTTATTGTGCTGACATCATATGTCCCATTGTCCACTGAATGAGTTTGCTGAGGGCAGAGGAGGAAACAGGAGTCCTGCTGGTTTTACTGGGTTCCAGTGATGGACACAGACAGTCTTTACTGGGAAGCCAGGCTGACACCATTAAACACACTGGAGTGGCACTGAAGGTGATATCTCGTTATTTCTTTTTTCTGTGTGGCAAATCTATGTACACTGTAACATATATATATATATATATATAATATCAATAAAATTATTTTTTAAATAGTGACACACCTTAGGTAAAATAACTGAATAACTATGAGACGTATTTTTAAGGAAACTGAGTTTTTTCTTACGTGTAAAGATTAAAATACATTTGTTACAATCTTTTTCATTTTTGTAAATAAATGAAATTGTTAAACTGTTACTGTAAATATGAGTTCTAAATGATTTAGGTAATTTTGTCAAAATTAGATGCAACTTGTATTAATTATGTAATTTTACATAAATGTGTTTGTTATATGTTGAATTGATGAATTCAGTAATTTGGGGGGCTCCACATGGCACAGTATTAACACAGCTGTTTTTTGTTTGTTTGTTTTTAAAATGTAGACCAAATTGTCCATTTTTTGAGCCACTTACTTTTATTATTTGTTTTTTTAGGCATGACTGTTACACATAACCTGTAAATGACTTAAAAATAGACTGGAACAGTGGTTTGTTGATTTTTTTTAGTTACAATTACATTAGTGTTTGGTTATAACTCAACAGGCTTCATTACTGGTTGGTTGTGGCTGACTTGGGTCACTCTTGTCTCACAGCAACAAAGTCTATGTGGAATTTCAGGTTCCTGTCATTAAAGAATTTGATATTTTGCTGTGAGCCTCCATTAGATCAGGGTTTTATTCCCAGAAGGACAGCTGAACTAAATAGCTCTGGATTTAGTGCCAGGAACAACAACTGACATTCATTTCTCACAGAGAATCATTATTTTCTTGCCGTTCCTTTTTCAGAATGTTTACTTAAATTTATTTTAAAGGGCAATCCACAGATTTTACACCTGACGTTGAGTTTACCTGCCAGAATTAGTACTCCTCAGTCTGTGAAAACAGGTGAAAAGTGTTTTTATGTAGCTCTGGATGAGTTTGCCAAGTCTGTGGGAAGAATCCTGATGATACCATCAAGAATTGCATTCTGGGAAATGTAGGATCAAACATTTTAAGACTTTAACTTATCCTGAAGAGCAAAGGTTTGAGCAAATTACAGCCTGTGTTGCTCTGATTTTGTCAGAGGCCCCCAATTTCATGGGAAGGTCATAAATCAGTAGTCCTCTTTTAAATTACAAATTTAGGCCAAAATACAAAACAGACAGTGACACAGAGGGCTCATGTATTGCCAGTGATGTGGGATGATCTGTCCCAACTCCACACTTTAAACTCTTTGTACAGTCTGTGCTACATACCAATTAGTGTGGATACATTGTCTGCAATTAGCATAAAATACATGAATACATTTTACAATGTGTGAGGAACTGGATATCAACGAAACTGTTACTTTGAAATGCCACTTTTAAACATCACAGTTTGTTTTGCTGTCTGAGGTGTTCGAAGAGCTGTTTCAGACATCTACAACATGATTAAAAGATCGATTTTTGCTGTTGAGCAGCATTTCCATGTCCTAGTATTACTGCATTTTGGGACAAAGTGTAGATTACTTAAAAGTCAAGGATTTTTCAGTACACAACTTAATGAATATCAAATTTCCAGTATGAATACACTGCTAGAAGTTGAAAAATTGCAATAATTTAATAATAAAAATAATAAATCTATTAAAAGTGCATTGGAACTTTAAAAGTATGTGTTACCTGCTAGAAAAAGTAAATATTGTAATACTGTAACCTTCAAAAAGTGTGAAATTATTAGTTGATGTAAAACAACAAAACTGTGTAATCTTATGGCTGTAAAAGAACAAATTACTATGATATTATATATGTATGTTTTTTTTGTTTTGGGGTGTTTTGTTTCACAACCAAATTCATACTTTTTCTATGATTTTACTAGATATCATTTATAATTTACCAAACAGGAAAAAACTGTAAAATTGGTGAAAAATTATTTAATATTTTCAAATCTTTCCTTTCAAGTAACAGTACATATCTGTAAAATAAAGCTATTTTTGTTGATTAAAATAACTGATTTTTAACACAAATACTATTTTTTTGACATGGACATTATTTAGTGTCTGCCTGTTTTTTGTAGTTTCATGTAAATTCATACATTTTCATTGGTGATTAGTTGTGATTTGCCAAAACAGGGAAAGCTGTAAAATAACATCTAAAAACTATTTTTAAAAAATCATTTAAATTATTTTTTTTTAAATCCTGAAAATGTATACTTTTTCCTCAAATAATGGCAGAAATCTGTAAAATAAATATATTTTTGCTGAGTTAAAAGAACCAAGTTAGTCATTGTTAAGTGTTGTAAAAGAACCATTTGTAAAAATACTGCTTTCATTGTGGACATTATTTACAATTTTGGCCTGGTTTTCAATGGTTACCATCTAAATTGGTCCTTTTTCTATAATTTTGCCAGTTATCTGTAATTGAACAAAACACTAAATATCTAAAATAACTAACACTTGTTAATAGTTGAAAATAATGTTATTTTGCTTTACAGTATGATCAAGCTGGAGCAAAATTTAACTTCTTTATGGGCATTACAATCTAAAAAAATGCATAATTTTTAAAATATTACAATACTTAACATGTGAAGTAATTACCTGAAGAGATAGCTACATACAGTGGAGTGAAAGCGTAATATTTCCCTCTGAACTGCAGTTGAAGTGCTTAATGTCGTGCTTTAGTTAATATATTCCCTCCATGCTCTGTACTTGCTGAGTGTGTTGTATGGAATTGGGACACAGCTTTTGATTAATCTCCTCCTGTCATCTCCTAATAGCAGCGCTCAGTCGGGAGCCTTGGAGCAGCTGCACCGATGTTGACTCTGGGCCCTTCGCCTCGATTTTCAACTGAGACACGGTTTCAGTCGCTGCAAAGACCATCAGTGTGGTCAGACAGACGACGTCAGCAGGCCAGACAGTCTGTGAGTCAGCTTCTCAGACAAAAGTGGCCTTCAGCTTGTTCCGGTCTATCTGTCCTTTGCCCTCACTCTGCCCCAGCTGTCTCTTGGCTTTGACCATGGAGGGCAGGTCTGAAGTCTGGTACACGGCTGACCTCATCCTGCTGCCACGGCAACGCAGCTCCAGTGCCACACCCTCCCACTTCCTGTCCAGCTCGGACCCCTGGGAGCCCCGCAGGTCTCGGGAACCTCCACGGTTTTGCCTGGCGTCCTCAGGGTCAGAATTCCCCCCGATTTTGTCCAGATCCAAGGCTCTTTTTGGGGTTGTGTGGCTGGAGCGAGACAAGGGTGACTTGGATTTGCAGCGTGAGCGAGGAGGAGGCCTTGGAGGTGGAGGCGGTGGAGACTGAGAGGGAAGGATGGGGTTGGAGGAAGTTGTCCTTCTGCTGGGCATTTTGAAACCACCTCTTTCCCTCCCTCTCCACCAGTCTCTGTCTTTACCTGGGAAGAAGAGGCTGCTTTAAAAAAAAAAAAAAAGGGAGATGCCAAAAAGGAGACAAAGAAATGCAAAAGCACTCAGTGGCACCGCAAACTCTCCACATGCAAGAAACACACGTCCAAAATAGAGGCAAAATGTTCTGCTGTTCTTGGCAAGAACACACAGACCGCAAACTAAAGCTGGAAGATCTCCTCGTCCTGCAGTGTATTTCTGTGTATGTGAAAAAGGACTGCGAGAAATTAAGATAATTATTCACAGTCTGACAATTTCAGTTACAGATCACACTGGTGGCCGTGACCAGCCTGTGGCCAACTGTTCCAAAACTATAGGTACTGTAGCACGCACACTCACACGGAGATGGGAGGCAGCAGGAAACTAAGTGGATGCGACAGATATTCCCATGCCGGCTCTTGGCTATGACATCATGGGAAAGACGGTTAGAGGGTGTTCAGTGTGTGTGTGTGTTTCTGCCAGTGGAAAGAGAAACATCTTTTGCTTCCATCTTAGTACAAACTGCTGCCATCTACTGGCTCAGGGCAGGAGGGACATACTGTCCAATATGTTGGTGACTTTGTTTCGTCAGACTTTTTAAACTTCTTCCTTGATGCCACTTTGAATTCAAATCGGTTGCTGCATTTTCCCCTCCTTTGAACCCTCTGAGCAGTTTCCAGGTGTTCACTGCAGCATAAAGTCCTGCACCTCAAGCATGAAGCAGAGACAAGCCAAGAATGTCTTTTGTGCAGTATAAAACTGTTAAAATGCTATAAATCACTTTAAAAAAAGAAGCTCTTTTGATTGTTTTTTCCCCAAGTGCCCATGTGTGTTACCAGTACTGGGAAAAAATGGTGGCTTTACACACTATAGGTATTTTACTACTTACGCAGCATTTTCAATTTCTACTGCATTCTCTGTGTAAAAACAGACTGGATTTTAATTGCATAAGGAGCACAGAACATTTTTTATTTGTTATTTTTTACAGAATCTATTTAGCATATTGTGGGTGATTTTTTAATGAGACAAGTAGACTAAAGTTATTTTGATGAAATATCTTGATTTTAAGGTTAGCTTTTATGGAAACAGTCAGGGCTGGAATTAGAGAAAATTTAAAATAGTGTTTGTCCAGTATCACACCGTTATATTGCCATAAATGTTTTGTTTTTTTTAAGTTGAATTTATTTAATTATTTATGTACCTTTTTTATTTTTTGGGAAAAAATGGAATTGACATGGACAGTATTTTGTCAAGTGCCCATGAGTGTAACTAAACTGTAAAAAAACAGTGACTCTACATACTATATATATATTTAACTACTTACATTTTTAATGTTTACTTAATTGTTGACCTTCTACTCGGTGTACACGTAGCTTGCACCTCAGCAAAAAACTCCCTGAATTTGTTGTCATCTTATCGTTAATCACAGCTATCAGGCAATCACGGCTTCACAGTTGCGCTGGGTAGTATGGAATTTTGTAGCTTTTACAAAATCTGCTAAGTGTAAATGGTAGATATTTTGTTAAACATGTCGACTAAATTTATTCTCATGAAATGTCTGGATTCTAAGCTTAGTTTTGGTTAAGTTTTCCAATGGAATGGGACATCACAGCTGAGTAGTTTAAGGACCACTGAAAAGCTGATTCACTTTGTTTTTGCAGTTTGTAGTTATGATAACTTTTAAAAAGATAACACGTCTTTCAAAGTCCTGTGATGGGTTTTTGGGCTCAGAGGGTTAAGCTGCCTTGTCTTAGATAAGAATAAACTATTTCAAAATGTAGGCTTTCCCACAGTTGACGTAACCATTGATAATGAGAACAAAGTCATGTTAATGTTAGTTTCAGCTGTGCTGGCTCTGCTTTAAGAAGTTTAAAAGGTCTGCAGTGACAAACAGTGTGAACAAAGACTGTGACAGAAAGATGGAAAATGAGCATCAGAGATAAAAACCTGTCTCTTGTGGCCTGCGGCTCTAATTGAATGCAGTCGGGTCAAGGTTATAACTTGTCTCATGCTTTTGTTTATGGGTTAACCTAATGACTTTCACATCAGCTGTACTTAATTCGTATTGGCAAATGTTAAGAGTGTCCAAGGCCACGATGGTGCACATATGATTGTGAGCACGCTAGATCAAAGCACCACTCTGCCTGAATGCAACTTTAAACACCAGCTAGCATGACTGTACCAAGAGGCAGGGTGTAAAACATGGGCATAGCCTCTGGGTCTGAAAAGGGAAGCTATGGCCTGCATTAAACATTAACAGCCAGCAGACAGCAGCTCATCTGAGTGCAAAAAGGAGTCAGATTGTATGGACGTGACTCGCCCTCTTACTTAAATTATTACCTCAGTGAACATTTAACATTTATGGCCTCTACTTTCACATCTCCTTCATTTCAGCATGATGGTAATTTTGTAAATGATGGTCTCATTTAGAGTTTAAATAGACAATAAAGCAGAGCGTGTTGTAGGACATGGCTACCTTTATGAATGATTAGTAGCTACTTTATGGTTGTCCATAGTGTTCTTCAGTTCTCAGTGAGATCAACTACTGGTTCTTTATGTTGGGTTTTTAAAATATAAGGATGTTAACAGACAAATATCAAACTAAAGGCTAAAAAAACAAAGATGCACAAACCAATGGGTGATGTCTCAGTGGCTACACCCATCTATTACATGCAGTCTTCTGTAGAATGGAGACTGAAGACAAGAATACAGTCTTGTGGATGTACAGAAAACTAGACACAATGCAGTCTAGTACAAAGAAGTCCTACTGAAATAGACCAAACTATAGAAAATCTTTGTGTTGGGGACTGATTGAACAGTATAAAAGTTGCATTCTTGAGTTTCAGGCTTAATTTTACAATGGAAGAGGGCTACAGTGGTCTGGTCGCCAACTTCTTTTGCACTTCACACATTCATATTTTTTTAACTTGAGGCAATTTATACGACTTCACACGGCTCCCTCTTGGGCCACAAAAAACCTTGTACAACTTTTCTCACATATGCAGTAGGAAGACCTGTACAGAGTTCAATGTGTTAAATCAGTTGAATTTCCCTCTAAGGCACCTTCAATCCACAGCTGCTTTCATTTACTTCCTGATTACACCTCCTCACAGCACCGTATGAGAATATGCAAACTCCATTGACACTTTAACCACCTTATTCACACATGTAATTTGCTGATATCATGCATATCTCCAGAGTGCTGCCCAAATGAAACCCAAGCAGAGGTCTAATCAGCCAGTGATAGAAAACACCTGCGGGTGTGCAGGGCCTTTAATAACTCTGGACTGTGCAGAATTGTACTTTCAAAGAATGAAGCAAATACAAATACAAGAAAAACTTCAAGATTCAACCGAGTAACTACTTTTAATTTGTCAGCATCAATCTCTGCAGTGCAGGTTGTCGTGGCACGATGAGAAAAATGTTTACTTTTCCTGTTTCCTTTTCTTCCAACTCTTTCAATCTGTCTCTCAGTCCACAAGCCATTTGAGATGAAAAGCTAAATTGTGTTGATGCACTAGGAGGCAATTATTTTGTTGGCCAGTGGACATAGGCACGGCAAGAGCCAGTGAGCTGAACCACAGAGCCCAACTTTATTCATGTAACAGCTTGCGTTAACACGGTTTTCCCATGCAATTACTGCAACAAAGAGATAACTCACTGGGTTCTGCAGCAAGAGAACAAGAATCACACCCAAAGACTGGATAAATCACTGCAGTTTCCTGGTGTCTGAAGGAATTTGATGCCCTCTGCGAAGCTCCTTTTTCATCCTAGTTTACATAAAACTACTAAGGAGGCAATTTAATGTATTTTCTTCTCTGTTTTACTAGCATTGTTTGTGACAGAGTTGTGTGGTAATTAATTCTATACATGTCATTTGGACAGGAACTTGATTTTCTCAAGTGGGGATAAAAAAAAAAAGGCAACAGGCAAACATGTTGTATCTCCCTGCTTCTGTCCTGACATGTTTTACTTGATTATATACACTCCCAAAATAAAATGAGTCAGCGCTTTTGTCACATGCTAGTCCCGGAGGAAACACAAACACATCCAGCAACAATGAGGAATTATTCTAATGAAAAAAGCGACAGAATAAGATCATCATGTGATGTGAGAGATATACACAGATACAGACAGGCAGACAGTGTGTGTGTGTGTGTGTGTGTGTGTGTGTGTGTGTACTTGTTTCTGCTATTCCGGTGGGGACTTTGACCTGACTATTTGCTACAAAGGTGGGGACTTGTCTTACGGTGGGGACCTAAAATGAGGTCCCCACGGGTGGCAACACCGTTTTCTTGGCCATATTGTTGTTAATAAAAAATGTAAAAGTGCAAAAACGTTTGTTTAGGGTTAGGCATTGATTTGGTGATGGTTAAGGTTAGGGTTAGGGTTAGGAGTTAGATATGAATGGGAGTCAATGGTAAGTCCCCACCGGTATAGAAAAACAAACATGTGTGTGTGTGTGTGTGTGTGTGTGTGTGTGTGTGTGTGTGTGTGTGTGTGTGTGTGTGTTCTTGTACTTGCTACATGGTGAAGACCATTTTCTGCATTTAACTATCAAAGTGAGGACATTTTTACAAAGTGAGGACATTTTGACCGGTCCTCACTTTGAAACAGCCATGTTTGAGGGTGAAGACTTGTTTTTAGAGAACAGGTATGAATTGAGGTTTGGTTAGGGTAAGGATTAAGTTTAGGCAATCAGTTGTGATGGTTAAGGTTAGGGTAAGGCTCTAGGAAATGCATTACGCCTATGGATGTCCTCACTAAGATAGAAGTACAAACGTGTGTGTGTGTGTGTGTGTGTGTGTGTGTGTGTGTGTGTGTGTGTGTGTGTGTGTGTGTGTGTGTGTGTGTGTGTGTGTGTGTGTGTGTGTGTGTGTGTGTGTGTGTGTGTGTGTACGAGGATGAGGAAGAAACAGAACCTAGTTTTGTTTGTGGGCTACCAAAGAGCCCAGCATGACAAAGCTTGCCTAACAAGGCATTGAGCAGAGGGGAACCCATGCATAGCTAATAGCCCAGTCCCCCCAAAAGCTTTTGTACCCCAAAACAAAAGCCCTGTCCTCTACACACACACAGAAGAGGCAACAGCGAGAGGAGAGGAATATCAAGTAAGATAAATGGGAAGGAGGTTACATACAGATGGAGCGATGGTCAAGACCAGAAGAAAAAAAAAATAAACTGAAGAGTCCGTCAAACATTCTTCGCTGGTACTGAAAATACATCTCAGCTAGAATGTCTTTGGATGATTTAAGAAGAATAAAAAAATGAGTCTGATAATAAGTAATAAAGCCAAAATTAGCTGGAAGTGTTTTTTTTCACAGTGGTGGAAGAAATACTTAAATTTTTCACTGAAATAAAAGTATCAATCTGACAATATAAAAAACACCATTACAGGAAATACCCAGAATCAAAAATAAGGAAAATAAGGGTATAGAACGTGGACAGATGGATATAATGGGATTATGCTGAATTTCAGTGTTGTAGGTGTTTCAGCCAAAATCAGCTGCTTTACAGGGTGACCCAAAAGTTTGGAAACAAATGAAAAGTCTATAATCCAAATAATAAATGTTATTTCAATAAATCAGTACCACAGATATATTCAGAAGAGCATCAGTTTAGTGTAAAACAAACATACTTTGACATGTTCATGTTTGTTTCTAATACAAAGACGTGAAAGTTTCCACCACGTGGTTACACTGGTTATACTGGTATCTTCTGGACTGTATCTTCATTCATGCTTATGAAGGTTCCTCAAACTGGCCAGTAAATGTTGCCTCATAGTACTTTTGGATGTTTAGAAAAATTAAAACTGTCAGACACTTTACCATCAAGAGTTTTGAAATCTGACACTGATGGCCTGCATTTTGAAGTTATGCTCCAGCATACCTGGACCTTATGGTTCTATTAATTTTCTTCCGAGTTATTGCACTCGGCAAATACTACGCTTTTAAGTTATTTTATTATGCTATAACAAAAATAGGTCAAATAAGAGTGAATTCATGCACCCCCAACTGAAATAGACACTGCAGTTAAACTTTGTTTCCAAACTTATGGGTCACCCTATATATCATGAAGGGCTTCTGTGTATCATTTATAGAGAAAAATGAGTACCTGGGGGTTGTTTAACAATAGCTCCTGCTGTTCTGAAGGCTTTCTGAGAACCCACAAAGACTCCTAACCACGTGAATAAAAAAGATTTTATTATAAGATGAAAGAAGAATTATAACTTGTTCCCAAAGATAGGTAGCTGGAAATGGCAATGCCCCTGCTCATTCTGTCACTGAAAGCAAGCCATTCATGCAGTACTTTGTTTAAAAATACCAAATACTGGAAAGAAAAAAGACAATATTTACATAATAAAACTAACGAATAAAAAAAAGAAAGAAATTTGACTCGTTTTACCACTAAACAAGGACATACAGTAGTTTTTTGTGTGTATTAAAACTTGTAAGATCTTTTAAGATTCTGGAAATTCCTTAAGAATAGCTGTAAGTGTTGCTGGATGAACATTTGAGTTTTCAGACAATACTGATTTTTTTTTACTTGGAAAGTTAGATGCTTGACTGTGTTAGCAGATAGTAAAGGCAATATACACTAGTTAGGCTCTACAGTAAAACCACCTGGCTAATATTGGATGGGCTGCAGGGTGGGACCCATGTGTCTGTTCTTTGTGTTTATTCTGGTACATGCTGTGGATGCTCAGTCACATTCAGATCTGAGGAATGGTTTAAGGAACATGACAAAGAGTTCGAGGTGTTGCCTTGGCCTTCTACTCCTTAGAGCTCAGTCTCATTGAGCATCAAGAGTCCCCACCTCACAGCTTCCACGGCTTTAAGGACCTGCTGCATAGTGAAGTCCACAATTCCACAGTTCAGAGCTAATTGGTGGCACAAAAGGAACCTACATAATACCAACCAGATGATTTTAATGTTGTGGCTGCGGTTAAAAATGTACTTCAATGAATAAGCTCACGATCACATTTTATCACTGGTGTTCCCACGATAATATTATGCTGACAGTCAGGATGTGAAGATACCTACAAATATTTTATCCTTCACACTTTGCTGAAAAAGTACACGTAAACAGTGATTCCACTTCAGCACCTCCAGACAAAGAAGTCTCGAGGACAAACTGAGGCACACACACTCATATTAAAATAAGTGATCAGAAGAGAAGAAATCAGATATTACTGAAAGTTAAAGAAACAAAGGAGGCTGTTCACGAGGCTACAGAGAGAGTTCAACCTCTAAAACATTTATTTGATCTATTTACAGACAGTACAGTCAACTGAACAGAAGAGAACTGAATTCTACTGTGACACAACTGAAGAAACAGCGTAGCTGTATTGCAATTTCACAACGACTACAGCAATATGATGGTTTCACAAAGTAGACTATATACAAATTAATACTTTGAATTGATAGATGGTAAAAATGAAAAGAATTGGGGATAAATTAATGTCTTTTTGATAATATAATACAAGATGAAGTCAAAGTAAAACCTTTAGCAATTGAAAAGGTTTGAATGTGTCCAATTTTTCCAGCTGAAACCTTGCAGGGAATGAAAATAAATGTTGATTTAAAAAAAGAAAGGCAAAAGCTGCCCATTTACAGCCAGTGCAGAAGTTTCTGGAACATTTGGTCAGAAAGCGAGATTCCATGCATAAGCACACACTATAGTCTGTTTTTATGAGTGACACAAGAAACGCCTGAGGTAAGAGAACTGTGGTAGAACACAGAGTGTACTGTGATCGGGATGATAAAGAACAGCTGAGCAAGTGTGTGTGTTCATGGCACTCTAGCAAATGTTTGTATTTATGGGGTCAGGCCTGCCGTGTCAGCATGCAGTTGCTCAAAAGCATAAAATAAGTTGAAAATACCACATGGTCCACTTGTAAGTGCAGCACTGTAGCTTCTATACCATTCAGCATCTACTGATTGTTAGGAGATACCGACTGTTTTCTGAGCCTATGGCAGCTCAACCACCACGAAGCATGAAACAGACATTCTGAAAGGTTAAAGTAAAGAAGGAAAAAAGTAGGGCGAAATTATTTTAAAAAAACGTGTAAAGTCATGTTTGTAATTGGCTAAAGTGCATTGTTAGATTCTGTACATTGGGGAGAGGGGAGAGGGGCTGGAGGAGGGAGTTTGGCACTGGTCATCACCAATTCTTCCTAAGCTTATCCTCAGCTTATGTCCCCAGAAAAAATCCACAGCAAGTCCGCTCAAAAGTTCACACAGATACACACCACACAGGGAAATTCCAGAGACAAAGTTCTGTCCAAGCCTTATGCATCCATTTTTCCTCTCTTTGTGTGTCTGACCTAGTTTTTCTTTTTTTAAGTCTGTTGTTGACATACAATAGATTGCTGGCCGCAAAGTAGTGCACACATCATCATATTAACTCACTATATTCACCGTTTTTTCTAATTTACCTCTAATTTATATTGTACGTTACGACGATCTTTGCTCCATGTTGTGTATTTTTACACAAATCTGTGAATAAATGTTCCTGTGATTTGCAAATAACTGCAAAAAAGTAAAAGATGTTCTATTACTCAGTTGAATGGAAGTAAGGGAGGAGATCTAGATGCATTTTGGGCCATTCAGCAGACAAGTGGCCAACGAGTAGCTTCAAACTGACTTGAGTGGGTCTCTAGTCCTACTCACAGTCAGGTGAAGGAAGAGGTGAAAGTTCAAACCTTTCAAGAGTTCACACGGGGGAAGTACCTGAGCTAGGCCGACCATCCTGTGCTTGCTGTTGGGGTCGTTGGTTGGGCTTGGTTGGTAGGGCTGAGGGGGTGACGTAGTTGAGGCTGGGGCTGTTAAGGTCCCCCTCTCCCACTAGAGTCAAATCGGACAGGGTGTCCTCCTCCAGCATCTGGACCGATTCTCCCCTGCCAGAGTCCTGGAGGAGACCACGCTGGGTGCCCTGGGTTGGGTGGATGGGGGAAATGGTGCCAGGAAATGGAGGGGGTGGTCTGGTTTTCCTCCCCCCTCCACTCTCAGTGCCCAGTGCAGAGTCCAAGCTCTGGGACTGATGGCTCACGTTGAGCAAGTGGGTGCCACCTCCTCCTCCTCTGCCATTGCTGTTCACCCTATTGCCCCGGCGACCGCTGCTAGGGAAGCTGCCGTTGTTGGGGTTACGGGAATTAGGGGTGGAGCAACTGGGCTCAGTGTCGTAGGGAGGAGTTGCAGTCTGGTTGGTTGCCACTGGTGACAGACGCAGAAAGTCTGGGAGCTGCAGGTCGCTTTTGTTTAGCAGGCCTCGCTGGTCGTCTGCTCGGTTGCTCTGAGCTTTGGATATGAGGTCGAAGAACTCTGTAGGCATCCACGCACACACACAACACAAACATAAACATGTGCACAAGTGCATGCATGTGCAAATGAGTAACCACCCCCACCAAGTGACACTCTGAAAAACAGTAAAAACACTTTGTTGTAAACATGCAGCAATGTGTGTATTAATCAATTAGACAAGTCAAAGCTACATTCAGTATAAGCAGGGGTGACTGTGCTACATGTAGCTAGCTTAGAGAGCATTTGGGGCTTCTGCAATACTGCAGACAAGCGAAAGGGGTTAGTGAGATCACAGCAACACAGCTACAGAAACAAAAGAGAAAGAGAGAGGGACGTCGTTCAGTCTTTACCTTCAGCTTCATCTATATTAATCTTTTTCTGCTTTCTTTTCTCCGGAGCCTTATGGAGAGAGACAGAGTGGTTGGGTAAGGGCTGGCTGCTTGTGTCAGGGCTGGGCCCAGCCTTGCCGTTTTCCCCATGGGGGTGGGCTGAACCAGCATTCCCTGACGGACTGTCCTCCCCCTGGGGGCCACAAGGAGAGTCATAGTGGTACAAGTATGGGGGGAAAAGTAATGACAACAAGCGGGGGCCAGTGCTACTGATGCCGACAAGAGTGACAAATCGTGAATAAGAACAATTTGATGGGGAATGGATGGCACGAGTTTCAGTTCTTGGGGCTGTTTATGTGAAGAAGAACAAATAAATGGGATCGAAATGTTCATGGTAATTACGTTATTGGCTTGTTGTGTCTATAATCAATGGCATACATTAAACATAATTCTAGCAAAACATATATAGTGATCAAAGACAGGTGGGATGTTCCATTCAGACAGCCATAATGTCCACTGTGTGTGCTAAGCATCATCAACGTTTAAGCTAAAAGTAACACACACCACAACACCAAAAGGACCAACTATCCACTACTCAAAGCTGCACTACTGCGCCTGAGGTAGGAAAGAACCTGTTTCACATAGAGGTTCTTGGATTGATGACCATTTTTGCTGGTCATCAATCAGGTTAAGCCATAGCCGTAACAAGAAAACCCAAACAGCAAACTAAAGTCTACTGCCACCACCAGCAACATCCCTTCCAGGTGCACAGAGAGAGTTCTAGGGGTTCTGATACCCAGCAAAACCTCAGTGAGGTCAGGCTCGCGTTGCCTTGCAAGTGGGGTTTGTTATGGAAGAAAGAGAACCAGCAAACCAGAGAGAAAAGTTGATGATGCGTTCAGCCACAGGCAGTACACGATAATGGAACATTAGGAACCTTAACAGTGTCACGGGACTTTCAGCCCCACAGCAACAGTCCATATAAATATGGTCACACACAGCCCAGACACTGCCAGAGACACACGTAATACACCTGCGCACATTCACGACACACTGCAAACAGACATGGGCGATTGAAGACGGCAAGAGGGACACTTAGTAGCGTGACATTATCAACCAGGCAGTGGACACATTCGGTGAGTTATGGAACATTCCAGAGCAATAGGAAAAAAAGCTGGAGGAGATCTTACTGTTGTTGATTGGTTTCTGCTAGTAGAGGCCGGAAGGTGACTCTTAGAGGGAGCGACTTTCTGTTTGTCTCCTGTGTGAAGGAAAGGGAGCAGGAGTAGAGATACAAAAGGTATGAAGAAATGAGACAGCAGCTGTTTCCACATGATTGTCAAGTGAAACTGAAGCAAACTTTTTAAATGTGGCAAAAAATTCTGAAAAACAAAATGCGAATTAGGCTGTTTTTCCATTGACTATTTTGGCGCGAATAAAGTGGGTGGTGTTGTGTTGTCAGAAGGTGGCGGTATGGGCTTTATTAGACATGGTTGGAATTTGGAGAGTAGAAGAAACCCGAAACAAAATCAGTGCTGTGTTCCAAATTGCAGAGTTTGTCTGTGGTGCAGCTACCCTCACAAAACACATACCTTTTCATGCGTGACCACAACATATGTGACGAGGATTGACACTACAGTGCTAACATGCTAAATAATTTTCTGGCATAATATCTAGTATGGAAGTAAGGATATTTGAATGCAGTCCAGCTGTTTGCCAACCACTAAAAAACCTCGAAGAACAACAAGAAACACACAAAACTTTGGCCATCTATGAGAGCAAAATAGAGAGCTCTGCCATGTTTCATACTGTCCAGAGGCAAGCACGAAGCAAGAAGCAGAAATAGCTAACCAGTCATGTGAGTTAAACGCTATTTCAGAACTTATTGGAAAAATATGTTTCCATCGTCCACTATGCATATTAACTGTTTTTGAAAAAAGTAACAAAAAAAAAAAACACCTCAAGAACGCATAAAAATTGTTTTGCGAAAATGGGGATTTTTAAATTTTTTTTTGCCATTACTAGTTTTTTTTAACATAGTGCTTAAAAATGCACATAAAACACATGCAAACACGGCTAATAGGAGACAAAAACTCCTTACCTTTTCCAGGAGTGTGTTCTGCTATATCTAATACCACTCGCAGCCCGTCCAGGTTAGAAATAGGAAGACCTAGATCTAAAGGCTCCGACTCTCCACTCTGAATCACACAGAAACACATACATTTGATGACAGTCTGACGTCGTCACTTAAACTTCCTGTGTGTCTGCAGCATGAGGAGCGACTTACAATTCGTGCCACCAGGTCAGAGAGGTGCAGGCCATACTTGGCCACCACAGGCCGGAGGACTTCAGTCACTGGCTTAGTGGGTTTAGCTTTTAAGCCCACTGAACGGTTGATGGGCACCAAGTCGAGTCTGAAAAGAAGAAAACAGAATTAACATTCACTCGAGAAACAGCAGCTTTAATGTAAACCACATTCCATGCACAAGAGTCTCTGCTTTCGTCTTGCTATCGTTTAAAAAGTTTTAAACCCTGATTTTGATACTTCACAACAGCCAAAACTCAGAACAGTTCATGGCTGTATGTTATTGTACCTGAAGAGAGTGCGTTTTTCTAGTCTGAGGTCTCGAGAACACAGCGTCATACAGTCTTGGTCCAAAACAAGTGGCTGAGAAACAGAGAGAGAAACAGACCACGTGAATCAAGAAAGATGTCCAGGCAGGTGAACAACTCTGGAGTTTGGAATAACTTCCCATATCACTCCCAGGGGCTTAGTAATGATTTTTTTTTTTCTGCCACTTGGGGGCAGAACTTAGCAGGTGCCACAGCAAGCTGAAATTCAGATGCACTGTAATCTTGTAAAGTTGATTTGTTTATTTATAACTTTTTGGCAAAGTGTTGCTTGTTTGGGTGATGACGGACAATGAAAACGGTGAATGTGCAGACCGTAAATAGAAAACAATGTCCTGAAAGACATAAATTTGTTCCATAAAGTTGAGATGACAAACAGAGTTGGATGATAATTCTGAAGGTTTATCATGAAAACTATCTCCATGTATCTGTCCAGTCATAAGACCCACTGTTCATGGAAAATATTGCATAATGCAACATGAAATTATAATTTGCGGTTTGTGAGAAGCAAGGAGACTGACTCAGACTTAATTTCATGTGCTTCTGTTATTTGCTGTGGTTGTGGATGATTTGTATAGAAGATTTGAAACACAAAAATAAAAGGATCTTTAGAAGAGCCCCATGTGTAACTGTTTCATACCTTTTCCCCTCCGACCAGGAAGAGGTCAATAGCTGCCAGGTTGATGCAGAGCTTCTCACAGAGCCCCAGCAGCAGGTCCCTGATGGACACTCCAGCCCTCAGTGGCACAGAGCAACATGAGCCGTCTGGCAAGCTTATGTTGCACTGCCTCAAGGGGGCGCTGCCCCCTCCTCGCTCTCCTGACCCTAATACTGCACCTCGAGAAACATCAACCTGAAGAGGAAACGGAAACAAAAAAAAAGTCAAGAAAGAGGAGATAAGTCAGTGAGCGGAGGGTTAAAGCAATCAAAACAGATCATCTCACTTTACATATTTCAGTATTTTCAATGTTTTAATTTTCCTTTTAAAGCAGACAAGTTAAATTCAGTACAAGGAAGAGCATAAAATGAAAGCTGCTCCATGCAGACATGAATGTCTATGTGCCCATTACTGTGATGTCCAAACGGGTTATCTCATGATGTGTCTTTCCACACTGACCTCATTTCTCCCTGATCCGGACATGCCCAGCTCCAGACTGGCTCCTGAGGACAGTGAACCCTGCGACTCACGACGACCATTGCTGCCAGAGAAATCTATAAAAATACTTTACTCATAAGTGAAGTTAGAGAAAAGATTTTCATTTTTATAAAGAACAAAACAAATGAATGCTTTCAGTTTAAATTTAAAATAGAACATCTAGGTTTGTTCATCATCAGTCTACAGAGCAAACTGTGTGACATTACGACTGCAAATAGCTTGGAAACCACAGTGACGTGCACTTTAAAGAGTCACTGCTTAATAATCTTTTCCTATCAAACCAGCAACAGTGCTGTGATTGTTCCATCTTTCATGATTTATTTATTTTTGTTCTGAATTCAGCTCTTCAGCAGAAAGAACTCACAAAACGGAAAAAAAGGGAAAAAAAACTGACTGTAGTTGAAGTCGGTCAGTTCTCGTTTCTTGGGTCCTTTGCCAAAGCTCCTGTTGCGGGACCAGGAGAAGAACATGCCTTTCCTCCTGTCTCCTGAATCATCCCGGCTGTCGTCATTTAAGGATCGTCCTGATTTGCTCTTTTTGTCATCCTATAAGACAACAAAAACAAATAAAGAAGAGTAGACAAAGAGGTACAAACACATAGGCAGAAAAAAAACTCAACAAATGATGCATCCAATCCCATTACGGTATGCACACACACAGAAGTCATCATCATTCTTCACAACCAATCCCTTATTTCTTCTCACTGTACTGCTCTGTAGAGCGGAAGGCTTTGGGCTGTGTTACCTTCTTAGGTGTGGAGAGATTGGAGCGGTCAGAGCCGGTGGTGCTGTGTTTAGAGGTGGGGCTGCTGGGGATGTGGTAAGGGTCAGGCAATGGCCTTCCCTCCACCTCTGCTAGCATGCACTCTTGGTACAGCAGAGACTTGAGAAACCGCGTGTAACTGTCGAACTTCATGAGGTTAAAGATCTAAGAGGTAAAGAGCAGAAAGAGAAGTAATCGGTGAGAAAGAGAAAATAGAAAGAGGGATGAATGGGTGCGAGAAAGAAGACAAAAAAGGAAAGGAAATAGAGGAGAGAACAGCAAAAAGCAGCAATGACAAAAGCAGAAAAAGCAACAGTTAAGAGAAACAGTTAAGGAACAATGTGGAAAGAGAAAGAGGACAATGAGAGGATTAGGGAAGATTCAGAAAAAAATACACTGCTAATTTTTAACAACAATGTACTGCTGCTTTTCAGATTCTTTCCCTGATTGTTGCACTACTACTACTACTACATGTTCACTTTAAAGAAATATGGCTAAAATCGCAAGTAATGCCCACATCAAAATCTCCAACTATTGCCTGTAAAATTACACAATTTTAATTGTATGTAGAAAAAAAACATACAAATATTTTTTTACAAATATTCACTATTTTTTGAAAGAAAAAATAAAGAGGCCAGATGATGGATAATAAAAAGGTAAATAATATTTTCATCTATCATTTCTACAGAAGTTCCCATTTTATTAATAAATTCCAAACAATATCTAGCAAAAATCACAGAAAATGTGTTAATTTATATGTAAAAAAAAAACACAAAAAACAAGCCAAAACTAAAAATAACATTCACATACAAAATCCGTATTTTTACAAATGGTAGTTCATTCTTTTCCAACTGCTCCATTCTTTTTATATGTAGAAAAATTTGCAGATATTTGCTGTTATTTGAAAAAAAGTATGTTAAAAATTAAAAAGTGCTAAACAACTTTTATGACTGTTATTTTACAGATATTTCCTGTTTTGTTGAATTATGGATTACATCTAGTGAAGTCAAACAAAAAAAAAACTATTAAATGAATTTACATGTTGACTGTAAACAAACAGGCTAAAGTAAGAGCACAATACAAATATAGACTCTGTTTGTATGTGTGTGTGTGTTTGTATGTTTGGCTCGGCATGTATGTGAAAGTCTGACCCCAAATCTTCAATCAACGGTACCATGTGATCTGGAGGAGCCCAGGGGTATTCTGGAGAAGCTATTCTTGGACTTTTATGGGTGTGCGTGTGCTTTGTGGAAAAAAAAATGTGTGGATGTTTGATGTGTAGCAATATAGAGGCTGATGATGAGGATATCCTTCTTGCCTTGTGACTCTTATCAGAGTTTGAGCATCTCATTTTAGTTCTTGAAAACAACAAAGCTATTCAGCAACTTTTCCCCTCCACAGCATCTAAGAAGTCATTCACATCCATAATGCTGGGCAGGAAGCACAGATGAATAGTTGGCCTCAGGTTGTATGACCGTTTAGCACTGTTATACTCATACATTTTCAATTGTAGACTGTTTTTATTCAGTTATGTGAGCACTAACATTTGGTGTTAAGGGAAAGCCTCCTTCTATTTCCCTATTGTGTACAAAGGCCAGTGTAGTTTAGGTACATCCTCTGGACAAGAAGCAGCTGCTAGCCACCCTGACATTAATTAGGTTCCTTTTATTTTACCTGCAGTTGCTGCTCCTTGAACATGTCGGGTTTTGGGGCGTTGAGGATATCGTCGGCCAGCTGAGCTTGACTATCTATGTTCACCGGTGTTGTGGCTTTACTGGACAGGAAGCTGTTGTAGATCTCCCTGGCTCGCTGTGAGAGCTGGAGAAAGAGACAGATGAGAAACAAAGACAGCACATTACCACACAATACATTTTCTTAAGTTATTGCTGAAAGAATGTAAACAGATGCATGTGTGTGGTCAAACAATGTGTTGCATATCTGTTACCTGCTTGCTGTCATTCTCAGGGACATGGCTGAAGTATTCACAAGCCTGCCAGAACAGGATATTCTCCTCACTGAATTCTTTTTTTAGGAATTCCTGCAAAAAAATGAAAGAAACATTACACGAATTATTATACACACACTGTATGAATACAGGCAATACAGAATAAAACAAATTTGTCAAATTACAAGTGCTCAGCTTGACAAAAGGATAAAATTCAAATTTAACTTTTACTTGCTCTGTAACTTAAAGAGCTCCTATTATGCATATTTACAGATTTATGATTTTATTTTTAGTCTTCACAGGAATGTGTCTAAATGTTTTAATGTAAAAAAAACCACACACTATTTTTCCTATATTATAAATTTCTGTAGCACCTGTTCTCCCCCTCTGTAGGAAATGGTCTGTTTTAGCTCCTGTATGTTTAAAACCCTTCCTCTAAAAAAAAAAAAAAAAAATCAAGTTAGCTGTGATTGGTCAGCTGGTCCAAAGAAAGGGCTGTAAAGTTGGCTCCATTCTACAGCCCCAAATCTTGTCCTTGCAGAGGCAGAAAAGGTGAGGAAATATTGTGTAGACTGTGAGGAAGCTGCTCCTTGTTTTGAGGGTGTGCCAACCTAGCAGTTAGGCAGATGCTATGCAAATGTGTCACATGATGACGTAAAGCCTGGACTTCAAACGAGGCACTTCAAACAGTTAAGAAGCAGTGTTCTTGAGGGGAGAGAGCAACTCTCTTTGGCATGGACTTGGGACTTTGTAAGTTTGCAGACTTTTTAAATGAAAAAACAAGCTATAAAGCACACCCAAAAAGCAAAATACGGTCTGCAGCAAAGTCTTTACAGTATGTTTATATCAACTGTTCCACAAAGTTGAACTTGATTTTGTGGTTTAAACATGTTAAACAGGCCATTATAATACAATTACATCACATTACAAAGTATATATTGACAGCAGAAGTTGGTGCAAAGCTCTCCAACATTTTAAAGTGTACACCTACAGAAAGGGTTAATAAAGTCATTTTAATAGAGAGAAAAACACAGAGCCTATCTTTCATGAGCATGTGCTGGTCAACACCACTCAGGTGCTTCTATAGTACCGAGAAGTATCGGACTCCCACGGGGTCCTGCAGCAGCCTCTCAAAGCAGACGGCCCAGCTGGCCACTCTCCTCTCAGTGTGGCGCCGGTGGCTCTGGACGCTGGGCAGGCTGGCATTACTGTTCAGACTATTGTCGCTGCTGCAACCCTGCAGCTCCACACTGTTCAGTTCTGTTCACACACACAAAAGCACAAACGATATCAAACAGTGGTAGCAATGTGACCTCAGCCGTGCTGGGGATGTCTAGGTGTAGATTTTCACTGTACCTAATGCATTCCAGTTTTTGATTTCCTTATTGCATGCATACATTTGCAACAACATCATCATTGGCTGATGTGGACTGGATCATTATATTTAAACTCATTATCAAGATAACTCAAAATGATTTACCGCTATCAATTACAACAGTCTCTGTTTTCTCGCCTGTATTCCTGTCTGCAGGACGTTTACAGACCTCATCACAGCTGCGTCCAATGCCATAGACAGTACATGAACCAGTCTAGTCAGATCTCATCCTCCCACACACGTACCTACTGTGGTTTTCTGTTGCTTTGTAACACAATACCCACACTGCACACTTTCACAAGTACAATCCCTACAATACTGATACTACACATGTGATTTGCAGCTATTTTCAGCTCATTTGTTGGTAATAAATTTCTTGTATTTTTCACTGTACTCTAGTGTCTCCAATTGTTTCTGAGAGAGACACACTACAGGGTAGACCACAATATATATAAAATAACAAAACCGATGTTCAGCACAAGGAGCTATGTTTTACGGTTACACTTTACAACAATCAGCCACAACATTAAAACCACTGACAGATGAAGTGTATAGTACCGATAATCTCATTACAATGTAATGGTCTGCTGGAAAACCCTGAGCTCCAAACTCCACAGATCCTAATCCGACCCAGCATCCGTGCGATGCGTCAGAACAAGTTAGATACACGAAGGCCTCGCCCTAAAACCTACAGGACCCAAAGGATCCGTTGCCAACGTTCTCGTGCCAAACACCACAGGACACTTTCAGAGGTCCCATGTTCATGCCCTGATGGGTCAGATCCGTTTAAGCAGCACAAAGGAACCTACTGGATATTAGACGGGTGGTTTTAATGTTGTGGCTGAGCAATAAAAAGTTTTTTAACTCTGGACAAAAGAGTTGTATAGAACCATGATGTGATATGATCCTATCATTAGGAAATCCCACAAATATAAACACGAAAAGATAATGTGCTGAGTGTAGTACCTGAATCTCTGTAACTCAGTGATGTTCAGGTCAAAGCTATTGTAAATGTATCAGCCGAATGCTCCATTGTACTTGTCATCTCTGAGTATTATTTATGGACTAGTTTGTGTATTTTTGATCAGCTTTTAGCACTATTAAAATATTAGCTTAGCATCTTAAACAATGTAGATACTTTTGTATTTTACATACTGTAAATACACAATCCGTTAAAAGCTCACAGGTGATCATTTATTCATATTCATAATCCGTCACCTACATGCTTACTCATTTTCATAGAGAGAAATTGCTTTTGCATTTTCAGGTTAAAGCTGACCACTGCTATCAGTAATATGTTGTGTTTGTGTTACATATGTAGGATCAAAAATGCAGCCACATCATGACTGGGGTCTCAGTTTGAAGAATCTCCTTCCTCTACGTATAGATAGTAGGCTTAGAGTTTCTTCCATGCTGAAAGTAATTCCATACTCTACGGTTGTTGAAGCATTTGAAATGAGGCAATGGAAAAACATTTCTGTGTTTACTGTCATCTTAGAAATGATTTTTTGCCTCTTGAACTTCTCTTTGAGACATGATAGACAAATACTGCTTTTCTGCCTGCAGCGATAAATAACAGATAACAATTTACCAGCAAACTGAACAGCAAAGTGTTAGTTTTATTTTTGAAAGGTCATAATAATAGGTTTTCTATTCAATACTCAATACGAATGCAATATTAAGTTTTTTTTCTTGAAAAGCTCTATCTTAACATCACACTCATTAAGTTTGGCGCAGTAACACTGAATTATTCTAAGGAGAGTGCATCTAAGAATCGCTGATTTTTCCCACCACTAGACAGCAATGTGCCCATGGTCCTAATATTGAGACAAGATCAGGAGGCAGAGACAGAGACACACAAAAACACTAAGAATAACCTGAATGTAGCTTCAGGTCTTATGAACTGAAACTGTTCTGCTAAGTTTACATAAAACAAAATACAAGAACAGCCAGCGGGAAGACATCATGGGTCAGGTGCCCAAAACACCGCAAATGCTGTAAATACACTGAAGGAAAAGAGTTCCAGTGGCTAATGTCCTTGGCAAGGCTATTAATGGAGAAACATTTTGTGAATTTTGTTAATGCACATTTGTCCTCCATTTAATGTTATCAATGGCAGTTTCCACAATGAGGATATTTTTAATCGGTTTTGCTGAACCACCCGGATCCCCCACTCTTCCTAAGCTCTCAGCAGCGTAGTAAACAACTCCTGAGGCTTCTACTTAACATTAATGGCAGTCTATCTGTGCACAAGACAGGCAAACATTGATCCATGTATTGTCTAAACCACGTGTCCTGTTTAGTGCCACAGGAGCTGGAGTTTGAAACAACACTCAGCCTGACTGAACGCACAATGCATCACAGAGAAAGGTCAATAAAACAAAGTTACATTTGGATTAATATCAGGCTTCAGACATTTTTCCATATAACATTGTATCATGCTTCTCTAAATCACACATTTTTCGCAGTAGCCTCAAAACTCATTGAACTCACACAAACCAAACGGCAAGTATAGTCCACAAAGTTGAATGTGTGTTTTTGTTTATCACCTTTGCACATGTCTGAAGTAAGCAGGACACGACTGGAAAAACTGATGGCACATGCTTTTGTGACCTAATAAGCATTTAAAAATATTAAAATGCGATGACAGTCGCAGGGTTGTTTTCTAAATTCCAATGGCTTGTAATCAAACCACACCTGCACAGAAGATTACCTGAGGTTTCCCGCGATAACCTCTTTATACATAACAGCAAAGTTGTTTTCCAAAACATAAAGGAAAATTATTTAATAATTTGGTAACCTGAACAAATTCAGTAATTTAGAAGGATGTTTTACAGGGAAAATGCCCGACAGAGAGTGAGCAAAGTTCCATTAGTAAAATAGCAGATTTAAAGGAAAATAATTCCTTTCCTATTATAGACTCCTTACAATTCTGTCCAAGGACAGTTTGAATGCCTGATTTCTAATCCTGTATTGTTTTAAAAACCAAACAAATTCATGATTTCCTCGGAATGAAGATAGAAGTGAGTAATACCATGACAAATGTATGGTTCACTGGAAAAAAATAAACCACAACATTCCATCGTCACACCATTCAGACTAGCAATAACTTTAACAGCTGTCTTAATCACATTTGTACCGACAGACGAAGCTCATCTTTCCCCCGCCTATCAGATCATAGCTAGAAAACTATATACTTGATAAACTAAATCACTAAACTAAGGCAAATCAGATATCCAACATCACAGCCTTCTGCTGTCACCCTATCGCCCTTATTGCTCATCTGTGTCTAAAATCAAATATTTCCTCGGCCAGGAAAACAAGCGTTCAAAGCTCCAGCTGTCTCCTCACCTGGGTAGAGCTGGTAGGAGCCTGTGTGGTGCCAGCGGGGCAGGTAGCGAATCCTAAGTGGTAACCAGGCCCCTCCATCCATACTCACCCTATTAGGGCCCCTCAAAAACTCAAACACACAAGGTTGGACACACAGTCCAAGAGAGGGCACATAGACACACACGCAGCTGACATCACAGGCAGGAAGGGAAAATGGAAAAAGAAAAAGAAGGGTATAAAGAGGGGAAAAAGGAGGTTGCAGCTGTTGGTGGTGAGCAAACTGGATGACAACCTGAGAAACCACAGAGAGAGTCAGGTCGCAGCGTGCATGCGCCCCTGCATGTGCACCAACACACCTCTGTAGGCTTCCAGCTCGGTAAGTGATACAAGCACACATAGGCCTCGAGATGATGAATAATTCAGAGCCGAGGGAGGACGGAACTAAAAACGCTGGAGCAGACACACACACACACACACACACACACGCATATACATATTCACGGACACACACAAAAACTGCAGTATTGATGAGGAGCTTGTTAAAGGAAGGACACTACTGACACTAATGAGGCCTGCAGCCCCCATACAGCTACACACACACACAAAATCAGAAAGTCCATACAGCATGTCAACCTGCTCTTGTTTTGACTTTTCTGACACATCAAAGCTAATGAAAAAAATGTGATAGTGGTTCACAATAAGACACAATACAAAAAACATGCAGACACAACCAACATCAGCTGCATATTATTACTATAAAACTGAATGTACAGTCTAAGTGATCTAGTGAGAATTTAGCATACTTGTGCATAAAACTGATGCTATTTCATGCATCATTTCATTTCTGAATTTATTTTTAAACACATATACACTTCTACTCTGAATCATGAACACACTAATGATGTAAACATTTTAATGGCTGACTAATTGGTTCTCTTAAGTAGGGGTGGGGGTTGCTCACAATAGTATCACTCATGATAATGACAGTATTATGATTGCAACACACAAAGAAGAAAAATATTCCTACAAAAGAAAATAATGGCTTTGTGGTGTCAGTATGTGTGAAGATTATTATTATTATGCAAATTAAACCATGTGTTGGCTCAATTAATCACAATCTATGATTGTCTTTTTCTCCTGCAGTCTGCACTTTCCGCCATTTCCTCCTGTGAGGTTCTTCTTTTCTGCCTCTTTTAGATTGACTTCACCCTCATTCATTTGATAAGTGCCACTACAAGCAGGCATCAACTATTGACTCAGGTAAGACAAATTTGCAGGGAGTCCATTTAAAATGCCTAAAAATATTGATATTTCGTGCTCGTCTATAGCTAATGTATCCCAAAGGAAGTAGTACAGAATTTTGCCATATTGATATTTTGTCCCATATTTTGGGATTTATGAAGCAAAATAAAAGCAACTCAGTTCAGAAATGAATGCACTGTGTGTATAGTTTAAGCTTTGAACAGGCTGGTATTTATAAAACTGCAAAACTTAAGTCAAAAACTGATCATTTAGAGAGTCAAACTCAAATGGCACAGCAGTTTGTGGCTTTTTTGGAGAGTTATTATTGTAAAGCTTGTAAGAGACTGTATTGCAAACAGAATTTATGAATTACCTCTCTGAGATCAAGAAATTGTGGTTTTCAGAGAAATTTTTACATTTTTCACTTTTTAAAATTTATTGATTTTTTAAAATCAGTAATACATTTTGAACATTGTAAAGTGGCAATATTAATTAGATCTCAAAAACTGACTGAACTGGTAAGTCAGGTCCCACATTATGCAGCTGGCTAAAGTTGTTCGTTAACACAGCATTTTCAAGGATTTTAGTAGAGGTCATTCCAGAATTGGAGGACATTTCACGTCCCAACCCTCAAATTTCAAATAATCCATGTACAAAATGCTAAAACATGCATTTGTAAATTTACTTTTCCTGAGATCAAATCTAAAAAAAAAAAAAAACTAAGGGAAAAGAATGTTTGAAAATCTTTTTTAAAATACCAAATAAGTCTAGAGTTCCCCCTAAACTGCCATTTTTCTCTTATTCCACCCCCCTGATGACCAAATGAAATCTCACATAAAACAGTTAAAAATTAAATTTTAATCTCCTTTTTGGTATAATTTTTTTCCATTGATGTCTCTTGCAATTGTGGGAATTTTTTTTTAATCATCATAATATTTTAAATAATAATTATTATGCATGGAATGTGTATCCTACAACATGCACCCAACCCTGTTAGCAAAACATTTTTAGCTGTTAGAAGAAGAAGAAAACAGTGAATCACATGATACGCTGGAATTGACATCATCAAACAGTTTTCCAAAAGAATGGGCAGAGCAAAGCTATGTCTTCTCTTCTATTTTTCATAATTTCATAACATTGTCAGCTTTGATTGAATGTCTCACTCTATCTTATGCAACCCTGTTATGCATATTATCAGGATAACACAAAATATTCTTGCCTTTTTCTTTAATTTTTTACATCAGAAAGTTTGTCCTCTTGGTCAGCAGTAATGGCTAGCTGAATAAGTAGCTTCTACTAATGACAAAAAGCTAAAATTAGCATGGATTTGCAACCTCGTTTCTGTGATTAGAGTAGGATCAGCAAACAACAAATAAAACATGCAATAAAAATTTTACCATTGATGAGCAAGCTGAGCTAATCAAGCCTTTGATGGTTTATCGCCTATTATTAATGAGTATGTAGCAGAAAATTGTAAAAGACAAGGTCTATCTTAAAAAAATGTTCTCAAAACCGCCCAAATGTTCTCCAGTTTTTGAAAATAATAATATATTTAAAATTGTTTTCAAGACTATAAAAATACATTACTTTTAAAAATGTTAGGGCTATCTGTAGTTGAATTAGCTGATAAATTATGTGTAAATGGTTGTATTTATATAGCGCTTTTATCCAAAGCGCTTTACATGATACATCACATTCACCCATTCACACACACATTCACACGCTGATGGCGGAAGCTGCCATGCAAGGTGCTAACCACGACCCACCAGGAGCAATTAGGGGTTCGGTGTCTTGCTCAGGGACACCTCGACATGAGCACGACGGGCCGAGGATCGAACCAGCAACCTTTCAGTTACAAGACGGCCACTCTACCCACTGAGCCATGCCGCCCCCATGTATTGCAAGGAAATTCAAAGACGCTCAAGCAACTGCTACACAGCTACCATTTGAAAAATTTGATCAGTATCTCTTTCTGTTTGAACTTTTTCACAGGTTTGTCTTAATTGTGCAGGATTCCTTTAGCGACTAAGATAACACTCATTATTTAGCCTTCATTGAGTCAGTGAGTTTTTCAACATTTAATCTGCCACATGAATAAACTGTCAAGCTAAAATGCTCTTGTCCTCACATTTACTCGCGATGCTTTCTCTGAATGAGGCAATGTCATGCATATAAATACAATGTATATAAATAAATAAAAAAAGAAAGGGTGCTTATGATGTCAGCAAAGATTTACTAATCAAGTGAGCTGCCTTATGCACTAACTTGATCTATACTTTCCAGTTGAAACAACTCAGGAGGAACAACAGAACATTAGTCCCTAAGTCATGAATCTCCTCACATCACATGCACATAAATGTAAAAGCAGAAAATGCTTCATCCTTCACTTAAAAACAAGTCATTCTCAGTTTGAGACACACGTGGACGTGGTGTGAATAAACAGCCATTAATGCTTCCACACTGAAACTGATGTGTTGTCGTCCTTGATGTAAACATGTCTGGATGGGAAGATGGAAACAGTACTTTGAAAAGTTGATGAATGAGGAAAATGAGAGAAGGAAGAGTAGAAGAGGTGACTGTTGTGGACCAGGAAGTAGCAAAGATTAGTAAGGATGAAGTGAGGAGGGCATTGAAGAGGATGAAGAGCGGAAAGGCACTTGGTTCCTTAAGATATACCTGTGGAGGTATGGAAGTGTCTCGGAGAGGTAGCAATAGAGTTTCTGACTGGGTTGTTCAACGGGATCTTAGATAGTGAGAAGATGCCCGAGGAATGGAGGAGAAGTGTGCTGGTGCCCATCTTTAAGAACAAGGGAGATGTGCAGAGTTGTGGCAACTACAGAGGAATAAAGCTGATGAGCCACACGATGAAGCTATGGGAAAGAGTAGTTGAAGCTAGACTAAGGGCAGAGGTGAACATCTGTGAGCAGCAGTATGGTTTCGTGCCAAGAAAGAGTACAACAGATGCAATATTTGCTTTGAGGATGTTGATTGAGAAATACAGAGAAGGTCAGAAGGAGCTGCATTGTGTCTTTGTAGATCTGGAGAAAGCTTATGACAGGGTGCCCAGAGAGGAACTGTAGTTTTGTATGAGGAAGTCTGGAAGAATGTCAGGCAGGAGGCCTAGAGGAAAACCAAAGAGGAGGTTTATGGATATGGTTAAAGAGGATATGAAGGTAGTTGGTGTGAGAGAAGAGGATGCAGAAGACAGGATTAGATGGACGCAATTGATTTGCTGTGGCCACCCCTGAAGGGAAAAGCCGAAAGGAAAAGAAGAAGATGTAAACATGTCTGAACGAAATTCTATCCACCTTTTGTCTTGTTTCTCACTTCCACTTTCTCCTTTTATCTCCCATCTGCCATCCATGGTGTCTTTCATGCTTATTTGTGAGGTGTTAAAGCACCAGTTGAAGACCTTTTGTTTTTCTTGGCACATGCCCCAACAAGTCCCAACAGTTTACTTCAGATGAGATCCAGTACAACATGGTATGACATAATAGTGCCCGAACTGTGTCACATCCAATGCCAAAATAACCGCAGAAAAACATGTTCGGTGTTGTAAAACAATGATAAAGCAAATGATATATTATCAAACAGTGTCTGTAACCATGCTCCACTTTCCAACACTTTCCCAACATGGAACTAGGAAGGCAACATTGGATAGTTTCTGATATGACAACCAATCAAAATTCTCAGGGATTTGGCAGGTTTTTGGACATGCCAAGACGACTTTCTAGACATTTACCTTGCTGCATAAAGAAACTGTCACACTACCACTCTGTCACTTAAATGTTGGCCTAATGTCTTAGATTCCATCTAAACAATAGTTTAATTATTCAAGCTCGTGCAGCTATAAACACATTTGTTTTTGGACATGTACCTATTATAATAAAATAGAACTTTCAGAAAGTAAGGTTTCTAATATGGATCTCTGTATCATAAATACATTTGTAATAATTAGTAGAGAATAACAAAAAAAGCCAGCCATTCAGAATTTTATCTTGAACTGCAAAAGCTGTGTTTTGTTTCTAATGCTGTGTCTTATCTATGATGTGCCAGTTAATGTGCGGTAAACATGCTTCAAAATCTGTGACTATCTTTAATTTGTAGCCTGCCAACAGCAGGCAGAGGTGGGGCAGAAGCTAATCAGGTCAAACCAGACTTTCTGTTGTTTTCAAAGTTAGTTTTTCGCTATGTGAAAACACAACGACAATAAAGATTCTTGATTCAAATGTCTACCATGAACATGAGAGTAACTCTGCACTTTGAAACAGGACCACTGACTCAAAACAATACATAATATAGAGTATGTCATTCATTTTCATGCTATGTGAAGATGATCATAACAGCTACAGAAGTCAAGGGTTACACGATGACAAGAAAAGATTACTAAAACAGATACCCACAATCTTCAGTGCTGTCAAGGCATGTTTACTCACCTCCATCAGAGACTGCAGCAGACTGTAAAGAGAGACAGAGAGACATGGATTAGGATTTTTCCTCCACACAGATGACTGACATTCACAGGAGCTCAGACAGGACATGAGGACCAAGAGGCAGCAGCCTGAGCATGCACTTTTGGCCACACCGAGACACAGACTGGCCTATTTCATTAACATACACACTTTCACATCATGACACAGTCAGGTTAGCGCCTACACTCATTGTCTGCTGTGTGGGTGGAATTATCTGTGAACTGGCTGTGCTTGCTCTGCAAGAAAAGAAAACCTCCTCAGAAGGGTGGGGTTTAGTCTGTGTGTGTGTGTGTGTGTGTGTGTGTGTGTGTGTGTGTGTGTGTGTGTGTGTTTCTGCTGTCTCGGTGGGGACTTTGACCTGACTCGTGTCAAGGTGGGGACCAAAAATGAGGTCCCCACAAGTTTAAACAGTGTTTTCTTGGCCATGTTGTGGTTACTGAAAAAAGTAAAAGTGCAAAAACGTTTCTTTAGGGTTAGGCATTGTTTTGGTCTGGGTTAAGGTTAGGGTTAGGGCAAGGGTTAGGGGTTAGATATGAATGGGAGTCAATGGTAAGTCCCCACGGGAATAGCAGAACCAGATTGTGTGTGTGTATGTGTACTTGTTTATCGATACCGGTGGGGACCCGTTGGGGACTTCAACCTGACTATTGCTATATAGCTGGGGACTCGTCTCACGGTGGGGACCTAAAATGAGGTCCCCACGGGTGGCAACACCGTTTTCTTGGCCATGTTGTTGGTACTAAAAAATGTAAAAGTGCAAAAACGTTTCTTTAGGGTTACGCATTGTTTTGGTGAAGGTTAAGGTTAGGGTAAGGGTTAGACATGAATGGGAGTCAATGGTATGTCCCTACCGGTATAGATAAACAAACGTGTGTGTGTGTGTGTGTGTGTGTGTGTGTGTGTGTGTGTGTGTGTGTGTGTGTGTGTGTGTGTTTTAAGGTGAAGAAAGGACCTGCCCCCAGTTTTACAGTAAGTGTGATGTTTGTTTGCATATCTCACAATCCCTAATTGCCGAGTTTAACATGTAGAAACATTCTGAAACTTTATTTAATCTAAATTTTCATACACCCACAGACAGAATATCTAAACAGACATACTTTCAAGCCAAACTGACTTTATAGTGAAATCATGTTCCCCTGACACAGACTCAAAACAGCTCACACACACACAGTTTACACTCCAGTGATTTTTATCCCAGACATGTTGAGCTGGGATGAGATCATTCAACAGACATCAGTAATGTAGCTAACTCTGGAACAATGAAACACTGTATGACTCAGACAAAGCTAAAGGAGAGAAGTAGATAAAAAGGAGAAAGGGGTGAGAAAAAAAGATTGAGAACAGAAAAAAAAAATGAGAAAGGAAGGTTAAGAAGCAGCAGACAGTGCTGTTTGCCAATGAGAATATGAGAGAAAGAAGAAACAAAGAAGTACACAGCAGAGAACACCAAAAAAATATCAGCTCTCTGGAGGAAACAAACTGAGCCACACTGTCAATCTGAAGCTTCTGATTCTGTTAAGCTGACCACTAAACTTACTAATGTCTGGCTTTTTGCCTATTGATATGGCAGGAGCAGGCATTGTAGTCGCTATTTGAGCAGCTGCACTGGTTATGAAGGTATATTCTGTGGTACATTTACATTTGGAAATTAACTTTTAATAATTTCATCAGTACTCAGCACACACACGAGGGAATCTTCTAGACGGCTTGATGATTTTCTAAAGTTATTCTATGGATTTGGTAGAAATGCTTGAACTTGTTTCTGAGAAATCATGTGGTTGCTCCGCTAGTGTGGTATGGTGAACACTAAATAGAGTAACCACAAATCTCTCTGGCTTTTTCAAAGCAGGAGAAACCACAAGACAGTAATTAAGGAAGAGTTTAAACATACTTTTGATATTATTATCCTATTAAAACTTTGAGCAGCAGAATGCCGTCAGATCCTTAGAGTGATAAGGAAAATTTACTATTGCAGAGAAAAGTGCTACTACCACAAGTAAATATGTAGTTATGTATAGTTTGTAGTTATTTCATCTAGAATTTACATTGACTTAAGTAACCAGGTTACTATGACCATATTTAATTTTAGGAACACTTGCATAAAGAATTGAGATAGGGAAAGTATTGGTGCAACAGCAGAGTGTAGCATGAAGGAAAAGATAATTTCTTGTAGGAGGAAGCCTTTGTGTTAAAAACAAAAAAAAAAATAGTAAAACTGAAACCACCACTAAAATATGAATAGATCCTTCTTGTAGCCTGAATAAGTCAGTTTCCACAGCTGAGCAGTAAATAGTAAGATTCACATTCACACTTAGAGAAAAAAAGTGTTCTAGTCTGATTTTACTCTGTGCCAAAGTCTAAAAGCTCACTCAGAAAACTAAGCATTCATAGTTGAAAATTATGCAAAACTTAGAGTAACTACGGTTACCACACTACATGTAAATATGCTCTTAGATTTCTGTACATATAAAGGCACTCGGGCCAATTTTCAAAAATGCAAACTACTTTTTATTTTTAAATCAAGCTAAACCCTACCGTATTCTATCTGTAATGAACCTGTGATGCACACAAATCCAACAATGCACACTTTTACAGCAACGTCAGTCCAATTAAGTTGACCCCTCAGAGCAGCATATGTGCTGGTTTGGTTCATGTGCTTCTTGGCCATTTCCTCTCTTGAGCCAAGCTGTGCTGCCCAGATGGCACAGCCATCTTAATCACTGGGATTAGCTGTTTCAGACTGTCCGTGAAAGACTAGAGGTTGGCACAGCTGAGTGAAAAGAGATTTGGTGTGACTTCAGAGCAGATGATTGTGGTCGAACCACTACAGAGGACGAGAGAAAATGACGGAGGCAAAGATTGGTTACCTGATCCTCACACTGATTAGAGCACCACAAATTTCAACATCATGTATTTTATTTCCCATGTATCTGTGTTTCATATGTGTACAGACAGCCTGTGTCTCAAATGGGGGCAGTCTACAGTATGTTTGCATATGGCCAACATCTGTTAGAGATGTGTTTTTTCTGCGTTGGGTGCATTCTTTTGCTTTCGTGAATGTATGTGTGTGGGTGAGAAAGTGGGTGTGTTCACTTCTGATCCCCATTCAGCTCCAGTGTGATCACTTCCAGACGCACAGTGGTTGAGGCCCCCAAGTTCCCTCTCCTCTTTTTTTTTCCTTACTTAACTCCCCTCTAGCCTATTTTCACTCTCTCTTTCCTTTTGTTTGTTCTTTTCCCCTTAATCAGTCATCCAAGTCTTTCACCCCGAGTCTGTCCCTCATTACCATCGTTCTCCTTCCACTCTTCCCTTAAATCATTCTCTTTCTCTTCCCTTCTTTTGCCTTTCTTGAGTAATTCCAGCAGTGTTTCCCCTCCTCTCTTGGCAGGTCCAGGTCATTCCTGACAACCCGCAGAAAATGACTGGGGTTTTCCAGACATTCCCTCTTAAAGTTCCTCTCCCCATACCCCACATCCACAGGGATGCATGCAGCTGGAAAATTGTATTGATAACAGAAAAACAAAGCATCAAATGTATCTCCACTATTTTTAACAAAGAAAGTGCTGCCACCTCATACCCCCATTTACACTTCTTTTAGCTTCCACTGGCTTCAAACTCTGTTGCGCAGTGGTTCAGTGGTTAGCATCGTCGCCTTGCAGCTAGAAGATTCCTGGGTTGTGTCCCAGCCTGGGCCTAGAACCTTCTGTATGGAGTTTGCATGTTCTCCCTGTGCATGTATGGGTTTTTCTCACTCCGGCTTCCTCCCACAGTCCAAAAACATGTTGAGGTTAATTGATAATTCTGAATTGCCCGTAGGTGTGAATATGAAAGTGCTGTTTATCTCTATAGCTCTATGATAGAGTGGTGTCCCCTGCCTTCGCCGAACTTTAGCACTATTGGCAGCACAGATTTACCACAGCCTCTATACTACTGCTGCTGATTTTTGACATTGGTGTGGTTTTTGTGTGCCCATCATATGGAAAATGTCCTCATAATATCTTCAGAAATTGATACAGTGGCACATGACTGATGCCGCTAAGTATGGCTTCTACATTTGTGAAGGACTTGTTCTTTACTGGCAGTAAAAAGGTCTCAAGCAAAACATCAGAATGCGTGCGAGTGTGTGTATGGTTATTAATTTGGTGAATTCAGACAGACATGTAGCTAATGGTTACCTCTGGTAATAAACATGTCAACACATTGTCTATTTGCCATTTAAACTGTCTTAATGAGAGTCTCTCATGATGCTATTAAGATGTTTGTTAGATTTCGCTGAACAAGCTGGTCGGACTTGACCTGATTTTTAGCGCAGAGACAAAACAATAGACCACAGAATCTGCACTTCAGAAAACCCTGTGCTTCCTAAACACAACTTTAAGCAAAAATAAGTCCAAATAGCAGCTTGATTCTTACCTATTTTAAGAAATAACAGGAAAGATGTAATGGTGTCAACATATTGTCTCACTAGTAGGTAAGTTAGGTATTTGACATTTGATCTTTTCTGGCTTTATCATTCAGGCACAGATGATGGTACGCAAATTTCACAAAAGCAAGCAAGCAAGCAATACACCCTATAGACGATCTATGACAGGGTTTTATGATACCATGTGCCCACGGTGCGCCCCCAGTTATCAAAATGGCTAATGTCTCAATAAAAGACAACAGGCGTAATATGAAGTGTAATTGCTATTGGATTTTTGAGGCTACTACCAATCATAATATCTGAGAGTTTAGAAACTCAAAATATACACTCATCAGCCATTTTGCTATGTGCATCTGTGAAGTCTAATAAAATCAGACATAGCTGCCCTGCCATAATTTTGACTTTTTGTCCACAAAATTAACATACATGAGGGGGGAAACATTTTAGGGCACCTTTAAAAACAGTGCAGTCCAGGACACAACTACCATCAACGAGAATGATCTCAATAACAAGCGTACAGAATTATCACCTTTTTGACGTCAACAAAACCTCAAAATGCAGAAGCATCATAAAAGTAGAATTTATGGCAGAGCTGATGTATTGGATTGCATTGAATTTCACAGGTGTACCTAATAAAGTGGCCGGTGAGTGGACATTGACAGATATTTTTTTAAACAGCCATTTCAGGTCAAACTGTGACCAAAACACGTGGGAAGTATGATGTTGTCTGTGTTCTCAGCCTACTCAGTTTTACTAGTCTAGTTTGAACTAACTCCTAAATTGACTGCAGAATAATCCTCAAATTCTGTCAGTGCCAAAGAATAAATATCATTGGAAATATGATAGCAAATAACTATTATTTAAAGATTTTAGTTTATGTGTGTGCCTATTTTTTTATTCATTGACTTACTGAATACTGAAAATGCCCATGACATCTTCAAATTGAGGCCAAACACTTGAAACCCTAAGATAATCATTTTTCGACTCTTCACAATTAAGTAAGTGAAACCAAAAAATTTCACTTTACGTAACATCGCCGGTAGCTCTATTTTTAAACTCTGGTTAGTCTATGAATGCTTTCTTATCTTGAATTAGATCCTAGGATTCACAGAAATGAATAAAGTCTGGGAAGATTATTTTGGTATTCTAACAAGCCCTGTGCCCTGAATACTAACTCAGTGGGAAGTCCTGTAGACAGTTACACAGCTGTATCACATGACTGCACTCCCTGGAAACAGACGCATTTTTCATTTCCAGTCTATCACTGTTGTCATCTTGCGGCTCAACGGGATCTACAGAATTGCTTCACACAGACAAGATATGAATGATTTCAGTAGCGACAGAGTGTTACACTAGAGGATCAGTAGTGGCACAATGACTTGTTGGATTATGTGAGATTTAAAAATATTATTTTGTGTCTACAGGTCAAAACTTGTTTGGTTACCTACATCCTCCTCTTTTCAGCTCCCTGAACATAAACCGCTACCTTGTAGCCACATGCTTGGCTTGTTTATGTTCTGTTTATGTGTGTGTGTGTGATTGTGTAGGGAGTGGTTGGTCACTGTGTGTACAGGTCCCAAGTGCTTTACTAGCTGTGACTAGTGGGGAATGGGTAGCTTACGTCATCTGTTATGGAGCCTGGATGTCAGGTTCAAACTGTCACTAAACACATAGTACAATTTACAACCGTTTATTCTCACAGTTATCATAATATTAATCCTTTAAAAGCCATAAAAGTCGATTTAGACAATCTCAAGCTTCCCGAATCGTGCCCTATTGGTGTCTGGATGGATGACGGAAAAAGACGTTCTGTTTCCCAGGATGAGACAGAGAGTGACCAGTACACTTGACAGGGTGAAGAAAAATGTTTATCTGTGGGGGAAACTGGAAGGGGTAACATGCACTCATACACACAAAGACAACACTGTTTGTACCACAGGAACCTACTCCTGGCTCCATGACTGGAACTTAACTGCCACCTTTGGTAAGGAATTAGATTCTACTCTTGTGTATACAAGTGAAAGATGACTGAAATATGGAAGAACATGTCTTGTAAGTCTATCCATGTGCCTATAAACCCTGGCAATACTACAGGAGACCACACCTATAACTGAACAAATGGCACACACACGCTGTCCTTAAAAGGTGAATTAGAATTCACAACACAGAGTTCCCGACTGCATGTGTCCGAACTCACTCACTTCCAGCTGAGGAGGAAGCTGTTGAGCCAACAGTCTCAATGTGTGCGTGCCTATGTGTTTACTTTTGAATATGAGGTGAATAGTGGCTGCCATTGAGAAGACTGAAGCCATCCTGCCAGCACTGGCAAACAAGAAACTGCTTAGCTTTAGCATAGCTCAACTCTAAACGGAAAGGATGAGTTAGACAAGCTGATTATGTTCTAATGACCCAAGAGTGTGCCAAATGGGGCTGCACAGGTGTGGGTACGAGCCAGACAGATTTCCACGTAACTCTGACCAACAAATTACCACTTTCTGAAAAAAATAAGATTATAGAAAAAACAAAAAAACTGTTCAAATTAATTCGTAAACAAGGAGTGATCAGCAATCTCAGTGTCAATGGCTTCTATGTGTTTTCCATTTCAGCGTCCCCACGATCATCTCAATACTCGATATTATATTCCACAGTGAAATCCTGGGTAACCAACTCTGGAATTCTGGGATGAAGCCCTAAATCCCTAAAATGCACTCAGGAATCAATATTCACTCTCAGTGAAAGGAAGGAATGCAGATAATGTTTGTTTCCCTACAATAGAGCCACACAGAAGATGTGACTCAGAGGTTGAGCCGGTGATAAACGTCTGTTTTACTTGGCTTGTTGCCTTAAACAACAGCATCGTCACAGACAAAAGAGGGAACAATACGTAAACGCAAATTAATCTGTTTGAAAACCTCTGTCTTAACACCTGCACGCATATGATGGCAGCTGCTGGTCGACATGCTAAATTAAGTAAATTTCACATGAAATGAGACAGCTGACTCAGCCCACCTTTCCATTATATTAAAGCTGCCTTTTCTCACTTTCCATAACACATACAGACAAAAAGAGCCTTCGGGATGACATGTACAAACCATATGACTCACAGAGACAAGAAAAAGGAAGCTATTTGTGTCTATGCCTCAATTTTTCACAGTCCTTGTCCTGACTTTTCTGTCTTTCTTTCTGTCTTCCTTCTTTTCTCCCACTTTGCCCTTCCTACTCAAAGCACATCTGGCTTTGAGAGGAAGAGAAACAGCCTGGAGCTGTCGCAAAATCTTTTAGTTTTCCCCTCTTCTGTCTCATTTTACCTTTACACACACTTCAGCTGGCCACGAACACGTCCTTGATTTGCTCAATTTAAATTCAACTCTATTTCTTTCCCATGAGTTCTTGTCTTCTTTCTCGTCTACACTGTCTTCACTCGCCCCTCATCCCTTTGTTTTCCCCCTTCTATGGTATGTAGATAATGGACTTCCTTTTCTCATTGTGTACGCGCTTTCGTCCATCTGTCCCTGTCTTTGTCACTTGCAGTGATGAGAACAACTCCGGTATGCATTCAATAACATTCGCACTCCTATTTTCTCTTCCCAGTTACATCTTTCTTTAATTTTTGTCATTAACCTTAGTGAAGAAAAAGTAAAGGCTGCCAACCATGAATAGTTCTGTGGATTTTTTGTTTTGGCTGCTACCTTTTCCCATTCAGGGAGGGACCTTGGCAACATCACTTCAACTTTTATTATTAAAAGCTTTGGCTAATAAATCAGTTCAAATATTTGAACCTGGGTGAGATAACTTTGTTTCTAAGAACATAAAGAAATCAGTCCCTCCTTACATTCGCTTCCTCACATCATAAAAAAGGCAAGCTTGTTATTTTCCCAATAAATACTACTTGTACAGTATTGTGTGCATAAGTGTGTACTACTCACTGTATTGAAGTTCCAGACCCGCTTGAAGGAGAGCCTCTTCCTCAGGCTCATCCTGCTCTCCTCTCAAAGAGGAGGAAACCCGCTGACTGCTCAATCTACATATCTGAACCACACAAACATACACATGTGCGCTGATGCTGACAGAACTTCTTCAGGAGCTATCTAGGGCAGGAAATTCATGCAGACAGTGGACTTAGATGGAGCCATGCCTCAGCACTCCCCTCACACAAACACACGTCTTAGGATAAGTTTGAACTATCTGCTAAAGTTGTACAAAGTAAATGTACCGTAGCTCACTGTAATACTCTCTTACTACACCTCTCCCTCTCGTTCTCACACTCACTCCACCACACACTGAGCTGACAGACTGACTAGGAAGTTCCATTCTCTCGCGGACACACACACCGACACGCATACCTCAGTTACCATAGTGACACGCCCCCATCATGCAGCAGTTGCCAAGAAGGGGAGTGATCAAAGGTCAGTCTGCCAATCACGCTGCAGCACAGCCTTCACCTCTCCACCCTTCTCCTATTCCTCTCTGTTCAAATCACAGCTAGACAGGTACGCACGATCAAACTCGACTATACATTTGTTATGCATTTTTTAAAAAATGTAATGTCTCCCCTGTTTCACATATGAAAACTAAAAGCAGGGGAGAAGAGAGGATGGGGAGAGGAGTGGGTTTTATCACCAGCATCAGCTTTACAAAGATCAATGAAAATTCTGCAGGTTTGTTAAAAGGTCGACTGAAGCAAACAAAGGCACTTCACAGGACTTGAGCGCATACTCACACGCACACTCTTTCTCTCACACATGCAAACAAAGACTGCAATTGAATCTGTGCATATGGCCTTGAGCCTACATCTAGCTCCCCCTAATTTCCTGTTTTGGCAAAAGTTACTACACCTTCTTGTATATTTCCACACTTCTATCGTTTTGATAGCACTGTCTGGACTGACTAACTGTAATGACTCAATTACATACACACAACACATACACTAAATGACTGTGTCTGTTTAACTGGCTCTGTGTTCAGCAGACAGTAGCTGACTCAGAGCTACACTCTGTGGTAATACACGAGCGTGTTCATAGGGCTGTGGATATTCGGTTAGAAATAATATAAAACGTAGAATATTGTTTGATGAGACATTTTTTGACATAAATTTTGGTAAGAAATCAATCAAATGGTGATATTTCCTTACAATCACTTGTCTGTCTACATGTCTGAGGTAACAATTTGTGACTCGGCTGTGACTAACAGTCACATGATGGGGACTTTCCAGCTAAACTGGGATGAACTGCAGTCTGTGCTTACACAGAGCTAAGGAAAGACAAGCCAAGAAACAAATCAAAAATGCAAGTTGTGAAATATATAGTATATGGAGTCACCGATTTTAAAAAAAATTAAATTAAATTAAACATGGGGGCACTTGGCAGATTTCAGGTTATTTCAATTTTATGTGAAAAATTATCAAACATATTAACTAATTTTTTTTCTATTTTTATGATTTATGGTATTAGAACTGTGTCATATAGCACACAAGGTACCTTTGAGCTCTGCCTACTTCTAGCTGTGGTTGTGCTGTTTCCATAGAGATGCACTGAAAAATGAGCCCACAGTCAGTTCAAAGGGATAAAACCATAAGATAACAGTAAGCATTAAGAGCTATGTGGAGGTCTGTGTCTCTTAGCAAACAATATTTAAAAAAAAAAAAAACACAACAATACTACTTTCAGGACTAGTAGCTGAAAGAAGACATTTTTCTGTCTTCTTTTCAGTTCCACAAGCACCATTTGAGGCCATACAGCTCAAAATGCTGCCATATTGATGCTGAAGTTAATGTTAACCTTCCACGTCCCTGTATCATAGCAACATCAGGGATGGCTCCAGCACTCAGCCCCCCAACACACACACACACACACACACACACACACACACACACACACACACACACACACACACACACGCTGAAGGCGATGCCAAAGCACTAATTACCAGAGCTTCTGGTGCTAAGGAGGCTGCCCAGTTGAAGCCTAATTTTGAAAACTTTCAAGTTTGCCTGGTTCAGCTAATTTCATCAAAAACTACTAAAACCACATTATTCAAATGCCATTTCTGAACAGTTCACTGGTCGGTAACAAATCTAACAGGCCAGGAAGAAGCATGAGTGGTGTTTAAGTAACCTGTGTCAAGTTCAGCTCAAAACATATCTGTCAAAGCAGGGGAAGAGAGAAGAGGCAGGACGGCACACAGGATAAGAGGGATATGACAAAGTTTAGGTTGGCTAAATCCACATCCTGAAGAGAAAAGGAAGAGAGCAGAAGAGAAGAATAGAGGACTCAATAGATGACAGGCAAAGATATTTTTCACGTCCCCCCCGCCCCCAACCTAGTTTCTGTGGTCCAGGCAATCGGCTTTTCCCTTGCGTTTGTACGTTAAATCATAGTCTTTTCTACGGCAGCTCAGCATAAAACCAAAATATTCTCTTCTGCAGATATCAGATGACAGAAACACAACAGAACTACACACAAACAACTACACTCATGAGCAGTCACACACATGCAGTACACATGTTCCAAGTCGCTACTGATTTCTTACATCACGTCTCAGTTAGGTCTATCCTGAAACTGCTTTATTTTTTTGTAGATGCCATTTGGGTTTGGGATATGCTGACATACTAACTAACAAGCCAGTCTTTAGTTAGTTCACAGAAATTGGTAATAGATAAAATTACCAAAGAGGGTTTTGGCAAACACCTGAAAAATGTGTTTCGTTACAAAATCCTGTGAATCAAATACAAAATATTATGAGCAGAAGTGTTAAGAAAAATTCAAACTTTTAAAATAACAGAGGGACATGAGCCACTGTCTTTTATGAGAATGTGTGGGAGATGCGAGCTACAGCAATGTAGGAGCAATCAACAGGTGTTTTTTCATTTAACCAGATAAATGAAAAACACATGAAAACACTTGTATTAGCTCACTTCCAAATCATCTCTGTCAAACGAACTAGTTTTATATATGGAGAGAAGGTTTTAATTTACCATCGTTCTGTTTCTCTTTTTCTCTGTCTAGCACACAAAATAAAACTCAACAGTGCCCTCTACAGTTATCAGTTAGGCGAGGCACTGAACCCAGCAAAACCCAAATGGATTTCTTCAGAATTTTCTTTAAATGCTGGAAGACAGCTTACATTCAATCTCAGTCTCTGTACCAGTCATCACTGTGTGGCAGCAAATCGGTCATGATTTAGCTGATAAACTGATATGACTGTGAGGATCAGCTGCTAAAGACACTGAAATCTAATTATATGTAGAAAATCAACATGCGCATGTCAGAGAAAGTAGAGCAAATGCTGCTCACACTCCCTTTGAAAGCAAGTTTGATACTGCTTTTAAAGACGACATTTTGATGATACTTGCTATTCAGATTAATATGATTCATGTGCTGCTGCCTTTCTAAAATGTAATTTGCAGCAGTCGCTGGTTAAGTAGCTGGAACATCGTCACACACAGTGCAAAATTACGCAAAAAGAAAGAGGAGAAATCCTGAAAATGATTCATACCAAACAGGAAAACTGCACTAGTAAAGAGGAACAGCATTCACAAGTAGACCTTCACCTACAGACTGAATTGTCAAGATATTTGCTCAAACTGAAGCCTCAAACTGGTAAGATTTTACTATTACTTGAGCTACACTTCAAGACAATTTAAAATAAAATAAAAAAAACCCAACAAAACAGTCCAGCGACTGACTTATCACATGACGCAGTTTGCAGTTTGTGCTGATGTGGTAAACTGCATCATCTGGCACTTAACGGAGATAAAAAAGAAGCACTTGTGTTTATCGGAAACTGGAGCTATGTCTAATGTGACTCTTGGCCTCCTGAGGTGTTTCATGTACAGGAGCAGTGTTGATCCTGTCTTATCATCTGACACACTCTGCTCCCAGGGGATATCATGAGGAACAACACACACACACACAAGGTCTTGCACACACACAAAATACAAAATGTGTGTTCAACTCTTCGGTCGTCAGGATTGTGTTCTTATTCACTTATTCGGGATAGGAATGAGTTTTTTATGCCTCTATGTGTGTGTGTGTGTGTGTGTGTGTGTGTGTGTGTGTGTGTGTGTGTGTGTGTGTGTGTGTGTGTGTGTGTGTGTGTGTGTGCTTGTGTTGGGTCAGAGGGCTGCTCTTTTCTCACTACTGTGTATAGTGAAATAATGTCCTGTGCTGCTCTCCACCACAGTGTTAAAACCCCCCCACTCTGAACTTCATGTGTACAGTTGCATGGACACACAGCTATTGATCTGTTCAACTACACTGTGGACAGCACAACCAAATTCCATAAGCTGCTACTTTACCAGCACCGTAAACATTTGGAACAGCCATTTTAGTATTTCTGAAATGCAATTAGACATTTCATGAGGAATGAAGTGTGGTATTTTGTTATAATAGTATAATAATATGTCTCAGTAGCCATAGCACAAAACCAAACCCAAAACAAATTAACTAATCTAATGGACTGAACAAAGACTCAACAGGTCTCCCTTTAACTCTACAGAGCCAGAAAGAGCCTGATGATTGGCCTGCACTAGTCACATGACCTGTCATTCCAGAAATAGGCCTGACAACGAAAGTTTCAGTGCATTCAATTCATTTTAGCCTCAATAAATATGCATTGGATGACTGGCATGAACCAACAGTGCTTCAACAACAACAGACAAAGAGAGAGGTGGTACTAAACAAGAGTATTGTTTTGGCCTTCCAAACATGTTAAGCATTACAATCAGCACCAACAGAGAAGATTTCAAATCTATTTGCATTTTTAATTGAACTTATTAGCATCTCCTGGAACAGTGATCTAAAACAGTTAAGATTGTGTAACACAGCCTGGATGCCATATGTGACAGGAGCAAGGGAGCCGTCAGTGGGATGAAATATAGGCTGCATCAAACACACATGTACACACACACGCACACACACACACACACACACACACACACACACACACACAGAAATTCTCCCACAAACACGCACAGCTCATATACTCACTGGATCAGTGGCTGTTTCAGAATCCACGCTCAAAGTTTGCTGCTCCATGAAGGAAGAGACAAGTAATCCTCAGCACTGCGTGTGAGAGCTCCCCTCAGTGCACATTGTCATCAGCTGTTGGTTGTGTGTTTGTGCGCAGAGAGACCAAGTGGCAAAGCTTGATGGCTTTCAAATGTCCAAACCGCTACAGAATGTCGCTGTCGCTAGATTCCCTTTCCTTCTTGTTCTCCCTGTCATTCCCCCTCCTTTGCCTCCTCCTCTTCCCTCTCTATCCCTTGCCCTGCCTCTCAGCTCTTCCCCCTCCTCTGTCTCTGCCTTTGCACCCACCCGCGTATAATTTCTATTCCACCCACACTGCTGTGGGCTGAGAGACGCGCACATACACACACTCAAGATGAATGCGTAGGCACGGCTGCAGAGGGAGACCCCTTGCCATTAAGGAACACATCCACACATAAAAATCAGCGTGAAGTTGAATGTGTGCGCTCTTCTGTCATCTGCTTAGTATGCCCCACGCACGTCTGGAGAGTAAACTGACATTCGTGATAGTGAGGGGGGAGCAAAACAAGCAAAAACGGGGGAGAAATGGATGCACTGGACGTTCAGCAAAGAATTCTCTGGGAAGACGGAGACACGAGATTGTCAAGCTGACAGCTATCTGCGGCAATGACTGGGTCGAACAAGCTGCATTCCTGAACATGCCTTGACACACAGGGAAGGTACTCACCCTAACACTCTATTCCACACACCCCTCCTGCCTGCCCTCCACTTGGCCCAGGGGTGAAGACAGCAAATGAAGCACCACCTCATTCACACTGATAAATAACCTACAGACGGGTGGCGGCTGCATTCAGTGCCAACCTACAGGAGCACAATATGGCACACAAACCTCTCTGAAAAGTTGTTTGACGTGATGTCAAGAACACATTCTCGTCCCGTTTTCAAAGGGCAGCATACTATAGCTAGAGGTTCTGGATAACTGCGGACAAAGTTCTTTTCACTTATTCCAGTTAAAGCAGTCGGAAATACCCAAGTACTCAGCTAGTATTTTCAGGTGTATTTTACTGTTGTCTGCTATGTTGTACTTTAAAAATAGATAAACAAAAATACAATACAGAGAATAAAAAAAACATTACTTTGTAATATAAAATTTGACTGATCCACAAAGGGAAACTCACACCCTAACTAGCAGGTGAACTATATAAAACAGTTAAATGCCCTTTACTTGGCTTCATTTTTGAAAGTGATGAACACATTAGTGCACCAGTCAGTAGAATCCAATATATTATTCTGAAATACGCTGTTTTAAAAAATGAGTACATTTACTTGTGGTACTTTCTGATGCTTTTGTACTTTCAGTTATATATACATTTAAATGTATGTTTTTTTCCTGCAAAAAGGGTATTTCTACAGTGTAATATCAGTAGTTACACTTAAGTAGAATTTCTACAGTTTTAACCCTTTAAGCTTCAGTCAATTCCAGCCGTTTTCAGTACAAAAAAAATCGCTAATATTCTATTTTTAAATTTAAAAAAATGACAAAAAATACAGGGAATATTGGACGCGCATTGCGAGGTGCATTTCCTTGAAAACGACCGATTCGTGGATTTTATACCGACTTCAGGACATGTTTTGGACAAAATAGTTTACTGGCTTGTGTCGTCTGGATGTAAAAGGTTGGATTATGGCCGTTTTTTGTGGAATATTTTTTTCTGTGTGTAATAATGAACCCGGAAATGTGAGTCGCGCTGTGTGCGTTGAAGCCGTGTATAGAGAACGGATGGATGGATATTCGTTTTTGTCGGACAAATGTGTTTTTCTCACCCGCTGTGGTAATCACATCTGAAAGTGGTTTATACCGGCGGATTCATGAGAATCTAAGCTTTCCATCGGCGTATAGTGTTTGTATAATCGCGTTTGCAGCCGTGGGACATTCTTGAAATTCCTATGCAAATTAGTAGGTGTACCGCCGGCGGTACACTGAAGTTTAACGGGTTAAAAAAGTAAAAATTGTGTAATTTTTTATATAAGTACAACTACACAATTTGTAAATAAAAAAACAATGACATTTTGCAAATGCTAATAAAACAACAACAAAATGGCAAAAATAGGAGTTGTGGGAAAAGCATCTGAATACATTTATTTAAGTGGAGTTTTTTGGGGATGTTGATTAATCCTCATCTTGCCCAGCAGAGCTGCATGTATCTTTAAAAAGCAATGTTTCAAGAAAGTCAAATTATCGCTTTCAGGTGACTAGACCTCAGAGCATAGAGGAAACTGTGATGCACATGTCTTAGGGTGAGGGCTATGATGTGCGTTTGTGAAAACTCAAACCATTCACCCTGAAGAAACAGACTGCATTTATGGCTGAGAGAGCAACATTGGGATTTTAAACCAATTAACTTTCGTAAAAGTCACACAGGCACCAATATACAAAAATAAACATATAAAAAATACAAAGAAGCACACACAACAACTGCTTGGCTTTGCTCGCTAAAAGTGATGTGCCAAAATTATGCAAAGTAGAAAATAAACTGACCAGCCGCAACATTATAACCACATGCCTGATATTGTGTAGGCTACCCTTGTGATATGAAGACAGCTCTAAGGTGTCCAGGCATGATATCCACAATGCCTCAGAAGGTGTCCTGTGGTATCAGACACCCAGGTGTAAGCAGCAGATCCTTTACAGCATCTTCAACTCTTCATTCTTGTTCCTCACACCATTCCTGAATGGTTTTTGCAGTGTGACAGGGTACAGAAACATGCTGAGAGAGACCATTGCTATCAGGAGAATACCGTTGCAATGTACGTGGTCAGCAGCGATGTTTAGGTAGGTGGTACATGTTGAAGTAAAATCCACATGAAATGCCAAGAACCAAAGTTTTTTATCAGAACATTGCTCAGAGCATCACACTGCCTTCTTCCCACAGTGCATTCTACTGTCATCTCTTTCCCAGGTAAATGACACACACACACCTGGCCATCCACATAATGTAAAAGAGGCTATGATTTATTAGACCTTATCTTCAATTGCTGGATGGTCTCATTCGTACTTACTTTCATAGGGACTTTCAGCAGTGGACAGGGGTCAGCATCGACACTCACAAGTTCTGACACCTTTCTATCATAGCCAGCATTTAAGTTTTTAGCAATTTGTGCTCTAGTTCCTCTCAAACAATAAGGAGCGGCCTTCTCTGCCTGTGCATAAAAACGAGTCCATGACTGTCGCCAGTTTTCCAGTGGTCCTTTCTTACACCACTTTTGACTGAAACTAACCACTAGATCCTGCAAAAACCCAAAAAGACCTCCTGTTTTGGATGTCAGAAGTTTTCCTGCTTCCAACACATTGTCTTCATGAACTAACTGTTCACTTGACTAACATACTGCACCCCTTGACAGGAGCCATTGTAATAAGATAATCAATATTATCATGATGAAATAGGGCTTCAAACAATTAGGATCTCAAGCATGAAGCTTTAAATACGTAAACATAAAAAAAAACTTGGATTACAGTTGTGTAAGCTAGAATATACTTGAAGTGCAGGGATGTTCACTTCTTCTGCTTTAGCTTTTCATAAATATTAAATCTAATTTCAGCACTACGTTGGTACCTTTTCCTTTCAAAATCTTAAACTTGAAAGATTACAACTGACCACGATTTAAGTCCAACCTAACACAAAATAAATTAGGATTCTCTTTGGCAAAATTAACTAGTCTTGAATGCACATTTCTCAAAGCTGCATCTAACAATGATTTTCATTATGGATTATATATAAAAGCTCAAAAAATAGCAGAAATATACAAATCAGAATTCCCTAAAGTCAAGGATGATTTAATCAAATTCTTTCAAATTCTTTCATCCCAAAATCAGACCAAATCCATAATAAACAAATTCAGACAAATAAGTAGATGGAGCAAGGTCATGCTCAGTATTTTTGCTTTAAAATGTACTCACAATGTCATTTGTCAATAACTTGATCATTCAAATCATTTTTAATAGTATGTGTAGTTCAGACTAATAATTACATTTACACAGCCTTTAATCTGATACCAACATTTTTTAACAGTTTGTAAATGAAAGTAAAAGACTGCTAAAGCAACAGGTGTTCATACGAAACTGAAGGGTGAGGCAAATATAAGTGGCTTTTCTATTATGTTTCAATATGATGTATGCTTTTCAGTACCAGAATATTATAACACGGGCATCCCTATGCAGTTTTCCTTTCAACCTGGTGTGAACTTCAAGGCAATAAAGCTTTGTGAGAAAGCATTAAATAGTATGTCTTAGTCAAAACATTTCCACAGAGAAAATCTGCTATGTTATACCACCAAAGGCTAATTACTTTTTACATTGAACTAACTACTCCAAAACATATAGAGGACTCTGCCTGAACTGGTCTAAGATCAGCACTGGAGCTCTACTGAGGAGGAATTTCATCCTTCTCTACATATATAACCAATACAATGCAGTTAATTGGGAAAACAGCAGCAGTTGGGCTGGTATCAAACTACTGTGTGAACTGTTTGATGGTTACTTTTGTGCATTTTACCGTTCTGTAGATAGCTTACAATCAAGGGACCAGTTCAATAAAGAATGTTGCACCAGTGTCTTTTAAAATTGTCAATTCAGTCAGCTGCATATGAGGCAGTTTTTCCTCTGTCTTGTTGCTAATACCTTCTAAAATAGCTCTCTGTGGTTATAAACATCCACATTTTTAAGCAATTGTATATTTGTACTGTATCGTGTACATATATTGTGTATTATTTACAACAAAGAGAAAATTATATGACAAAAAAAGTTAATAAAAATCAAACCCAGAATCAAGACACAGAGCAAATGTGTACAATCTGATGTCCTTCCCCCAACTGCTGTCATAAGACATTGTCTGTCTGCTCATGTGAGTGGGTTTGTGTGTGTTGTAAGTGTGTAATGGTTCAGCTCTATAATCAGACCCATCACAAGATGAGCAGCAAGCCACAAGCACTGTGCCAACATAGACATACGGTATTATCTATACAGTGAGATCCACACCCATCAGTGCTCACACACATTTCAACTGCAGCATGAAGTCTGAAAGGTGCTGGAGAAGCCTAAATAGCACAGCTAACAAGATGACTAAGAGCTGTGTGTAAGTATGTGTGTGTTTCTGTGCAATTACAGTGTAGTCATACTTGTGTGCATCGATGTGCTTGTGACTTAGAGTTGCAATTTGTGAATGTACATGCATATGTGTGTGTGTGTGTGTATGTACTGTATGTGCTTTTGTGTTTAAGCCTCACTAACGAGGTGAATGTCAGTTTGTTGCTCATCAGAGCTCATTAGAAGTGCAGCCTAACACTTAGAACCCCATTACCCCCCACCACCATCACTACACTCACCCCCCCCCCCCCCCCCCCACACACACACACACACACACACAATCTCTCTCCTTCCCCCTCTCACAACACAAAGCCCTCTCTGTTTGTGGACATTGCTGCATGTGCAGCAAGAGAAAAAGGCCTAACGACCGGAAGAAAAAGGTAGAATAGAGGCAGTGGGGAGGCAGAGGGGTGAAGAGGAAAATAGAGGAGAGAAACCCTGCCATGGGATGCTCTGGCAATGAGGCATCTACCCCTGTGAAACTCCTATAATAGTGGGCAACTCAAGTGTGCACAAATTCAGTATTACCCACAACCTGATTATGAATCGTTTATGTTAATATCCGCGTCATGATTACAAGAAAATTAATGTAATTTTAAGAAATATGCCTTGTGTCACATGTATTACCTTGAGCACCATCAAGCTGACATTTGAGTTAACATGTACATCAGCACAGCAAAGGACAAAGTGAAATTATGCCCTATTTCCAAAAACAGTGTGATTGCAAAATAATTGGATTTGAATTGAAGCCAATTAACTATGAGGCACCAAGCAATCTAGAAATTAATTTTCACCTTGACCAACACGATTCATATACATGACTTTTCTCAATAGAAAATTTTCTTGAAACCTGCTCTTGAAACCTGCTTAAGATGCAGCTTTTCAAGTTTAAATCCAACCTGGCACCTCAGTACCATGTAACTCCCCATGTTTCCTGTTGCACTCTTCTGTGCTGCCCAACAAAGAAAAAATGCCAAAAATTTATATAAAAAACTATCACTCCTGAAGCAACAGTGTGGGATCTGCTTATCTGCTCCCGGTGTGCCCCAGTCACCACTAAACGGCGGAAACATTTAGCTTTCCTCTGATCTTTATCTAGGAACCAAAGCTACTGCTATGATTTGTGAACGAGACAGCAGGACTCTCGTTTAGTCCTGCCAGCCATCACACACACAGGACACACAGACGAGCCATGATGACAAAAACACTCAGTATTATCCTGTTTCATACAGAAGTTAGGCATCCTTTTATCATTCAATTTAGGATTAAAAACAGCAAATTAAAAAAACAAGATGTTGGAAATTGATTTTTTTGTAATGAAACCTCACCACAATTACAATAAAGCGGTATTTTACAAATAATATCAGTCTGCTGTTCCGGTTTGAGTACTACAGTAGAATAGTGACTGCCAATTTTCTCTTCATAAAATGCAGTTAAATAGAACTAAATAGGCATTTTGTTAGATGAAACTCATGGCTCTCAAATGACTGGATATCGGGTCATTTCCTGCAGCTATAACGAGAGCAAAAGGATAATTCCTGCAATAGTATAATCATACTGTACAGTCAGCAGAAAATGGATACTTCTACACGATTCTATGTCTGCATGTAATAAACTGTTGTCAAGTAATATTCTACTTTCAAAGAGTAACCTTTATACAAATCCTACAATCGTTAAATACAAACCTCAAAGTGTATTTTAGCTCTTCTATAAGATGGGTCAGTGCATTACTCTTGTCTATGTTGCCATGGCGATGTAAGAAAAGGGCTTGACGTGTTGTGTGAGGATGTATGGGGTGTATGAGCTGCTAGTATTAGAGATGGATGCAGCACGTGTAAATCCAATGTGACAATAGCACAGTGGTCAGGCTAAGCTTGAACACTGCAGTAACACTTGTTGGTACACCTGTGCTGGTGTGATTGTGTGCATAGGCTCCTACCTCCAGGTCGTCCAGTGAGCGGGCCAGGCTGAGACGTTTGGAGCGACCAAAGGAGCGCCTGGCTGAGGAGCGTTGGGGGAGAGGAGGGAATCCCATGGTCAGACCACGGAACCGACCACCCTGAAGCAAGAACAGATACACACGCTTAGTTCACATGGTGTACATAATATGAGAAAGTGAATGAGCCTGAATAAACAGCAACAAAGTGGCTGATTCAACTGATGAAACTGATTCTACAATTCTACAATTTCATTTAGCAGACGCTTTTGTCCAAAGCAACGTACAACACAAGCAAGAATTCAGACATAAGGAAAAACCATTAGTAAGTGCAAAAAGTGCTTCAAGTGCAACTGGTCAAAGGTGTTGCCATCAAGTTGCAGAAGAAGTGCCACCCCCCTTTTTTTTTTCCCCCAAATGTTGAGGGAAGCCAAACATGGATCATGTCTACATATATAGATGAACAATCACACTCACATTCACACCTACGGGCAATTTAGAGTCATCAATTAACCTCAGCATATTTTTGGACTGTGGGAAGGAGCCGGAGTGCCCGGAGAAAACCCACACATGCACAGGGAGAACATGCAAACTCCATGCAGAAAGATCCCAGGCCCACCCCGGAAATTGAACCGGGGATCTTCTTGCTGCAAGGCGAAAGTGCTAACCACTACCCCACTGTACAGCCCCAGTCTTGATAAGTTAACCGTAAAATGTCTTTTGTCACACTATTTCAAAAGGATCAATTTCGAGGATGTTTGTCCACCTTATATATTTCTGTTAAGAAAAAATCCCCTGGTAATCCAGTTTTCACGCTGCTACAATGCCCATATTGGGCTTTCTATATCCTGAAAGACATGCGCATATTAGATATGCACATATTAGTGATGGTTTCAAAAACACAGATTTAGATTTCTGGCATTTTACATATAAATTCAAGAAACTGTTATGCAATTAGTTTTCACCAATCACACAACAATTGTTTTTTGGTAGTACCCGCTTAAAAGTCAACATTAAAAGATGTGGACAGTAAAACATACAGTGCATTAAAAAATGTAAAAATACATTAAAAGTAAGGAAATGTATATATGCAACACACTGATCAAAGTGGAAGGCAGTGGAAGATGCAGTTTCAGTTCCATCTTAAGCTCATAAAGTGAGTGCGCGTGAGGTTGTACAGAGTTTACAGCTCTGGGGAAGAAGCGGTCTCTCAATCTGATGGTTCAGTTTTTATAGACCTGTACCTGTTTGTTACCAGGACGGGTTGAATCTGCATCAAAGCTGCCAGCCTTTCTCTGGAGGTGACCAGCATAAACAGAGTCCAGGTTTGGCAGAGGGCGTCCCACAATCCCTTGAGCTGTCTTTACCAACCTGGCCAAGTCCTTCCTGACCTGCGCTGTGCAGCTGCCATACCAGACCGCCATATCGAGACAGACAATGCTCTCTATGGTGGTTCTATAGACGTTTGTGAGCCAAGAATGGAATCCAGCCCGTCTGAGCCTCCTGAGGAAATAAAGTCTTTGTTGGGCTTTCTTTACCAGATGAAAGCCGTTCAGGGTCCATGTGAGGTCAGTGGTGATGTGGATGCCCAGGAACTTGATGCTGTCATTTTGCTCTATGTTCTCCCTGTGTATGAGGAGAGGAGCATGGGCCGTCTTCCTGGATCTCCTGTAGTCCACAATGATCTCCTTGCTTTTCCTGGTGTTGAAGACCTTGCTGTTGTGTGAACACATCTCGGTAAGGTACCGTATCTCCTCCCTGTAGTGGGTCTCATCATTGTCTGATATAAGACCCACCACAGTTGTGTCATCTGCAAACGTTATAATAGTATTTAAAGTGTGGATGGCAGCGCAGTAATGTGTGAACAGAGAAAAGAGGACTAAAATGAGCACACAACCCTGTGGTGTAACCATGTTCAGGACCAGTATAGATGATCGGTAGATGCCAATTCTGGTCAGAAAGTCAAGGATCCAGGAGCACAGCGGTGTGGGACAGTCCCAGGTTGTGGAGCTTCAGAGCCAGTTTATGAGGGACTGCTGGAATAAAGACGAAACTGAAATCAATCACTGAAAGCATCCTAACATTGGGATGCTCCAGGTGGGACAGGGCTGTGTGGAATGCAATGGCGACAGCATCTTCTGTGGATCTATTACTCCTGTAGGTGAACTGAAGGCTGTCCAAACCGACAGGGATGCTGTCATTGTTGTGCTTCAAGACGAACCTCTCAAAACACTGCACCATTACTGGGGGGCGTAATAATTGATATGTAACACATCTGAGGAACCAATTCTGTCAACTTGTAGGGTGGGTCTCTCTGAATTAGTATTCATTTTCAGAATAGGTTTCCAGTTCAAACGTGTATGGCAAAATTACCCCAATACTACAACTTGATAAATAGTGTAGAGTAGTAGAGAAGACACATAGGTGAGCTGGTGTGCTAGAGCTGCATCAAAGAAGAGCTTCACAAACAGAAAGGCAGGAACATCATAGACTTGCACATTCTAAAGGAAGCAACAGTTTAAAGTTTCCTTTAAGCCACTCCAAGGCAGTTAGGGATTATTTTAATGGAAAGAAGCCCATAGAGATGACTCTTAGAGGTTAAATCTGCAAACAGAGAGGGAGTTCAAAAAATTAATGTGTGGAAATGTGGGGTCAAATATTAAAAATGTTATTGTAGGATAACAAATGTCTGAGGGACCTTTGCTGCAGCATGTCATTCCCTAGTTCTCGTTCCTATGTTTCCTGTCTCTTGCAACTGTTTCTATCAAATGAAGCCAGAAATTCTTAAATAAAAAAAATCTTTCAATGTGGTCGATTTCAAAATTGCAGGCTAGTTATAATATGAAAGCTTATGTACACAGCACCACTTATTTCATCTAACTTACCAGTACTGAGTGTAAGATTTTATTGCTAGTATATGAATACTTTACAGCGTTTACACAGCTGTTAGTTAAATAACTATGACAAACCGTTGCCAAGGTCTTGAATTCCCCTTTTAATAATGGTGTCATGCATTAATGGGATGTAACGCTTATTAACCATGCAGGTTTTACATGAAACCTCCTTTGGCACTATTCAAACCTAATTTATTTAAACCAAACAGATTTGTATTAACTGTATGCACATAAACAGCATACCAATATTCCTTATAGCCTGAGGGGCCTCGGTGTGCATGTCTTAGTTGGACAGGTGTTACAGAAAATTAAAAGTGCCATTTAAGAAAAGACATTACATAACATTCTACACGAAAGCTTGGTGTGGAGAGTCTTTCTGTTCCACATGCATGTCTTGAAGTCGGGTTTCTTTTTTTTTTTTTTTCCACCTGAATGTTAAGTTCCACATGTTAGACGCAGGCATGTACAGTCCTGTCATTTTGCCTGCAGTGCCAGATAGTACTTCAGTCAACCCCGCAAGAGCATGGAGAGACACACACTGATGCACAAACAGTGGATGTAAACAAGAACACTTGTAGAGCCCTTCCATGCTAGAAAAGGTGGTATGATGAGTTTTTGCAATGGATTGTATTACATTGGTTTAGGGAATGTCACTACTGTGGTATCTAATGCAAATTATATATAGTAACTGGGCCTTTCATTTTTAGAGAATAGCTTCATTATCTTGTCTTTTGTCACTCCTCTCTCAAATGGCATCTGGCTAATGTCCTTCTGTTGTAGGAGACAGCATCAATCAATGGAACCTGGTTTTCTAATGAGCAATTAATCGATGCCAATAGGCTCAGAGGCCAAACAGGAGTTGAATGTAACCGGATGGTGAGGAGCAGGTCTTCTCTGCATTTCATCAGGCAATGACCAGTGGTGTTGCCTGGAAACTGACTCAACCCCGCATCCGTGTGAATGTGTGTGTGTGTGTCTGTCTGATAACACAGATTTGAACACTTGATTACATATGTGGTCGCAAACATTCTCACATGATCTCTGCTTAACCCAGTCAGTTTACAGCCAGTGTTACTTGCAATAACAGAAAAGCTTGAATAACAAAAGGTGTGCGTTTTTTAGGAGAAGCTGAGATTTGACAGTACTGTTCTGACTCACTGGTGTTGAGGCTGTTTTGGGTGTGGCTGCTTTTTCAAATCTGAAAGACTAAATTCTAACTCTCAGTTCTTATCTGTGCAGCTGATCTTGTCCTCCTCCTTACTGCACACATACACTATCAATGCCACAGAAAAAAAAAAGCATTCTTCCTGTTTACGACAACATAGCTGTCATCATAACAACCAAACACACTCACAGAAAACACGCATTTCTTGTAATAACAATAATAAGTTAAACCAGTGTAATGGGCTGTGAATGACTACCTTAAACATGCCAAAATACACACAAAGACAATATATTATTATTACATTTCCTTCAGATAAATAATTATGCTAAATGGCAAACAGAGTGCATTTACATCGCCCTTCATTCATCCAGTCACATACACACTCACACACTGATGGTGGTGAAGCTGACAATGCTTTGGCCACTGACACTTCAACATGTGACCAGGAGAAGTCATGGATCAAATTGCCAAACAGTGTGCAGTCCACTGCCCAATTACAAAAATCACTGTGTCACATTTGTCAAGGTTCTGCTTGTTTCCATCTAGCATTTCTAACACAAATGGAGGCTTTCATTATGACAATTTCATTTTTCTAAACGATGATGTGAAATTGTCTACCATAGACAGTCATTAGGGTGAGGGAGATTTACAGATGTTTAGGTAGGGAAACAGTGCCCCCATGTGACCAACATTAACACTCAATTAAGAATAATGCCTTGATCTGCTGCATAAGATAACTCAGCAATGACGTCTTGCAATTCTCAAGTTTTAAGCACACAGAGGGAAAAACCAGAGCATGAAAGCAGCGATATCTGGATTGTACCTAGACAACAAGTAGTCATTTCTTACCATGATTGTCACAGCCTTCACAGCTCGGTGTCTCCAGACCGAAGACATGGTATAGAGGTTAGCATCCACCTTTCTGTCATTGTCAGTCTCTGCCCTGCCCCTGACCTTGTAAACACTTCCTCTGATTGTCCCCTAGGGTCCCTGTCCACCAAAAGCCTAGTGCCAAGAGCTTAGTGGGAGAAGCACTAGCCTACTTCAGTATCCAAGAAGCTATAACTTGCGAGTATGTAAAAATAGACAGAGCCAATGACACAGTCTCCAACATACTTTCTACAATATTTTTTACAAACATTTGAGCATACAGACTTTAGACTGGTTAATGCAGATGGATTTTTCCTCTCTTGATCTGTATCTCCTCATTCCTACTCTCTAAAATCAATAAAAAAAAACAGCAATATTGCATTGTATGTATGAGTTCTTGTAAAAAAAAAAATGCAGCAAGTTTAGTTCTTTAAATTATACCACACAAAGACAGTAGCATATACAGTTACTTCACTACTGCTACACTGAGACTAATTAGGGTGGGAAACAGGTGGTTTTCAGGTGAAGGCAGATGTCGGTCTAGTGCATAATACATGATCTGATACTGGAGTAGTGAGGATAAATAACTTATCAATCCACTTGTACCATGTCAGGAGAGATTGCCAGCTGGGGTGCTCACATTATTTAGTGCAGTAGAGAGATATTTGTTGGTATGTGCATGGCTCGTGTAAATTTTCCAAACAAGTGAAAAGTTTTTGAGACGAAGGAAAAGAAATTTTATTCCAGGAGTGAATGAGTTAAATGTGAAGCCTTGGGAAGGAGAGGGTGAGAATGCATGGAGAGCAGCGGGATGAGCACAGATGGATTTATAGCCTCAATAAACTGTAGTCTTGGACACAGTTTAGTCAGAGTAAATTTCCACAACAGGGATGTGTGATGGGGGATGCTACCTGCTTTCTGGGCTTCTCATCTCATGGTCAGTTTTAACACAACTTTCCTACAACCCACAAACTGGCACAGTGTAGTACACCAGTGAATGTGTTATTATTAGGGAGGTAGACTGGTCAAAAATGTGAATATAAATGAAGACGTTACCAGCATGAAAACGGATTGAACTGGAGTTTTACTAAGTACTTCTATACCTGTATTAAAAGCATACCTTTTTCTCTCCTTCTTTGGCGTTGGCTCCTCGTTTCTTCTCTCTTTCGCCTCTCTCTGCTCCTGTCCGCTCCCTGTCTCCAGCCCCAAATAACTTCTTAGCCCACTCATCTTTCTGCGCAGTCAGTCTGTGGGTGTGGGGGTGTGAGGGAGGAGGAGGCTGGCTCCCTCCAGGTGGTGGCAGGTGGTCTCCGGGGGCCAGTGGGGCCCGATAGCGGTCGGCTGGGATCTTATTCATGGGTGGGGGCAGGGTGCTGCAGTTGGCTGATGACCATCCGTCAGTGGATTCGGCGTAAGACTCCTGATCGCTGCTAAGGCCCTGGAGGTGGCTGTGGTGGTGCTGCTGACGCCAGTCTCGCAGCACATGGACTGGCAGCCACCGCTGCTGTTCCACCCCTACTGCTCCTCCGGCCCCTCTCCTTTCTCCTCCCACAACAGCTCCTCCCCGCTTCCCTGATGAGTAGTGGTGTGGGTGGACCCCTCGTGAATGCCTGCCAGGGACATCAGGGTGAGCCAAGGGGAGAGGGTGAGGAAGGTCAGCCAGGTGTGGATCGTGACAGTAGTGGCCATTTCTCAGCATTGGAGGAGGAGGAGGAGGAGGTGGATGAGAGGCTGCAGCTCCCAAGGGGGGGCTCCAGGCCTGCTGAGATGACGGAGGGCTGTCCCAGTGGCGTGGTCCAGAGATGTGGTTGTGATTGGGAGGACCACCAAGGTCAACTAAAAGTACTCTGTTGCTCTTCTCTTCTGGTAAAAAGTTGCCAATCCCACTATCACTGTTGCTACTGGTGCTGTGGTTCTGTTGGGCATCGTTGTCTGGATCGTGGAAAGCACGGGCCCGAACCCCCTCAATGTTGTCTCCCATGTCCCGGTAGAGGACAGAAACAAACTGGAGAAGAGGCTGGGAACTAGGGGGGAACTCCAAGCAGCCTCCTGTGTCTGGGTCAGGGGTGCACTCAAAGCCAAACCTCCTGGCCACCCCCAGATGGACCTGAGGAAAGAAAAGAGTAGTATGTCTCTGGCTGACTACCATTCCTGACACTACATCAAAAGTAATTTTAGGTTCTCTAAAGCAATCTGATATCTGCAGTAAGGCTGTGTATCAAATTCTATTTATTATTCCAATTTAATTCAGCAGATATTCCCTTATTCTTACAACAGAATTTAAGTATTTTATATTAATTTATCTCATATCTATGTAAATTACTATCCATTAACAGTTGCTTTGTGTGAAGAGAAAATGGATAAAACATCATAGTTTTCCAGAAGTGCAGTTTAGTTTGTTACATAGAAGACAGGGAGTTGTATATCTCTCAGTAAGTACAGAAAAAGGCTTCTTTTTGCTTCGGTATAAGTACTGAAAGCCACATTTAGTACTTGTGGCGTTGCTGAAATCATTATTTTTTTAATACCCAGTCCCTTTTCCCCAAAAATGCTGTCTTGTGAATTAATAAAAGCGTCTGATATGTTTTTTTGTGATTGAAAAACATATTTTTTCTGTTGTGGGTTTTTTTTTCCGTCTTTTAGAGACATCTCCCTAAGCCTCCCTAGTTTTCTTTAAATATTGCTAAATTCAATTTCTCATTGTAATTATGATTTATGAACCCTTATTTTGATCAAATAACGGCCTTTCTGTTTTTACCTGGTGGTGACAAAGGTCTGGGTCCACAATGAACACATGACAGGAAGTCCTCAAACCCTCCTCTTCATCTCGTCCGTTGCTGAAGTGGCGATCATCGTGGTCGTCTGTGGCTTGCATCGTGACCAATCCAAAGAATCGCCGGTCGTCAGGACAACAGGCACTGAAAGCTAATTTTTCTGCCGGATAGGTGGCCAGGATCTGACCTCTGTCACTGCACAGACGCACACTGTCATGCATGACCTGATAGGATATAAATAATGCATGTTACCACTTGACATCAGTGAAGATAATAAAGCAATCACAGTCAGTTAGCTGAGACAGTTAATAAAAACATGAAAACACATAGGTTACCATGTTGATAAATGTTTTATACTGCCAAATCGTTTCCATTTATTCCTTGTTGTACGATCAAAGCTTATTTCAGATCATACAAGATAACGTCTGAGGTTTACTAGGTAATTGCAGTTTAGATGAAGCTGTTCTTGCTTTTTCTGAAATAAAAACATAGTTAGCAGCATATTAAAAGGTTATTGTCTTCAGATAGGTAACTGACTATTCAATCTCACCTTCATGAGGACCAGTGAATGGATCTTTTGCTCAGCCCTGAGGCGCCTCATGCTTCCTCTGATGGCTTGCAGACTGTCATTCTCAAGGTTGGTCCCTGTGGAGGCCAGCTCTATGGAGCCCAAATAGCCAACAATCATCCCCACATTGAGAATACCCTCACTGGGCTCTAGGACCAAATCACCCCCATCTCCAACGTCTACATCTTGCTCTTCATGGTGAAGAAGGTGGAGATGGCGAAAGTCTGACTCCAGGAAAACTGAGTCATCATTTAGAACTTGGGCCATCTCCTCCTCGGAGAGAAGGTTGGGGTTGCTCTGGGAACGAGACGAGTTCCGATATGGAGGAAACTCTGGATCGGACAGTGGACGTGGCTTTGACGATGAGCTCACCCCAGGCCTGTCCTTGTCTGAGCTGCTGGAGGAGTGGCTGGAGTTCTCAAAGATCATGTTAAAAATTCCTCCAGACTGCAGCTCTGCCACCACCTTCTCGGCTCTGTTGATGCCCAGCTGCTTGGAATCCATTTTGGATTTGTACCAACCTCCACGTGCTCCACAGCCTGACCTGCTGTTATTATTGTTATTAACACTGTTATCATAGAAACCATCCAACTCATCATCACTAGAGCACGAGTCCAGGTAAGATGCAGCCATTGTGTTGCTGCTGTGGTGACGGCTGCCAGCGCTGCGTTGGTGGTGGTGCCGCCTGTGGCGTTCTCCTTCAGCAATGACTAGTTTCAAGACGCCAGAGCAGCGTCCAATCAGTTTGACGACATCTTCATGCGATGCTTTGGAGACATTGATGTCATTGACAGACAGAATGTAGTCTCCTGAGCGCAACCCCACGTAGTCTGCAGGGCTCCCTTTCAGGATGCAGCTGAGGACACAAGGACTTTGACCTGAGAGAGTAAAGCCATACCCTGTCCTCCCTCTTGCCACTTCCACAGCTCGAATACGGCCCTGCTGGATGGAGGAGGAGGGTGGAGGAGGCTGAGGAAAGTTCAGTCCGCTTCCACCACAGGGGCGCCTCTTGGTTGATGCATCCATTTGCCTGGACATTGTGCCAGGAAACTTTCTCTTGTCCATTGATTCAATAAAATTCAATTTGTCATTATAGGTCTTCTGGTTCTGCTCAAGCCAGAACACAAGGCATATCCCAGTCTATCTTTGTGTAAAGCAGCTCTGCTGTCAGGCTGCTACGAAAAAATGAGTAGTAGTTCAAAATGCAGCAAATAGGTGAGAACCTGGCCTCAGCTTTGTCACAAGCTTGCTAGCCCTCCCATCCTGGTGTCACTCTCTCTTCCAGGCAAGTTACCTGAGGCACAAGAGAACAGAGACAAGTCAGTCATAATATCTATGCCCACCCTAACATGCTCTTATTAGCTGAACTTTTGTCAAATTAGTTATCGAAAGATCATACAATCTGTTTAACCGACCAATGAGGTGTCATAAAAATTCCGCACAGTAAAAATATTACAGACAAAGCAAAAGCAGGATTCTCAGAAAGCCAGACAATAATTTCAGACCAAGTAAGGCAGAATTAAGATTAAGATAAAACAACTATATAAAATATGCAAAAAGTCAATATTAACAGATACAAGTCAAAAAATACAAGCAATAAAACACATTATTGGCAATAAACAGACAACATCACATAAAAGCAGGCCCAAAATGATAAGTTTTTTTTTTAAAAAGTGATTAAAAGAAGTTCCTAATTCTGTGACCCCAGGCAGGGCATCCAGAGCTGAGGAACCCCGATGGCTCCTTAAGACTTAAGCTTTGACTTTGAGATAGCCAGAAGGAGCCTACCTGAGAGAGAAGCCAGGTTTGGGGTGATGTGATCACATAAGATCAATAAGATCACAGCTAGCTGAATACTTTTACAAAGCAAAGCATTGGCAGTTAGTAGGGCAGGTGGAGGGGAGAGGGCTGGTACAGTCACAACCTGTATAGGCTGGAGTGAGAGCAGCTCTAACAGGTTTGTAGGTAGCATTTGGCAACTCCGGTCTACTTCACCAGAATTGGAGGATCATATTAAACAATTTAAATGAGTTGTCACTTTTTACAACATGACCTACAGCTTCTCGGCATGTTACCTGAGGCACAGAGGAACAGAAAGAAATCAGTCATGAGATCTCTTCCCACCTTAGCATGCTGTTGTTGTCTCTACCTGAGCTTTTATCAAATTGTTAGTATGTCGATCAAACACTTTGTATTTCTGGCCTATGTGACATAATACAATCTCTGTAGTTAAGCCATAAAGCACAGTATTGGTAGATGACAGGGCAGATGGAAGGGATGGGACTGATACAGCCACACCTGTACAGACTGGAGTCAGAGCAACTCTACTTGTACTGTATGAAAACTTTAAACAGCTTTTACAGTTAAAATAACTCTTGTTCTCTACCGGTGTGACCTACAGCTTCCATACAAGTTACCTGAGGCATAAAAGAACAGAAACAAGTCAGCCATGAGATCTGCCCCCACCTTAACACATTCTTATTGTGTAAATTTCAACCTTCATCAAAATTGTTAGTCCAAATGTACGGTAGATCAAACATTCTGCCTTTGTATGTGACTACTATGTGACTGCACAGTACAAAGTATAATATTGATAGTTTATAGGGCAGGTAGAGAGGAGGTGGCTGATACATCCACATCTGTACAGCCTGAATTACAGCAGCTCTGTGGCAGCCCCAGTCTACTTCACTGCACTCTGTGAAAACTTCAAACAGCTTTGACTTCTAAATGAGCTGTCGCTCTCTTTTAACATGACATACAGCTTCCACATAGGTTAACTGAGGTCCAAACACAGAAACAAGCCAGTCACAAGCTCTGTTCCCACCTGCATGTTCTTATTGTCTGTACTTGAGCTTTTATGAAGTTTTTAGTACATACGTTGATCAAACATTCGTTTTTTCTAGCCAAGATGATTGCAAGTTACAAAGCATGATACTGAAAGTTTTTAGGACAGGTAGATGAGAGGGGGATGATATAACCTGAGTTATAGAAGCTATGTCGCAAACTCAGCCTACTTCACTTCAATGTGTGAAAATTTCATTCAGGTTTTGACTTTTAAATGAGTTGTTGCTCTTTACCAACATGACCTACAGCTTCCAGTCAAGTTAACTGAGCCACGAAAGAAGAGAAACAATTCAATCATGGCATCTTTTCTTATCTTAATATGCTCTTACTGTTTCTGCTTGAGCTTTTATGAAGTTCATATGTATATCAAACATTCTGTCTTTCTGGCTATGTGATTCCACATACAGATTCAAACAGTCTGTACTTCTAGCCTGTGTGGTGGCATAAAAACTCCGGAAAGCATTCAATTATAGAGCACATTATAGGTACTTAATATCAAAGGTGTCTAATACGGTCATGCCTGTACATGCTGGAGTCAGAGCAGCTCTGTCAGGTGTACAGGCAGAATCTGGCAGCCCCAACCTACTTCACCAGCATTGTGAGATCTCAGTTATTTAATTTCACGCTATCACTTTTTTTACCAACTCGATCTATGGCTTACAGTGAAGATACTTGAGGCACAAAGGAACAAACGCAAAAAGAATCACTGAAACATGCCAGTATATTCTCTACTTGAGCTTCTATCAAATTGTTTTTCCCGTCAGTGTAAATCAGACATTATCTGACTGCATACAAACTCAACAAACAGTACTGTTAGCTAATAGGACAGGTGGAGAGGAGGGGACTGATACAGCCACACCTGTACAGCATGGATTCGGAGCAGGTAAAGTTTGGCAGCTCCTGTCTACTTCACCGATGTTGTGGGGTATTTTAAAACAGCTGTTGACCTTTAAACCAACTGTCGCTTTTATCAACATGAACTACGACTTTTATTTGTGTAAAACTACAATTCAACTACAGCCTACGACGCTTACTGAGGCAACGTTAGCTGAGATTAGCTGACGCGTTACCGTTAGCTTGGCTAGCTTAGCCGTGCATGCTAGAAAGTTAGCAGTGATCGAGTAGTGGTCACTAATGAGAGACATTAACAACAATGCCATTAACTCTTAGTATTGTGAGTTTTTTGTCAGTTTATTAGAGTTGTAAAAAGTTTTTTCTTGCCGTTACTTCTTGCTGAAAAGCGCATCCGCCCGTGCTGGAACTGTAGTCCCGCCCCTCGGCTTCCAGCTCTGTGGAATGTCGGTACGTTCCCGTAGCAACGGCAGTGTACACAGACTTTTATATCCTATCATTGGTTTTCCAACTTGTCAATCACGCAGCGAACAGTTATGCGAATAAATTGGCAAAAAGTTAGATTGAGAAATCACAAATAAAAGTCCCAACAGTAGCTTTATTCCACAGGTGTCAAAACGCATCACACGAGTCGCCGTAGTGGCTCGTAGTTGTAGCTATTGTGTGTTTTATTGGAAGCAGGCTGCGTGTGTGTGGCCTTTTTAGCAGAGGATAGTGGAAACGGACAGCAAGAAAGACAACAGCTGGCTAAAATACGTGTGAGTTTTAAAAAGCGGGGATAGCTAAATAAAGAGGCGGATGCAGGTCTTTCTCGTGTTGCGACAAAGATGTTTGGAGCAGCGGGTTCCCTTCAGCGAGAGTAAAGAAGCGACTTACTGGTCGGTGTCCGGCGGTGATGCTGAGCGGGAAGTTTCCATAGTTTTGTAGCTAAGGTTAGTTAGGTAAACTCAGGGGCGATGGGTAAACAAAAGAAAAGACTGCACCATCTGGCGAAGTAGCCTTAAGAGGAGGAGGACTGGAGCAGAGGGAGGTGTGTTTAGAGTGGGCAGCGGAGGAGGGAGCTCAGAGGGGGACTGAAAATCAACTGTGAACAGTTTAACTTCACTCATTTTAAATGGGCCACGTTGTCACTTAAATGTAGATTTGGTTTGAATCCTGGGGGAGAACATGAAGCAGGGAATTTTGAGTGTCAAACAGTGAATTTTTTTTACATTCTGTTGAATTTGTTAAAGAATTTGTGCCCTTTCTGCATCAGTTTAGGTACTTTGTGGCAATTGAAATTTAATGGAGTATAATTCTGTAAAACTCCCAAGCATAATGCATTGCAACTTTTTATTCTCCAATATCAACTTTTTTTCCATTTAGTATTATCACGATATGCATGATTTTGTCCATTATTTGTGTCTTTTGTTTGGGGAAGTAACTTCTTGAAATGATTTCATAAAATTAAATAAAAAAGAAAATCTATATGGACAAATATAAGACAAACTATTACACATATTTAAATTCTGTATATAGATTTGCACCATTGTTAGCCTTCAATATGTAAACCTATTAGGTTAATTTATAACACCAACCTTTTTATTTCTTGCTGAAAAGCAAGAATGTGCTGTATAAATTAGTGACTTAAATGTGCACGTGGCATTTCTCAACTTCAGTTATAAATGTATTCATTTTATTTGTTCATTTATTGATTTTAATTAATTCTTTCATCAGTGGATTTTAATAGCTCATGTGTGTTTCAACAAGATTTCTGCTCACGTTCAAACTTTCTGCACACTCAGAATATGTATCACACGCATCCCTTTGATGTGACTGGGGAAAAAAGGACCCACAACCCAGTTTGAAATCTACAGAAATGATAATAGTCTGTCTTGGCAGAGTGGTCTATTAAAACAGCCTAATCTGAATAAAACTTCTGCATGAAATCTGCATGTATCTTTGCTCAGCTTTATATGTGAAACTCCAGTTATATCACAGCACACCTGTTGATTTAATTTAATTTTAGATTTTATAAGTTATTCAAATTTTGCTATCCTGAGCTGCAATGAAATATTCAACAAGATAGAAAACAGGGTGGGACAAAAGCATGTTTACTGTAATGTCTTTGTGTAAAAAAAGAAAAGAAAAAAGCAAAGCTGCACAGTTCAGCAGCCATTTGCCATGTATAGTTCACTTAAAACCTGTTCCATCGTGATTTTAGTGCTTCATGAACCATATGGCAGCTGCCTGGTAATCCTGTTAATACCTTTTAATCATGAACCTCCTATCTTAATGGGTGCTGTAAATCAAGAGTGTGTTTTCATAGTGTGGAGTCTATAAAAGGGAATTACTGTTCAGCTGAGAAAAGGAAATTGTACAAATGTGATAACTTGAGGTCAGTTCCGGTCTTTTAATAAGCACAGTTTTTTTCACAAGCTCAGGTTGACAATTTGTTGCTTCTCTGGTTAATTGGTTGACAACAAGTTGCTCTTTCTGGCAGAAAGCCTCTCAATTTGTTTGTGTTAGAGACGCGCAATAGATCCTGCAGATGTCAGGCAGTCATGACTGTAATATGGTTATCTGCAAACATAAAACACCTTAAGCTGGTTTGACATCATGCTTAAATTACTGCTTTCACAAAGGAATATCTTTAAATCATTTATTTCTAACAGACCATGATGCAGTGACTAATCTCTTCAAAATTTTACTGAAATACACAATCTCTTTCAGTCGAGTTTTTACAGGCAATTGTATAAAAAGAAAAAAGATGTGGCTGATGCTTGTCGAGGATCCAATGTGAGGAACATCTAGGGAATCATTTCTCTCGGCCTGTGCATCCAAACGAAAATGGAGGCAAACTGTATTTTCTAGAAAGGGTAAAGAGGTATTCCTTTAAACCCAAGCGCCGACATGCTCATCAAAGACGGATAACATTATCTAAAGAACATGGCAGAGAAATGGTTTAAGCAGTGATTCTCGGATTTCTATTCTTCATGTGGAAGAAAAATAAAGCCTTAAAAGGAAGCGAGTTAAATCACTTGAGCATGACCTTTGTCCAAAACCACAAAAGAGTTGTGGGTAATCGTATTACCTCCTGCAGGGCTCCTTTGCTCATGTTCTGCCTGGGGATGATAGAAAAAGACAACCTGAAAAGAAACTTGTCTTCAGCCTGTTTTTGAATGAACATTAGTAGTAGTGCAGAAAATAAAAGATCTCTGTCACCCTTAATTTCTTCTTCTCACACCCACAAATTCAAAATGACTTTGAAAACAGGACTTATTTAGGATCCTTTAATCTGCTTCAGCGTGGCCTCACATTGGAATTTCAATAACAGAGGACTCAGTCATTTATTGTGTGAACACATGATTTTTGACATGATCAAAGGAAACCATTCATTGCCTTTAAAGTTGGACAAAGTGGTAACATATTTAGCATCCCACTCTTGGTGATGTTTACTTACTGCAGGACTCATTGCATATCAAGAAAGCGCCTAACATCAATATGAAAAGAACTTCAAGTTTTTAAGTGCTGTGTGTGTTTAATATTCTGCACAAAGACGATGAATGATGAAATATTTACCAATCTTAAAAGCGAGACAAAAACGATATTTAAAGCTCAACAAAAACAGGGAAAAAAGAAAAAAAAACTCCTGCTGTGACGTGGCATCACTTCGCTACACTTCCTTGTCTGTTGATTTGTCAAAGCTGCAGTTGGTCGCCAAGGTTACAAAAGCTCCCTTTGGATTGTGTTGCTTCTCTTCCACACAAACAGTCATGGCAACCGTACCCATGGAAATACAGTATTAAAGACAATGCAAGAAAATAGCAGTAAGCATGCTTTCAAGCCTTCAGTGTACAGGACATACATATTCAGTGTTAGATCTAAGGCAAGTGTATGTACAGAGTAACGAAGCCCAGCACGCTCCCAGGCAACTCAAGGTCAAGTCTTTGATAAAACACTATAAGCTTGAAGCTTTCTGCATTCTGCTGTCTGCTGAGTCACAGATTTTTTATTTTCTTTTGCGCACGCGTACGTGTGTTAAGACAAAAGAAAATGGCATGACATTATCGCACCGTCTAAGCTCCCTCGTCTTTACACGGTCCTTATTTTTATCATGCACCATGGCTTTCCTGTTACTTTACAATTGCTTTTTACAAGATACGAAGGAAACTCCATTTAAAGAGGACTGTAAATTACTTCCAGTCTTATTACAACAACAACAATATAGTCACATCTTACGTCCTGAGAATTAAAAAAGTACAAGAAATGGACTGGTGGAATCATTCAGGTGCACCAGGGAGCGTACAAGATTGCAAAGAGAGGAGAGAAAGACAAAACAGAAGCATTAGCATAAAATCATAAGAGGAAATGTTTTGCCTTCCCTCCCCTGCTACTGGTTGAAAAAAGAAGACGACATCACTGCAATTTTGGTACTTTCTTGCTTGTTTAGGTGAAGCTATATGGGCGCTTAAACACTTATAACTATGTATGAATTTGGAAAAGTGTCAGAAAGTGTCACTTCTTATCCACTGCTCAGTATATACCTTTTTAGTTCTTTGCCTTCTCGATAGAACATCCAGAATACTTGCAGATACGAGTCGCACTTTCTGCAGTGACAAACAACTGCAAATCAATGCTTCTCATGAAAAAAAGAGGCTATGGTTATTTATGATCATTCTTACACATACAATATTCTACTGTTCAACTATTGTGTGTCAGAATGACCACAAGTAACTTAAATATAAAAACATCTTGAAATATACTAAATATTGACAACATCAAGCAGGCGTGTCTGACCCTTCTGTGTCAGCATCCTAGTCAGACCGTAAGCACTCTTTAACAAAACTCACTGAAAAATAGATGCATTGAAACTTTAAATATAGTAAATACTTTCCATTTTCTATTTTTTTGTCTGTTTTATTTTACTGACATCACAATACTCAAGCAAGTCCTCACAGGAAAATAAACAAATCCAATTTTGTGTTCAATTTACGTTATCTTTATATATTTTTCTGATAAAAGGTGCTGGGTAGGAAGTGTTCAAGGTGCTGTAATGTCTTGAAGATCGCTCTGGAAAGGGTTGGGGGGTTGTTTTGGGGAGAACCACAGTTTTGCAGCCAGTGTCCTTCATATAGATTTAGGAGCTCGCGCTTCCTTTTTAAGGACTGCCCCTTTTACATTTGACATTTAAAACTGGATTCAGATGTCGTTCGGTCATCCACTGAATTCATCCTGGTGAGTTCAGTAGCTCTACTTATTTCATATTAGCAATGAGGCGGGGGGAAAGGATGAGGCTACAGTAGGTTTTTCTAGTAAAACATTCCATTCTTTCCCACCATCACAACTCATAGGGGAAGTGTATATGGAGATCTAATTTCTCACCCTACCACATCTCACTCTAATCCACTTTTCTCTCTGTGCTTCCTTCCTCCTGACCTCTCTCTGCGTCTCAGTCCATTGGCCTCAAAGCGATGTATCCTGGTGGATTGACTGCAGACAGCCCAGCAGCTGATAATAAGGGCTGTCTGGCGAGGCCACGGTCTCAAAGACGGACTGGAAAGCCCTGCGGTCCAGCTCCTCGTCAATCTGGTGCCGGTAGAAATCCATGGCCACCAGGCAGAACAGGTTGACGTCCACCACCTCGCTGGATCCCATTCGGCTGATCACATGTGGCAGTCTGGTTGAAAGTGAGGAGTTAAGGACAACAGACAACTACATTTACACCAAAAACCACCGTTTTTCCATTTAAGGATACAGGGCTGAGATCCACTGGGAGGTGGAAGCAGAGACAAAGAAGCAGGAGAGGCTCCACATGGCCATGGCCACTGGTGTCCTCTGAGTGAAGTTGGACAAAGACAGCAGCACCCAGTCTCGCACCATGGAAGACTGGCCTGTAGCATGGAGCGTCTGGAAAACCTGGACATGAATGCACAGCAGACAGAAAGGCAGGAGTCAAAGAAAGAACAATTCAACAAAATAAGACAAATACAAGATCCATTACATGATAAGAATCATCAAATTTCTTTAAAAAAAAAAAAAGACTGCTTTAGCTGCAGTACAGAAAGATAATAGGAAAATTTGACTACTATTTGGTATTTTTATTACAAAATACTCAGTTGCTGATTGTGGTGAGGATGTGTGCATTTTCTGATAACAGTATACTACGTGACTCTCATGCACCACTTCCCTCAGGCACTCACTCCGCTGTCAGATTTGATTTCAGTTTCCAAATTTAGAAGACAATAAAAAGCTGCTTTTCAATTAATATCAACTTACCACCCGAAAGTGATTTCTAAATCAATTGGAGGCAAGAAATACACCACATGGGAGTAGATTCTTAGAAGGTACTTTCCAGAAATGAGTTTGCCAGATGTAGACTTGTGTTGCAAAGCACAACAAAAGTCAACATTTATATGTTAAAGGATGATTTCTCTTTCAATGTAAACATTTGTGAATTATTTGCTCTACAGCAATTCTACTAATTGTGCTGATCTCACTTATTCGTTGTTTTACATACCAATGAAAATAATTTAAACCCATCATCTTTGCTCCTACTTGATATTGTTCAGATCAGGAAAAAGCAAATTGTCAAAAAAGTGATACCAAGTGAAAAATTAATTGAGATGACATTTCATTAAAATTCTGTGCAATTTGATTCAACAAAGCAACAGCTTGATGTACAGAACACTGTAACAAGTGATGAGCCCTCTTAACCCCAAGTAGTTTCTGGGTGCATTTTGCTTCTGTCTCATATTTACTCAGGGTGGGCTTCGTTTTTACTGCGATATAAAGTCTTGCACCTCTAATGGAAACAGTACAAGCATGGATTGAAGTAGAGGAACTCTATACTTGTCTCTATCTGCTCTGTGCAAACACAGCCTGCAGTTCAGGTGAACAGCTGACTCACTTGATTCTTGGTTGCAGCTGAGTCACTTCTTGATTGTGCCAAGGAGCGCTGAATTTTTTTTTTTTTTGTACAGAATCTGGTTGTTTCAAATGTTTTATTATTGAGAACTTTTTTTAAAAAACATGTAGAATACAGTGACTAAAGACAAAATGGAATTTTAAGCTTAGATTTGAATAATTTTTCTGAGAAACCAAAAGTCACACTATCAAGTTAAAAGACTGTCAGAAAGTTGAAAATCATTTTCTGATTTACGGTTGACAAATAGTGTAATCATTTTGCAGATTTAAAAAAAACAACATGCCTTTCAAAACTGCCTGTGGGTTTTAAGATTCAGAGGGTTAATCCTATCACTCGGCACAAATGGCTGATTCCTTCATATGCACGCAGTCATGTCTGACCTTATAGACGACGGTGGCCATGAATTGAGGATAAGGTTGCTGATTGGACAGGAACTCTCCGATGACCTTGTTCATGACGTCCTGTGGCGGGAAGAAGTCATCCAGGAACTGAGGCAGAATCCTGGACACCACCCGAGCCTCGCTGGGTAAACCCTTCCTAATCCTGCAAACAGGAAACCGCAGGAGAGCAATGAGGAGAGGAAACACAAGTTAGTGTTTGTGAGAAACTCCATCTGCTGCCACAATAAAATGATTTCTGAACTCCACAAACCTCCAGAGGTCAAAGGCTTAGAAGTTAAAAAGAAAAGCTGGAATATAAAAGTTTCATGTGTATGGTTTGACTACAAATACTGTGTGAAGTTTCTGTATAATGAAGGGTGCGTGTGGGAGTATATACCTGTCGAAGAGCACAGAGACCCTCTCCATGGCAACAATGATTGACTCGCTGTCTGGGGCCTGAGGGTCAGAGTGGGCAGGGCGGCTGGCAGGGCTGGCTTTCTCCTTGCCTGAGGAGAAACCAACATGACCCGCCGTGACGCCCACCGCCTCCGCAACAGCAGAGCCAGAGTCAACCTGACCTCTAACCCCTGTCACGTCTGAACCCGACGCAAGCACCGCTGAGAAGACGAGAAGGGGGTAGCACCGGTTGAACCAGTGGGGTAAAGGTTAGACTGGGAGTCGGGACACTCACATCACAAGATTCAGATCAGAATTTTGACGACCTCAAACAGAAAATTGGTAAATTTCTGGGAGCCACCTTAAGTTAAATGAAATTCTTAAGGTTTTCTATAAACGACTGGTGCTGAAAGTATTGCAGATTTTCAAGGCCATGTTTCCCAGGTGTACTATATTTCTCTCCTGTGACCTGAATGTGATTCAGCTACAGGAGCGAGGGTATACTGAAAGATTTGGCTGGCTAGCTCTTAGCAACAAAGGAATGTTTGTAGGCTGTTAGCATATGGATAATAACATGCTAAGAGTTGCTAAAGTTAGTAGGGGCCAACGTAAGGGTTAGAGGTAGGGTACACCAGAGGTATGCATATAATATGCACAGCATGCAGGAAGCAAGCAGGAGTATTTAATGTTAAATGAAACAGGTTTGAGCTTTTAAAGGGTCTGTTATGCTGTAGAGAGACTTCAGGTTTGTGAGTACATGTACACATAGTTCTGATAGTGGGTGTAAAGAGGGCAGATGTGTAAATCTGATAGGGAAAAAAACGGTACAGCAAACTATGAAAAATCACTGGCACTATTGTAATAATTGTGTTTCTTGAAGTATTTTGGGGTCTTCTTGTACTACAGAAATGTGAACGCAGTGGAAACCTCATAAGAGAGACAGCACAGTGGTTAACTGTACACTCTGTATATAGTGAGATCATGAATCTAAGGTGGAAACTGAAATAATGTTATTGTATATTTAAGGCTCTTTTCATGCATTGCTGACAATAAAATGGTCATTTGTTGGTCATGTTTGTGAACTGGGGTCACACAATTAAAATAATATTTTTCCAAACTTTGGCAACCCACAATTAATTAAGCATGATCAACTGCAATACTGACTTTTGAAACACATGCTGCGCTCACAAAATTCCACGAAAAGAACACAGCCCATGTAGACAAACTCCTACAATTAAAAAAAATATTGTGATAGGAAACGGGGATTATGGATTATGGTTATTTTGGCCATAAGAGTGCAGCTGTAGTGCAAAGTATGTATTCAGCTGCATGCTATTGTGCCATGTACAATCATGCACACGATCGTATAGTATTTCAGTAGGCTTTAGGGCAGCAATACATTCCTACCCTGTTGTATAGATTGGCCCAGTTCTCCCTTTTCAAAACACTTCGTTTTGGAGTAATACTCAGAAGTTCAGTAGCTTCAGTGAAAAATGGGACTTTTACATGTTGCATGCTGTTAAAAAGGAAGGGGTTTAGGATGAGAGTGTGAGGAGGAAACAGGACACAGCCTTACTGCGGAAAGCATTTATGTATTAGTCAGGTCTGACAATGTAACTATTACGACTACTTATCCAAGCAGGTGAGTTAGCCAGCTAGCTTGATGCTATAGCAAGTGTGCAGCTCTTTGTTAAGGTCAGTCACAGAAGCAATAATGGTAGCACCAGTCTTAATGTTTTACATGCTGATGAATAAGTCAGCATGCAACACTGCAACACACGTTTGGTGGATTTTAAGAAGGCAGTCGTGTTAAAACCTTGCTTACCGGTGTACATGCAGGTAAGCATGAGACCCAGGGCAGCCATGGCTCTATGTGGTGATGGCATGTTGACTCGGTCCACGCTGAGCTTGACCAGCGCTTCCCCGTCTACACGTGACAACTGCTCAGACAGCAGGAGGCGCTCCAGACCACGGAGCACGCAGTGATAGATGACAGACGGAGTGGAGTCCTCACTGGCCGACACCATCACACCACATAACTGGAAGGAGACAGAAGCACGAGAAAAGATAGAAAACATTACACAGAAAGGGACAAAAATAATGCACACTGCCCTAAATGTAAACACATTCAGGTTATCAAACTTCTATTAAATTTGTGGTCTCACACCATTAATCATAGATGAATCTTAAGAGCTTTGGTTAAAAAAAAAAACGGTTTTAGGTTTCAAGAGCCTTAACGGAAAGTCCAGTTGCTTTACACTGAAGGTCAAAGGATTACCATGATCTGGATACACATTCATCTGTGTATGTGTAGATTCTCAAGTTTTTTTTCAAGAAAATACAGTTGTTTCTGTAATATATATTTCTCTTTTCATTCTGTTGTGTTAAATGTGCATCACACATCAAGGTTTGCTTTCCTCGGTTTCTTTGTACCTGTATAACTCCAGCCATAAACTCAGCCCCTACATCCAGAGGGTAGTTCTCCATCATGTAAAAGGCCACTGCGCACATCACCAACACATGCTGCTGGTTATGCAGGTTCACACAGCTGCAGAACAGATAAAGGAGACACAGAGCAAGCAGAACAAAATTAGTTAGCTGGTGAAACAGAAAGGCCAGTAGGTGCTTCTCTGAAATGCCAAAGGCAGCACCTAGGGGCCAAGAGCTGCACTGCACTTACTTCTATCACCCCTATTAAGCTGGATAACAACTAATTGATTTAAAGATCCTCTTATGGTGCAAAGGTGGGGGTTCACACACTGACATTAAGACACTGGCTCCCTAAGGCTCTTTCATCATCTGTTCAGCTCATTAGAAGATGAACTGAGGTCAATGTCTGCATGTGTTTGATACTAGAGGATGAGAGCCATACTCACTGAGCGATAGCCCTGAGGTTGGATAGAAGGTATTCAGAGACTGTGGGGATGAGCTGTTTGGCTGTATCGTCCAGCAGGTCACACTCCAACACATAAAGCACCCCATGCAGGGCCCCCATACGGCTGGGCAGGTGGGTGCTGCGCAGGGTCGTCTCCAACAGGCGGCACACAGGCTCTGCGATTACTTTGTCCTAAAATATACATTTTTTTTTAAACAATATTCTTTATATTGTTTTCACAACACAATAAAGATAACAAAGACACGTTCACATCTTAAAATATGCATTTTAAAATGGTGTATACAATAGAGTATCAGTTAGATAGTACACTACTGCTACATACAAATTACCACCACCTCCATCACACACAGCTCCACTCACCATGCCCAAAACAGCAGCAGCCTTGCAGATGGCAGGTACCAGGTACTGATTCAGTATTTCATCCTCTGGTGGGTGGAGCTTCTGCAGTTCCATCAGGGTGGAGAACATCATGTCAAACTGGTTCCTCTCTGTGAACAGGTCCGACACCGCCAGCAGCTGCAGAGAAAGACAAGCAAAACATGCAAAATAAATTCAAAAAAGTTCAGCTCAACCTACTCCCCTTCAAATATTTTTTAGATGTGTTGAAATCAAAGAGCGGAGGGCCGTATAGTCTTTGAGAATACACTTGGGTGAGACTGTCTAGTTTCAAAGAATAGTAAGCAATCCTTCACTCATGTGAATGTGCAGACGGTTGCACTACGAAGTCAGATTAAGGGGAAAGCCAAGCATGTTGACCCTAATGTCTGAATTTTTAATGTCAGGAAGATGGTTCGCTTATAGCCTTACTAGATCACCATGGTAACTAATGCTTCACAGCTAACCTGCTCCACAAGTGGTTCTGTTAAGAGTTTGGCATTTACATCATCTATAAGAAGCACCGCCCTTTTATCAACTCTTTTCAAGACCATATTCTCTCAGTGATATGGACTCTCAGTGGAATGAGGAAGTTATACCTGTAAGACTGCTAAGCTACACATTAGTAATGCTACTGAACAAAAGCATGTACTTACAAGAAAAACTGTATGCGCTATGTCGCACATGTGTTCTGTTGGTGATGCAGACAATGCAGAAATGTTTTTATGTTTGGTTCCAATCTCCTGCCAAGTTTATTTTACACTGCTGGTACTGCAGCTATTAATGCACAGATTAGAAAGTTAATTAGTCCATTGGTACTAATCACAGAGAATGCTACATCAATAACACGAATTTTCACTTTGATTTGGTCACAAATTACCCATTACGGGACAGTGTCAGTCCTAAAAGCACTTCTTGAGTACCGAGTTGAAAAGAATTAAGTGCAGCTGTGGCATGGCAAATGGGCAACAGACATCAAGTGCACGGAGTGGAAAATGAAATACATTAATTTACACAATTAACAATTTCCTACCAGCATTTCTCTCTTGAATCAGCAGTAAAAGCACTTTTTAGTTTTACCCTTATAAACCCTATATAACCACCCCCGTGATATTATCTCCAACTGTGTTTTAGATGCTGTCGACCCAGTTAATGAAAAAAAAAGCCGGTCTGTCTCAAACGTGCTTCGTAGTGAACCCTACAGAACAGGTGGAAAAAAGACAGAGCATGTGCATCGTAGCTCACCGATCGGACCACTTCACTGATGAGGATGGTTGGGGTCCTTCTGTTACTGGGAGAGCCAGGGATTAGCCACTGGCTGTAGAGCTCCAGGAGAAACTGAGAGCATGAATGAATATCCACTCCTGCACGGTGCTTCCTGAAAGCAAAGACAGACAGTAGATAGGGGTGTGAATGCTTATCTCAGTGAATGAACCTCCTGAACTCTATAGAACGTACATGAATCTGTAATTGTGTGTTTGTCCAACCTAGAGTTTATAGGAGATATTGGTGGAGAGGTGGGTGCTGGAGTGTCTGCCTCATCTTCTTCATCCTCACCCCATTCTTCCTCCCTCAGAGGAGTGATGTTGTTACCCAACCACACTGAATGGATGGAGACCTGGGAACGAAATGCCCAATCAAAATACACGTTAAATATTGATATCAACATTTTTATCCTACACATTGTTTCTCAGGCATCCCATTGTCACTTCCTCTTTCTCATGCTTTGCTTACCTGCCCCAGTTTGTAATCCATGTTGCCAATCTCTCTCTCTGTGTTAATCTGAAGCAGCAGTTTCTCATGGCTGATCAGTGTACCTGCTGAAACAAATACAAGAAAAAAGGCGACTCACTCTGTCAAATTAAACTCGCGGCATATGTCAGTGCAGGAGCTGGGGTTAAGGGGTGTGTGAATGAAGTTTTCCTGTTACCTGTGGAAGCTGCTGACAGCGAGGGCACAGGGTCCCAGGCGTGGTACGGGTGATGTGTATGGACATTGTCTCTCTTCGACACAAGAGCCTGAATCTCTCTCTCCACTTCACCCCTAATCACTGCAAGTTTCCTTCCAAACCTGGACACACAAAAGAACAATCCATTCACCACATGCTTATTTTAGGCTTCCACAAAGTAAACAGAAAACAGTCACATAGCTACCGTGTTTCCAGGGCTTTGAGGCTCTTGTTGCGGGGCTGCTGTTCCAGACAGCTGACTGCAGGGTTGCCAGCGGTGGGCAGGGTCATGGCACTCAGCACCAGGCTGGTGATGGCCTGCACTGCTAGCACATTCAACTGGGTACGCTCCAAGTCCTCCTGGAAACAAATGGATGAAAAAATACAGATGATAGGAAAGGCACGGAAGGAGAATGAGTTTCCCACTGTTTGTTGCAGCGTTTCTCTGCATATGTTGTAAGCAAATTTTCATAGAAGTACAAGCATCTATGAACATGTAGATGAAAAACATAAATGCTTGCATCCATCAAAGTAAGCTACTACAGAAGTACACAAGTGATGAAGTCTCCTGTTCTATGACTGCTACCAACAGTCAGCATGCTTTTAGAAGTGAAATATTTTTCGAGTTGTGTCCATACCTCCTGCTGCGTCTCCTCTTCCTGGTCCATAGTGATGGGTTGGGTGACCAGCACCCCCAGCAAAGTGGCCCAGGTCTCCTCAAACTGAGTCCTGCTGCTCCAGCCTAAACATAAAGCAAGTGCAAATGTGAAAACGTTTTACATTCAGAACAAAAATTAGTAATATTGGTATCATTGTAATGAGGTGCAGTACAGAGTGAGGGAAAAGTCAACTTTGTGAGTGTATCTAAGTGTTCTTTATACCCAGTGTGTTGATGCGGTAGAGAAACTCTCTGAAGACATCCTTTTCCTGCAAGAAGTCCACAGGGATCTCTGGCAGCGTTGTGCCGAACTCTCCTCCTGGCTGAGGGGACCAGCCCAGTTTCCAAACCTGAACACACACGTAGCGTTTAAACAAATACATGAATGTATACCAACGGCCAGCACTGTTTCTTTTAAATACTGACCAGTGGAGGTACTCGGGTGTAACTATTGACCAGAGGCAGCCGGGATAGACTGATGACAATGTTGCGCAATGTTGGTGTGAGAAAAGCGGGGAACACACAGTTTCTATGGTGACCCAGAGAAAGGACGCTCTGCAGGCCTTCCACCAGCTCTGCCATGATCTCACATGCCTGCCACTCGCACATGTCTGCAACACAGAGAAATGTTTACATCCCCCTAGAACTTTCACTTGAGATCAACAACACAACAAAGAAACGTAATAATTAGCATCAAGCAGAGTGGCAGGACAGAGCACTGAAAAACAAACACCACAGGAAACAACCCAGCAATTTGATTCAGTTTCAAAATGATTTCTCACGGGCGGCATGTGCAGAATCAACTTGGTCTCCTTCAGCATCTCTCTCTTCTTTTGTCTTTTTTTTTTCAGGATGCAGCAGCTGGTCGCCAGGGCTTACAGCCACTATAAAGCCAAAGGAACCAGTTTTATAACAAAGAAACATAATAACAAGACATATACAAATATATCATGCAGTCGTCATTACCTGCAACAATAATGAGGCGGAGGCAGTAGATGAGGGAGCATGTGTGTGTGGAGTACTCTGGTGTGGACAGTTTGTTCCAGACGCAGGGCTGCTGCAGGGCCAGACACAAGCAGGACAGAGCCCACTGCAGGTCCACACTCAGGGGCAATTGGTTCTGGAGCAGACGCCACACTACAACCTGGTGAAAGAGCGGTAAGAATAGTAAGCTAAATATTAGCGACTACCTTGGCAAGGGAAGCTTGTTAAGTATGTTAAGCTATGAAAAATGGTTTCTTTTTGATTATTCTGATTTAAGAGCACCATGTGGAGCTCTCAACAGGCTAGCAAACATGTCCTGTTTAATATATGGTCTTTTACCTCAGTGGCACTGCAGGTGAAAGTGGTAATGAGGTGCTCTTTGTCAGAGGGAATATGTAATGAAGAAGGTAGCTGGTTCACAGTCAGCAGATACTGAGACAGCGCTCTGCAAAGTGACAAAACCCTGGGGTAGAAGCCTGGCTGATCTGAAAGAGACAATTTAACAGTATGTTGTACAGAGAAGCAAAAAATGAGAGTCTTAGAAAAGATCAAATTTGCTAGTTAAATAAGTCTCACTCCAATTTTGAACCCACACTGCCCCTCCCTCCCACTCTCACCATAAACAACACCCAGTTGGTCCCAGTAGGGTTGTGGTTGGGGTTGGGGCGGCGGCAGGAAGGACTGGTGTGGGGCAGGAAGTGACCCGGTGACCCCTGCTAGTTGCTCGAGGGTCACTTGCAAGGCTGTCTCCAACAAAAGTGACCCCTGACCCCGTGCTAACCGCTGCACTCCCATACTCAGGCATGGACACAACAGACTAAGGTTGAACTCCTGGGAAGAAAATAACAGAAGTCAAAGTCCACATGTTATTATACAAAGAAATCATAGAAAACTTTGCAGTTGTGAAGTAATCAGTACATCCACATGCAGGAGTTCCGGATCAGTTTGTAAAGCAGGTAGTCCACTGATCACAGGGTCACAATCAAGTGTGTGACTGGGTTAAACAGCACTATACTGTGTAGGTGCAGCCCATTTATCATTTTATTATGCAGATGGCGTATGACAATATTTTACTCGAAAATGAAATTTGAATATTTTAGCTATCCATTTCATCTGCATTACCTTGCAGCTCATGATGTTGAAGAGATCAGCGGGAGGTAGTTTGGTAAGAAGTTCTGTTGTCTCCAACAGGGAAACGTCTCCACGAAGACAGCATTGAGACTTCACCAGAGCCACATACCACTCCTAAAAACAAAATATGAATTAGATCCAAGATAGATATGCAATCCAATTTTGGTTCCTTTTTTCAGAAATGGAGGATGAGCAGAAGTAGTTTTGTGATGCCAGAAATTTAGATATACTTGGTTATCCAGGTTTGTCAGACTGTACAGACCACCTGAGTCTCCATTTCCTTACCTTATCTGCAATGACCAGTTCAGGGGCAGGGGGTGGATCTCCATCTAAGGGGTGTGATGTCACTGGGGGGGTGGGGCTGTTAGTGTCAGCAACAGTAGCTCTGAACCTGTCCAGCAGGGAGTAGAACCTCTGATGCCTGTAATGGAAATGAGCAGAGGATATACCATGCTAGCTGTTAATTATGTCAAATTATCTTGGCCTGAGATACCACAATTGGCAAATGTAATCTACATATACATATTGATGTTTTTAAGCTAATTACTGACTATACTAAGTCAGCTTGAAGAGTTTTATATAGAAGTATGCATTATTTGGAAAACTCAAGCAACAAAAACTGCCAAAACTTGCATATATTTGGCTTTAGTCTGAGCAGGTGGGTAACACAAGACCATTTTAGCAAGGACTAGTTATCAAAAGTCAGCAGCAAAACAAAGTACAATCTTACCTCTGAGCCAAGCCACTGGACTGAAGGTATTCTTGGATCCTGTCCAGTTCCTCCAGAGGCAGCTGGGCTATACTATTCTGAAAAGGTGAGAAGATAAACATAATGAGAGACATGACAAACAAACAACAAAACTGTACAATATTTCAACACTTTTTTCCTAAATAACAAATTCAAACCACTCTCCCCCATCCCCCCATTTGTCAGAAAGAAGCCTGTATCCAGTTGTGTTTATCCATTTATAGAGATGTAATGTTCTTATAAGCCTTTAACAGCTCATATGACACAAAATACTTTATCACATGTTCAGCTTGCATGTAAACTCTCATGACAATAAAACTCATGCAGCATCGAACTGTACCTGTAGTGTCTCAGCCAGCAGCATCTCCACCCTGCGACATGCCAGTGTGTCCACCATGCGAGCCAAAACCCTGAAGGGTGTACTGAGCAGCTTGTCCACATAAAGCATCAGGAGAGAACCAGACTGACTGAGGTGGATACCTTCCAAACATTGCAAAGTCTTTTTCAACATGGTTGGCTACAAGCATGGGAGAGAGAGGGAGGGAGGCAGGAAAGAAACAAAAAACAATAGAAACATGACAAAATATTACATTAAACGTGGGAAAGGCAGAACAGACAAATAAAGTGGTTTTATCTTACAGTAGTGAGGTTGTCACAGCGGGACTGAATGGCCTGGATAAAGAGGCCGCTGGCAGCCGAGTTGCGGTGGACAGCGCTGATGAAGTCCTGCACTGGAGGCTCATGGGAAAGGTTGATGAGGTCACGCACATGGTTAACAATCAGCCAGGTCAGATGCTCGGAGTCATGGAGGTTCTGACACTAAAACGGCAGCAGCATAAAGGTATACATTTTTTTACAGAGTGAGACACTTTGCAAAACGGATGCCGCAAAGAGAATTAGGTGTTGCGCTCTAAGGCAAGCAGAGTTTGGGACACTTCTTTCTGGCATTTTAAACTTCAGCCCTGCCGTTATGAACTACTTTCTTTGCTCAAGAAAGTAGCATTAGTACTGCTTTGACATTTGTAAATGTAATTTCTAGCATGTTCAAGCAACCAAGGTTTTCGACATTTGAATAATGTATCTTGGCATATTTTCAATTAACTTATGAGCATACTGTGTAGTAAACATTATTAGCAGTCTTACCACATAGTCACAGAAGAGGATTAGGGCTCCTCGGCGAACAATCTCTCTGTTGACCATGGCTAACTGGGACTCAGGCTTGTCCTCTTCACCTTCCCCTGAGGAGTGTGGGCTTAGCAGCTTTGTGCATGAAAGGCTGTGTCTTCTGATAGAAAGAAAAGAAAGGACAGGGACAGCATTGATGAAAGAAGATACAGTGCTATGATTGTGTGCAGTTTCTTTCAGTTGCAAATTTAATTTAGAGTTAATTCCCAGGAAATCCCAATGGTCTCTTGGGAAGCAGTTTAGGTCACATATATTCTGTGTTCACTTACAGAGAATTGCAACCACTCATTCTGTGCAAAAATAAACTGGACATGTATGGGTCTCCTCGCTCTTCTCTTACTTGGGTGTCTGATGAACCTCAGCCCACCAGGAGTAGTTGGTGTAGTTGATGATGAGGAGGACCTGGCACCAGAGGAGCACCAGGGATGGGTGCGTAGTGATGAGGCACTGCACCATGCTGTTCAGACCCTCTAAGGGGTAGAAGAGAGTGGCGTCAGTGCCCGTCTGTCCACCAGCACTCTCGCCCTTTAAGAGACGGCTAGCTGCAGCTGTGATCCTGCGAAACATTCCTGGAAACACAACGAAGACAAAAATGCATATTGTTCAAAAACTACATTCAAAGCACAAACATTTAGAAACATGTAGTACAGTAGAAGACATAGCATTCACTTTTTGAAGAAGACACGCTCATAAAAATACAAAAAACAGCATATTCTCACCACTTTTGAAGACATGTATGAGACACATGAGTAGCGTGCCCAGCTGTTGGCAGTAGAAAGTGTGTTGCTGCTCAGTAATGTCCACTTTAACCTGCCTGGTGGAAATGTCATCCAGCAGGACGCCTACCAGCTGAAGGAGGAACCTGCATGGAGGCGGGAAGGAGACATTGTAGGTGGAAGAAGAATAAAGGAAAGTAGAGAAAGACATGTGGGAGCAAAGTGGCAGCGGTAACATTCCTGATTCCCATATGTTCTGAAACTCAGCCATACAATAAATACACTCACTAACCGGGCAAAGGTTTCCTCAGGTGGAGCCTTTTGTGATTCACCATTAGCCTCTTGGTTAGTGAGTGTGTCAGCAGCAGGCTGGCCATTGGGGGAGAGGCTCTGCTGATGCAGGCGGCGGATTGTGTGGCAGGAGAGGAGATGTGGGGAGAGTGAGAGCTCATGGACCCGGGACAGGACGATGTCTTCAGTGGACTGGGAGACTAGTACCCTGAGCACTGCCAGGATACCAGAAACCCACAGCTGGACTGTAGCTACGGATGCCTGGAGGAACAAGTCATGTAAAATATTTTAAAAATTGCTCAACTAAAAAGTACACATGGTGTTAAAAGCCTATTGTGGTTTATATCTCAGTTTAGATGTCTCACCATGGTCACTGGAATGGTGAACATACTCTTGAGCAGCATGTCTACAGGTCTGAGAGAGGAAGGGGCCACAGTCTCAAACAGTGTGTTTAACACTCCCAGTGCCTCTGGAGAGTCCAGATGCATCTGTGGGGACAAAAATGCAAATATGTATATTGAAATGAATATAAACTGCTAAATCATTTTACGACACACATTGAAAGAAGTGAAAATTGCTGATTAGTCATTTGAGTTAAAGTTTTGCTACATCGCAATTTACTAAAAAAGGTGTTTCCATCTCCCATAATGCACATCATAGCTCTTTTTAAAAAGTCAAAAACTGCCACAAGCGAGTATCTAAACAATTTATTAGAATTTTGTTGTTTCAAACCAACTTTTTCTGATGAAACACTTCAAAATTACCATAAATATACATTATGGAAACACGTCTATGATGTACCCGTTTGAACATCCAGATGAAAGAGATGACTGAACAAATACACACCTGCAAACAGTTTCCTACCTGTTGCTTGGCAATCATGGGAAGTATAACATCAGCAATCTGTCTGGACAATCTCTTCCACTTGTCTTCATTCTCTTTGTGACACTGCTGCAGTACAAGGATGAACATCTCCAGCACCTACAATACACAGGTGAAAGTACATGAAAGGAAGAGAAAAGAGCAGCTGGAATGTCTGACAAACTTTAACTTGCGGTGTCTCTTTGCATCTACTTGTAACCATACCTGATGGTACTGTACGAGTCTGAGCAGCATAGAAACCACCACTTCTTTCTGTGTATCCAGTTCTTTGCCTGCATCTGCTTTGTTTGAGCCCCTCAAGACAAACAAGTCATGAACTATCGGCTGCAAGGCTGGAATAGCTGGAGGTAGAAGGAAAGTAAGTACATCTATATCAGTCATTGCCTTCCTGTTAACTAGGAGGAGCATTACCACCAAAGAAAACATTATGAAGTTACGGAGCTCAATAAAAACATCCTTACGACTAGAGGAAATCAGCATCATCACTAGTGGATAAAAAAAAAAAAATCTTACAAGGGAAATACACGATTGTGTGTGGTGTGTTCTCTCACCGTGTGTGACAGCCTTCCTGCCGCTGGCCATGATGCCATCACAGAGTTGAATAATTTTGGGGATGCTGATAATCTGTTTGGAATGGTAGCGCTCATAAGACAGCAGCACCAGGAAGAAAAAGATGCTGGGAATGATGGCCTCAGAATCTCTGTGCGAGAAGTAGAAGAGTTATTTTAGTACACAGGACAATTTTGTAACATTAAAGGTATCACACAGCAAGTGGAATCAAGCTTTAATCATTTATGTAACTACAAAGATTTCATACATAGGTATCATACAGGATTCACTGACAGACAAAGAAGAAAACTTACCGGAACTGTCCCACTTCAATATACTCAAACTGCTTTAGAACAAAGCCTATGAAGACCTGAAATGTACAGAAATGTCTTAGTGAGAAGAATTCTAGAATTTGAAGTTAAATTCAGGCAAAAATGTGCATGTGTGGGTTTTACCTGATCTGAGTCGAGTAGGCAGTAGTTGACTCTGAGTTGCACAAGTTGGGCGAGAAGGTCCAGCACTTGTCTCTGCAGGGCCACAGAGGTGCTGGTGGTGTACTGCTTCAAAGCTTTGATCACCAGCGGTTCAAACAGTCGAATGTGGTTGTGGATGGCATTCTGGGAAATCAGAGAGAAAAATACAGCTTTCAGAACAGCAGTAGCCCACGTAAGCAACACCCGGTATCTTGTTCTACAGCATGTTTTTTAGAAATTCACAGCACAATTTTAGTTTGGAAAAAGCAGCAGGACAATGCGAGTGTACCTTATCTCCTCTGTGACGTGTTGCATTTGCGATGTTGGACCTCAGCTGATTGGATGCTTTTTGCATCACATCAAACCATCTGAAAACATGAAGGGGAAAAAAGTAAATCTTGTTATATCCTGCAGAACAAACCTGTTGGTGTGTATTTATCTGGATGCATGGGTTCTCATGCACACAAATGTGAACGTTTGCTCCCATGTGAGATATGTGTGGCTTCTGCTCACCCAGAGGTGTCCTGTTCCTGCTCAGCCTGCACCATATTGCGAAGACTAGCATCAGCCAGAGCCTGGGTGAAGTGTGTGTATGGAGCCATGAAGCAGTAGTGGTAGAGGCCTGGTCGGAGGCTGGAAGAGCCGAGACGGAGAGCCTTGCCCTGGGAACGGCTGGGTCCACTCAGGACACCTTCATATTGGGAGGCCAGGTTGGTCCCAAACAGGGTCTTCAATAACTAGAGAATAAGACATCAATTTTTAGAGCAAGAAATAAAGTGAAAATACACCATCTAAAACTAAAACAACACAACTTCAACTGAACTCATCAACTGGATCATCCAACTTAGTCTTTACATCTAATAGGTTCGAGTGATGTCTCATAAACCTCTTACAAATCACAAAAGTTTAAGCTCACAGCGGCCAGTTCAGTTTGGACCACTCCTCTATGCGATATTTAAAATTAATCTGGTGAATTAGTGCAGACTGTGGTCTCATCTGATTGATTAAGCTTGTTTTAACTAAAGAATAGCACCACTAAACTAAACACAGAACCAACAAAATACTGGGAGCAGGGAGTGCTTGGTAGCTCCATAGACAAACACACAGATGATAGTCAGGATTTGACATATGATCAACGCTGCAACTAAGCAAGACCATCGCAGCTCAGTGGGCCTGTCCCATCACATGAGGTGGTGGAAATGCATGTCCCGATATCCTGGCTGAAGACAGCCTGGCTAAATCAGACCAACGGGAAACCCTCATATCTTCAAAACTGATCAGATCATTACATTTTGCCATCGTTGCCATTCTGTGAATGACCACTGAGCTCTTGACACCACAGATGTAACAAGACGACATGGTCATCAATATCCCCCACCACATGTGATGTCTATGAGTCTACATCCAAAATAGTGATCAAGGGCCATACCTAATATTATCGCACAGGTCTCATTTTCGAACTTGATCAAGGTGTCCATGGTGTGAAGCTACACACTAAATTTCGTAATCCTAGCTCTAACAGTTTCCGAGAAAAGCTGTCCCCTTCATGTCGGACGCACGGACGGACGGACGGACGGAGGCCAAACCTATATCTCCCTTTTCCACTTTGTGGAGGCGGGGGATAATAATAAGGATGGACATAACCAAAATCTCATCCTTTGATAACTCCAAGCAGCTTCAGGGCCTTTCTTGCTTCAGTCACATTTTAATCGCTGTTCAGCCCTGAATTCACTCCTTTGAGATGGAACGGTACATCCCAGATTACTTCAAGGGCTGTTCTATCATTCAAAATTGCCCTTACCACAGTGTTTTTCATTGTTGCTTCTAGTTAGATTATCAGAGAACCGGGGAACTAGTTTTGCCACTAGAAGCATACCAGATATAAATTCTTAGATACTACTCTCACTTCCCAACAATAATGTATGGAACCATCGCACAGGGAAACCAATGACTTTACAGGCCCTGTCGGCAGGAACCAGCCTCAATCTGTGTGGAGTCACACTGATTGTAGCACACTGCTCAGTGCTAGAACCATAAAGACTGCCACACGCAATAAATGTGACAGTCCAAATAATGAAACATACAGTTGAGGCGTAAACACAGAGATTACTGACCTGTTGTACACAAACAGTAGCCATGGTTGGTTCTCTGGAGAAGCAGGACTTGAGGTATCCCAAGATTTCCTCCACACACTAACGGAAAATAAAACACATTATGTTCTATTGAGTCCAGGAAGCAACTTCATCCATCATTTAATCTATTTACCAAAGACCACCAACAACCTGACCCCACTAATATTAACAAGTGAATGTTGAAAAGAGCTGATAAAATCCTCGATACCTTGCCGATGTCGTGTAGTGTAGCCAGTTCAAGCAGCTGAGACAGAACATCCAAGGTGGCCCGCAGGAAACTTCCAAACTTCTCCTGGCTGCTGTGGAGGTCCAACGTCACCTAAGAGGGAACAAACACCATTACTGCCACCTTCATTCAGGCTACAAAACCCTGCAAAAACACTTTTTTAGCAATGATGAGTGTTCTGACCCTGTAGTTGGCATGTGTAGCTTTGAGCACATCATAGAGCTTGAGGTAGGGGGGCAGGTGGTAGAAGCTGCCGAGGGTGGTGGATTTGTTTACTGCTGTGGACCCTGCGCTGTCTGCTGGTCTGCCTGCTCACAAAAACAACCGCAAATACCCACTTATGAAATATTCAGACACTCAGATGATCTGGAACTGTGCTGGAGGATGGGGAGGTGTGCATGTACCTGTGTTGACCTCATTGCTTTTCTTTGGGCTCATTGGGGCAGCACTGGGCTCAGCAGCCTCTTTCTCCTTGCCTTTTCTACGGATGGGACTGAGGGAGGGGGTGTTGCTCAGTGAGGGAAGAGCAGCCTGAAGATGAGGAAGCGAGAGTACAAAAAGTGAACTCAATATAGTGCACAAACCTGCAGTAGATGAACACAAGTGAAATGTGGCTTAAATATTTGCTTTGACAATGAGCAAATCAAACCAAATAACACGATCCCTCCTCTGACTTGCCTTTACTGCTGGTCCTGGTGGTGTGTCATCCAACACATGGGCGCAGATGTTGAGGACCTTCAGCAGGTGGGAGAAGAGCTGTTCCAGCATTGCCACCAGGGAGCGCTCCGACAGTGCCGCCCAAGGCTCTTCCATCTTATTTGGACCTCCACTGGTGCTCCCGCTACTGCCTTCCTCCTCTCCAGCCCAAGGGTTGCGCATGCATTTAGGAGCCACAGCTGGGAACATGATTAAGAGACCGGTTAGTCAATAACAGGTTACGTCCATTGGAAAGTTTTTCTTTCGTGAAAAGCTGGATGTAATTTCAAGCTACATTAAAAACATGGGGAAATTTTCATGCAAATTACCCACCAGCAAGCAGGTTGCCAGAAAGCAAGAGTGCGTCTTGATGTGCTGAGAGATCCAGTGGAAACCAGGCAGAAGATAGCAAAGAGAGCACCATGTTGGCCATTCCTACGGTCAGAGTCCTCCGCTCAGTGTCAGGCGCAGACGAGGCGGTCGAAGAGGCTGGAGCGCTGCTGGGCTGTGACAAACTGCACAACAGAGGCGACCAGAATGGAAGATAATCGGGAATATAGAGGAAGAGGAATCAAAATGAAAAGCAAGACGAATGTCACTCAAAATAAAATTACAACGAGGGTGGCATTAAATCAAGAAATAAAAAATGAATTCATGAGTGGGAGAGGGTACACAAACCTAAGAGCTCTGCCCCTGCTGCGGTTGAGACTGGAACGGGAAGAAAAGTGGCTGCTGGAGCTAATATAGCCACAGTGCCAGCCTGTGCTCCAAGTGCCCACTGGAAAATTTGAAGCCAGGAGGCACAAGGCCTCACAGCAGCCAAACTGTAGAGAGAGACAGAAGAATAGTATTTGAATATGTTATACAATTCAATACACACCAGGAACTTGTTGTAGAGCAGGCAAAAAAGAGCAGTGTTATGCTGAAATTTACAGTCAGGGCTCTGGAGGTAGATGAGGTGAAAGCGTGGGAGACGGCAGTAACAACTCTGGACAAGTTGTTCTCCAATGTGACGTCCGACACAGCGTTGGACAGGTTGTAGCCTCGGTATGTTCTGGCAGACAATTAAAAAAGTGTTCTGAGTCTCCTACAGCACTTTTGAAACTGCAAACACTTAAAACTTTAAGATCAAACTAGTTCTGATCACATGAAAAATACATGAAAGGCTTAAAAATGAAGACTGACAAAGAAAAAACAGATCTATAACACTGAGAATAGCTGACTTTAATAGGTGTGATATGAAAAACAAGAGAGAGTGTTCATATGTGTACCTTGTGATTGTGCTAACTGTGAACTGGGAGGGGGGTTGTGTCTCATGCATAAGCAGCTGCAGGTAGACTGAACTCTGGTCCCGAGCTATCGCCACCACTGGGTCCACCTGGCCCTGATCACAGTCATAGAACAACCTGGAAACCAGTCTGGTAAAGAGACAGGCACAGAGACAAGAGAAGGTTTTGAAGATAATAATAAGGGAGAGGCAAAAAAACTGTAATTAAAGTGAAGTCTAGCGTGTACTGAATGTATGACTTAGTGAAGACACTAGATGTACAGCACCTGCTGACAGCCGAGGCGGCAACATGCCGTACTCTTGGATCATCATCTCCCAACAGACGTATCACCACATCATTCAGGACCCTTTCTTGCAGTCGCAGACGCTAGACATAGAAATGAGAAGAAAATTAGGACCACCATCAGCAGCTGAATGCTGAGAACTAAAAATTCTACATGTGTGGCTGGATGTCTAAAAACACTTCAAGACTGACATTTTACACAGCAAAGAATGCAGACTGTTTACAGGGATGGGATCAGCAAGTTCTGATTTTAGCGGAAAGTTGTTGATGGGGGGCGGGGGGGGGGGGGGGGGGGGGTGCGGCGGCTGCGGCCCAGCGACTTCCAATCGCTGGGCCGTTTACAATCGTCGTTAACAAGCTATCGTTAACGTCGTTACCATCGCGCGGGAGTATCAGCGACAATAAAGTGTTCAAACTTGTGAAATCGGCGTTCAAATAAATGAAATCGGCGGAAATCCGCGGTAAATTCCCATCCCTGAAAAAAAGCGGAATTCCACAAATTCGTGGAAAAATCACATCCCTGTGTTTATGTTTATCTTATCTTTTTTAATTATTAGTATTAATGTACATGTCCAGGTAAATATGAGAGGTTGTAGCCGTATGACCAATTTCCATCTTAAGTCCCATTGGCAGATTAAAACTAAAACAATTACAAAAAACATAATGCCATAACTGAACAAAGACATACAAAAAGAAAAAAGAGAACTCACCCCAGTGTAGTGGTGACCTCCTTTGTGTAAAGCCTCAGTTTTCCTCTCCAAGAAATTAACTAATCTAAAACACAGGAAAAAGTGAAAATCCATATTAGGCAATATAGGTAATGCAATGCAAAGGCAGGTATTTCATTTTAAATGAGACATTGTATCTAACAGGCATTGTTAAGGTATAGATTACAGAGATTTTAAAACAAAAAGATGAAAAATTTATCCTACCGGAAATCCAATTCAGCCAGAGTTTCCAAGAGCTCAGTGCGAACGAGCCAATAAGAGGAGTCCCTCAGAGCAAACAGATCTATTACCAACTGCAGGCCGAGCTCACTCAGTGTACTGCTGCACACCGTCATGATGCAGTGCTGAAACACAAAGGAAAAAAGATCAGACTCACATTCACTCAGAGTACAGATAACTATCTCATTCAAATGGATCTAATCTTACCCTCACTGCAGAACAAGCCAACTTGCAGGTGACAGAGGATTCATCCTTCAGAGCTTTTTGGAGCAAAGGCACCAAGTCCACCAGGGACAGTGGGTTACCTGTTGCACTGTTCACACCGGCCAGCCAAGTGTGTATGTTGTAGCGTGTTTTGGTGAGAGCGGCCTGTATGATGGCTCCACAGAGGATGGCTGTGGCCCCTCTGATCTGAGGATCTCCATGGTCAATGAGGCCCAGAACATCACTGATATACTGCTGCTCTGTAGGGGTACAGAGAAAGAGAGCATGGTCAAAGACAATGTTGACGGCACACAAAAACGTGTCAATTTATGCATTTTGCAACTGACAAGTGTACGACAAGCCTTTTTTCAAACAAGATGTGTTGGCAGATCAAATTAGAAATTCTAGTCTTGATATTTTCCTGCATAACTGTACTCAGGCCACATGTGCTTTTCCTATCATCTCAACCCAAAATGTGGGTGGAAATTAAAATCATTGTCCATCAAAATGTAAAATAGTTAGTCTTGGTAGTAGATCAAACAATTTTGTGTTTAATCAACAGTTTAATTTACCTGCAACAATTTACATCTGCATCAAATCTTATGCCTGTACAGCTACATTCAATCTGAGATCTCAAACTTGTGCATTGTTGTTTCATTATTACCTCATGCATTTCACCAAAGCACATTCCATCTTCACTACATCATGGTGTTCAATTCTCCTTCCTAATACAATGTCAGTGTGAGATCCTACATATCAGCGGTCCACCCAAACATGTGTTTTCACTTACTGCCATATCGGACTCCTCCTAACTTCTTCAGGTGTGTGTAGACTGAGCTCGATTAACACCCACTTTCCTGTTTAATATGCTGCATTTGATGGCAAGTTAGAACTCAAAGTATCCAGTCTCTAACTACAAATAAAAAAAACACTGACAGATGTCATATTTTTAACTCGGGTAAGGTTTTTTTAGCCTGGGTGTCAGCATTTTATGCCATTCCCAAAAAGAGAAGCCTACACTGTAAACTGTACATGATTACAGATTTGTATGAGTTTAATGGCCAAAGCATTAGACAGAGTAGCTATTGCATATTATTTACTCTTCTTCTTCACATGTCTGTGGCTGATCACAAGTAAGCAATAAAGCAAACTAGGAGACAGCCCCATCTTTCTGCCCCATCACCCTTATGTGCACTGAACGCACAGATGGTCTGACTTCCCCTTTTCAAGGCACATCGAATGCTGCATTAGTATAAGACTCTGGAGACCACACAGAAATCTCAGTAAGCCCCACCCCCTTTTAACCTAGGCAGAGAGCTAAGCAGCAAAAGTGAGAACACCTATTACAGCTTATACACTAGAAAGGTTTAGACTTTCCATGCGTCCCACATCGCACACTTCTCCCTTTCAACACATAACACATCCGTCTTCACCAAGTACCTGCTGTTTTCTGCAGGATGCATAAAATCAGGACATACTACTTTAAGAAAATTGTGCCATAAACTTTGTGCATATATCTGTCTGTAGTGTGAAATGAACTGTCATAATGCCTGAGTGCTCAGTGCAGCTTAAGCTTGTTACTTACATGATAGACTGAGGTGAACCTTCTGCTATGCCAAGGATTGTGGCTCAGAAAATTGTACCAGCTTGCATAGTGCAAAATGAGATCGGATGTAGGATGATATCTTGATATTTCTAGCATACTGTATTTGATGTATTGGGACATACTCAATGTTTTTCCTGTCATTGTTCTAGTGCACAAACCACTTACCAAACTGTCTTCATTGACTGAACTGTATTTGTAAACTGTGACACAATGCCATGAGGGCGACTGTAGGCAGAATTTCATTCACAATAGATTTTGCTATCCATTAGCTGTAGAGCATATTCGAAATGGGTCAGCAATGGCAGGTTTTAGTGACCCCTACCTTCTACTGGAATACCGTCCAGCGGCTCCAGATACAGGGAATTAAAAAAGGCTTCGGGATGCAGTGCCGCCGCTGCTCCAACACAGCTGACTGCCAAGGCCTTCACACTTACTCGCACCTCTTTGTCAGGAATCAAACCTGAAGAAGATAAATAATGGCAGAAAGAAATGTCAGAAACATGCACAAACAAGCACAACTCAGAATATTTTATGAAAGCAGAGGCCTGAACAGTACAGTTGGGAGATTTGATTTCACAGGCCAAAGTTCTCTGTCAACATTTCTTTTTAGTAGGTATTCAGATTTGAATGTATTTTGCTACAACCAGTAATTTCAACGAGTAAATTAGTGAAAGTATTGTTCTTCTATATTCTTAAATGTATATTAAATATACATTGATTGACGTTCACCATTTTTTTGGCCTGTCAGCAAGAAGGAAGCAGCAAGAAGTCGCACACAGTGCACTAGTGGTTCCACCCCCTGGTCAGTATAGTGTCCAATGGGACCCTTTACTCGTGATGGCTGACAATAAGGCAGAAAGGGTACATAATCAGATACAGGATTCTGTTGTCATTTTACTTTTTTGGCTGTTACTTCAATTGCAAACAACGGGAATTACCTTATTATCAGGTTCAGGCTCAGTGGGTTCGTCCTTTGGTATGAAGCGGTCCACGCTGCTGTCTGAGCCCTGCCGGTTGTGACCTCTGCCTTCAAAGAGGTGGGGTTTGCTCAGAGCTGCACACAACACAGAAACAAAAACCTTGCTTAAAGTCTTCTATCAATAAGCAGAGCCTGTCTGCGTTGCTGTTTACACAAACATACCCAATGCTGACTGCAGGAAGGGTTCTGGGGGTTCTTCTTGGGAGGAAGACGCTGCTCCTTCATCCTCTTCATCTTGCAGTGTTCCGATCTGCATCCCAGAGTACTGACTCTCACTGCCGTCCAGGACCTTAAGCACACATATCAGACAAACATCTTCAGAATGGAAAAAATCTTTACAAACACACAAAATGTAACAAATCGTTTCAATTTGTGAACGCAACCACATGCAACAATAAATATATCACTCATTAAGTTAGATTTACTGGATTGAGGACAAAGACAGCGCACAACAAAAGACTAAAACTGCAAACATTCCCCTGGTAAAGGTCTACTGAATCATGCTCGGGTCAACGCAATTGACAGCAAATTAAGTACGTACAGGAAAAAGCTGAGAAATTCTACAATTACGGTTGCCACAATCCAGAGGAAGAGCAAGCTTTTGATCCACACTGACCCTGAAATGAATTCCCCCTTACTTATTTTGAAGTGCAACATTGAGGCGATCTGTAACTCCTTCTAGCAAAAATTACTTTTGCAACAAGATCCCCTTCTTCAAAAAATGAACCAATTGAGTACTCTTGAAATCACTGATATAAACTGTATACTGTTTGATTCTCTAGGTGTAGCCTCTACTGGAACAAAAGCCCGTCACAGCCTCTCCAAATGATAGAGAGAACAAAACCTGAAGGAAACAGTTAAGGGACAGTTCATCTTCATGCCTTCACTGCAAGCCAGTCACACAGGGCATTAGGGTTGCTTGATTTTGCCAAAGTCTTTCAAAATTTATAAAATTTTAGAGAGAAAAATCACTCGAAATGAGGAAAACAAAAAGGGGCATCCATCATGTATTGTCACTGACAAGGAGAGGGGGAGAAAAAGGTAACAAACCGGGAAAATTTTGTGCATGGGTTGAGAGACGAACAAGCCAAGGAAAAGAGAAAGAAAGAAAAAGGGAAGCGAAACGTTGCGAGACAAGCAAGCCTCTCCCGCTCTGTTCAAAGCATCCAATTGGCTGACCTTATCACTAGTGCTAGAGGAGGAGGAGGTGGCATAGAAGGAGGAAGAAGAGGTGAAAGAGAAAGAAGACGATGAAGAGGAAGCAGTGTAGACAGAGGAGTCGGTGTCGGCCGCATCAGGACCCTCTGTGGAAGTTGGCGAGGGTGGGGGTGGCTCAATCACAGGTGGCAATGGAGTGTGCGACTGCGACGAAGTAAGGAGGAGATAAAGGAGAGGGGGCGAGACCATAGAGGCAGAATTGTTAGAATGGAGGCTTGTTTCTGGTTTGTGGAAGGCAAGTCATGTTGATCCGCTACCATCTAAATGATGGACTTAAAGGTGTAACGTAACACTTCTTCCAATGTGTTTGAAAGAGTAGTTCTGAAAATATAAACCTATAGTGTATCTAACATGCAAGATGTTAAAGTTCCACATAAGTGGTTTGCATGTAGTTCGACACATTACCCCCAAAAAACAAGAATAGAAGATACTATTTTTGTCTTAAAATGACATTTAAAAATGTTCAGAGTTGTCTTAAGGGCAAGGACTAAACAGTTATGTACATATCAGCGGCTGTATATAAATGAAGTGAGCATCCCTCCATCCAGTGCAATTATAGTTTTTTTTAACTTCTCCGCTAGGAAGTTTCTTCAGTTTTCTTTACAATGTGTCTTTTGTAAGTATCAGCACAGTTGTACTTGCATGATATTTTTTGCCAGGTTGTCGTCGTTTTGGTTTTTGGTGTCATTAGGCTGCCTCTCCAGTAAGTCACTCATCCTGCATACAAACGTCAACTTTACCATCTTGGACTGCAGCTGGTGACACTAGTCTTTGTCTATCTGTGATTAGACAGACAACTAGAATTGCCAGCTGCACTCAAAGACTTTGGAGTTCGAGAGACTCACAGCAGAGGGAACTAAAATTGAGTATCGCCACAACAGTGGCCTGTCCAGTCTACACCAAGGAAAACACATGATGGGACAGGGCTATCTGATTAGCAGCAACTGAACTTTCAAAGGAAGCTTCAAAGCAGCGGAGATCCAAGCCCAGTCAGGACTTGTATAAAAAAAACATAAGCAAAGATAGAGTGCAGCAATTTGGAGTTGGGGCCTTAGCCTTGAGTTCAAGTAAGAATGTTTGTATCCAGGCAACCACATGCACAATAAATCATCAGCATCATCTAATCTGTATGAAGAATGGAGATTTAGATCATGGATTGTGATTCTACCCTAAAATGTCATCAGATGATCTTCTAAAAAGATCGCCCAGTTCCAACCTGAATAACATGTTTGGCTTCCAAGAAGGAATTTATTTCCTGAAAGTGAAAAGTGGCTGAGTACCTTTCCATCAGAAATACATGGACAACATCATCAGTCCAACAGCCAAAAATTACTAATTTAAAGGAATGTTATAACAAGGAACACAAAAGGACAGTATTAATAATACTGACACAGAAAATCATGCTGCTCCTAAGAGCCTGATAGGAGAGTATGTGACTTAACAATGGTTTTCAGGATGAGAACTTATCCTCTCCCCAAACCTATACTACCCTGGGACAGCATTTGCAACAGCTGGTATGATAATCCACATTTTATGCTGAAAAAGTATCCACTCAAGACATTTGCAATCAATTATCTGAGACATGCGAAACCACCGATATGGTCCCTCTAATGTTTCAAAAAATGAGAGGAAAGGTAGCAAAATGTGGTCCTTTCTACAAATCCCAATTCTGCGGCCTGTAGCATCATTCTTAAACTGAGAACAATGCCATTAGGGACATCAGGGTTCATAGTTAATTACAGCCTCACGTGGTAATTAAATCTTTAATTGTCTAGGGAAGCACACTATTCTCTGTATTTTGCACAAACACGCAAAAGTGAAGTATTTTCAGGCTACATTCGCCAACCAAATTATATCGGCCTCGCATGCCCACACAGCCGCACTGACCAGTTCTGCTACGTCTGAAGGGGTGACAGCCGAGTCCGGTCCCTCTGTGGTGGTCTGAGAGGAGTCGCTGGGTGGAAGTGAGCGATCATTAGTGCCTAGGAGTGGCCCTCCTTCTCCTAAGGGCCCGCCCTCTGGAGTGGCGTTCTCCGGTGTGGTGTAGTCAGCTGTTTCTGGTGTAACGTTGGCTCCACCACTGGAGCTCTGACTCAGCATTTCCTCCTCGTTGTCATTGGGTGACTCAGGGGTGCCCGATGCAGATGTCCCGCCTCCACCGCCGCCCTGCTCTGAGGAGGCACTGAGGTCCACGGAGTCACCGGGTTGCAGAGTGTGCTGGGAGGAGCGTGGCTGCTCAGTGATGATGTCCACCTGGGCCGCGGATGAGCCATCTGCACCTACAACCGATGCTTAAGTCACAAAAGCACACCTGGTTTTCCTGGGGTAGTGGCATCTAATTTCACACTGGTGAAATCAAGTAAGTCACTAGGACCGCCATGCTTGCTTATTACTTTACATAAGCCTGGTGGGTACGTCTCACCTGTGAAGGCGCCTGTCGTGACCTCAGTCCTCTCAGGGTCATCCTCCAACGCATCTTCCTCCCCAGAGAGCATTTTACCTGCAAATAATACAATTTTTGTCAAGAGATATCAGCATTAAATTTAAATTAAGAAGGGGAAAAAAAACATAGGTGGTAGGCAATTTACTTCCAAATGAATGCAAGGAAATACTGTATATATGCAACATTAACATATATATCAAGAATCTAGAGCTGAAACCACCGCTTTAAATAAGTCAATCAAAGATAAAGTTGCCCAAGCCCCGACTGAGACATCAGTGAGAGGTCAGAGGTGAGCAGAGGAGATAAATAGACTAGTCACCTCTCTGTTTCCTGAGAAGGAGTGGACTGCAGGAAGACCCTCCCCCTGCTGCAAATGTCAGGAAAACAGGAAGCAGAAACAGCAGGTGAGGAGGAGAAAAGCAGCAAAAGCTCAGAAAAGACGTGTGGGAAACAGAAACAACTAATTAAAGATGAGAGAAAATTAGTCAAGGCACAAAGAAAAAGGCCACAAACAGACCAAAGCAGAAACTAGAGGGAAGCACCAACACAGGTTGGCTGACTGATTTTCTGGCAAGGTCAGTATGAGTGAATGAGTTATAAGCGACCTGAAGCAGATGCAGTCATGTCCCAAGAGCAGGGTGTTTATGTAAATATTTAAAAGCCTTTATCACATCACCTTTATCACTATCACAACAGGGATAACAAGTATTATAACACACAGTCCCAAATGATTGATGCGATTACCAATGAGCTCAAGGATGCTCCCAGAACGCGCTCGGTTTTCCGTGTCCTGTCGAAACACACTGGCATGTGGAATGCTGCCGGGAGTAATGAGCATGTGCAAAAGCTCTGGTGGGGGAGTCCTGAACACCTGCTGCAGGAGCTCCAGAGCAGCTGTGACTACATTGTGATCCCAGTGCTGCGTGTAGTGTAGGGTCAGCTCGTACACCTTCAAACACACAGAATGATGACACAAATAATTCTACAAATACAGGTATACATGCAGACGGACTTTCTGACAGACACAAACTCACTCTCACCTGTAGCAGTTGTTCAGGCGTTGGCTGAACATCAGCCTCTTTTCTCATGACTCCAAAGCTTCCTTTGAGGCTGGTGGTGTTGACTTGCTGCTGCAGCAGAGGCATCAGGTAGCGAAGCGTTAACAGCACCCCCAGAATAAGATGGCTCGGGTGTTCCTCATCCACTGGAACCAGCAGACCTGGAAAATGACAAGAGGACACGGTGCATGTTTCCTTGTGCTGTTTGACTATCTGAGTACTGTGGCTAAAAGCGATTCGACACCAAATTAACTCACAAAAGTTAGCAGAGATACTCTTAACTGTAAAGTGAAAAGTGCAACAGGAGGGAAGATGCACGTCCTTGTTCTGAGTGTGGGCATTTCTGTGACCTACCCAGCAGCACATTAAGAAGCCAGGTGTAGAAGTAGCTGGTGCGTCTGGAGTGTTGGCACACACTGACAGCTGAACTGGCTGCTGTCCGTCTGATAGTGGGGGAGCTGGACTTCAGATTGGCCACAAAAGACTTCAGCAGCACCTGGAACAGAAGTGGTTTGATTACAAAGAAGACAAGCTTGCAGGACATGCATACGCCACCATGGACATGGTGTCTACCACACAGCAACTTTTTTTTTCCTGTCTCAGTATTCACAGGGGTTGATACCTTAATCTCACTGTCATTAGCAAAATGTCCCAAAGCTGACATGATCTTGGGCATTGCTGCAGCCAGTGTCTCCTGCACCATCTCCTCCTGTCGCTTGGTGATTCTGGTGAGGCACGGCAACAGGTTGACCAGGTAGGGTCTGCATTAAAGGAGAGAAAGAAGTAGGACATATATGAAAATAAATCAAAGATAAGGCGAAAAGAGCATTTGAAGTACAGTTGTAATTTCTTTTCTTACAGCACAGATGACATCCAAAGACTTTAAAAATTGTCAATTTTACTTAATTTTTAAACAAAATTTTAGTTTCCCACCCTGAGCATGACAAAATTTATACGCGAATGGCATAAAAAGCAACTTTTAAGGCATCTGAGTTTTCACCTGCATTTCTGTGGTCTGATGAGGTGGGCAAGCTCAGCAAACCTCCACAAAGCTGCCCTCAGACTCCGAGAGGCACCATTCTACAGAGGCACAGAAACACTTTAATATCACAAACCCTAATATCACCATATCTACGATCATTGTAGTATGTTTTAGCATTAAAACTGGCTCATTAGATCAGCCGCTTTCTCATTACCTTTTTAATTTCTTTGTACAACTCCAGCTGGAGTCTAGGCAAGTTGGAGTCCATCAACGCCTAAAGATTTAAGTCAAAAGTTCATAAATGCTTCAACAAAAAACAAAATATGTTCTCAAGTATATTTTGATCATTATTAATCTGTTCATCTGTTCTCACTGAATAGCAATTGAACATTAAATAATGATCTAAATATTGTACAATTCTTGAAGAAAAATATGAAGGGAACACAGAAAAGACCCTTGCAGTGTCCAACTCACTTTGATAATTTTGTTCAGGCACTCATCGGCTACCATCCGCACATCTGATTCGCTGTCATCACTGCAGAGTAGGAACATCTCCATGGCGATGCCAAGCAGTTTCTGAAACTCTGGAGATGTTCTGTTCCCAGGGCCATAGAGAAGAAAAATGTTGGTCAAGCATTTTTAAACATAACCATATTAGATATGGCCATACGTTTGCATTGTTATTAATTCTGACACCTAGAACCTTTTTCTGAACTGCTGACTGTCTAACATGAACAAATTCACACAAAAGTGACTAGCCATTTTTACAAAGGACAGTTTGCGGTATCACAGTAGGTTAACACTGTTGCAAAGACAGATTGGATATAAAGATTGACAGCATGTCACCACTACTACAGACTCTACTTGCAAATGAAATCACCAAGGTGACTGCATCGGTTTCCAAGACACTTTGAGTGACATCGTAAAACTTTATGTATCACTTATCGTCCCAAATGGGAAATAATAAAATTAGGAGTTGGCTGAATTCCATTTAGCTGCTTGACTTTCAAAGTCCTTCTATTGTGCATGATAGTTCACAATCACACCTTAAGGTCTGTTTGGTCGGTTTGACCACTTTAATTCTTCACACACAAACGATTTTAGGATCTAAAGGACTTTATACACTACAATGTTAAAAGGGAAAGTGAATGGAAATCCTAAAAGAACTGAATCAAAACAGATTTTACTATAATTAACAAGGCCTACCTCAGAGACTGAGCCACAATGTTTTCACATATTGTCAGACAGTGGGTCACCCTGTCCTTCTTTGTGGTAGCTTGCTCCTTTTTTCTGTGGAAGCATGAGGAGATGAGAGAGAAAGCAGAAGACAAGTAGAGATAGCAGTAGAGACAGATTAGGCTAGGAAAACAAGGCAGCAACTTCGTGAAATTCTACTACTGAGAAGCCATTTCATTTTTACACTTTATCTGAATTAAATCTTTTTCTTATGACAAAACAGCACACTAGAGAGAATGCCGAACACAGCACTGGATACTGCTCGATACCACAGCTTGTTTCTGTAGATGCCACAGAAAAGACATCAACTACAAGGATCCCAATGAGGACAGTGAACATTTAAACTAAAGCCAACAGTGATGATAGTTTAAAATGACCTTTTTCAGGATGCTGAAATGGAAATTCACAAGGCCACAGTGCCAGATAAATTCCTCTTACAACTATTCATAAAATATATATGAAAGTAATATAATGGCTGCACCATAAAACCTGTCACATTCTGTGGGATGTGTAGGTGAACCAAGTTTTTAAGTACAACTGAGGGGACACAAAAAGAGACGCAACCTAACAGTTTTATTAACTCAGCGTTACAGTCCAATTACACTGTTTAACAGTATATGAATTACTCCTATAAACCTTCAAAAATAAGAATAATTGTTGGCCACAAAAACTTAGAGATGACGTCAGTCCAGAAGGCCCCCATGTAAATGCACCTAGTCAAAGGCAAAAGTACTTGATATACTGCTCATTATATCTAGCCTGCTGTGGAATTAACCACGTAACAGAGAACATTTATCTTTACACATGCGTGGCCATCAATGAGCGGCTGCCCTCTGTATTGGTCATCATTCAGCTAATCTGATTCTAAAAATCAGTCACTCTGATCACGATAACATCAAAGTAGGAAGTCTGACAAAGAGAAGACACAGTTCCTGGCAACAAGTAGGTTTAAAATGGCTGAGAAGTTTAAATAACTGCATAGACTCGCTGCTATCTTGCACGTTAGCGTAACTAGCTTCGGGCTATCTAATAAACCTTGGTTAGCAACCTGAGAGGCACTAGCGTTGCTAGCGAGCTAAGTGACTAGCCCAACGGCTGCTAGCTTGCTATTATATCGCTGATGGTCAAAAACCACTTACTGTCTTTGGACAAGCTCCTCAGCGGTCGGTGGCCCCTGCTGTTGTTGGAATGACTTCAAAGACTCAAAGGCCTTCATCAGTTTCTCCATGGTGGCCATTTTAGCAATCTACAATAAGCGAGCCTGCTTGACTAGCTAATATTTACTATGTCAGCTAACTAGCTAGCACAGTGGGGACAAGTTAACGTTAGCACACGGAGAGAGCGAGAGGTGCGTAGTGCGACGAGAGTGCTAACACTGCTCGCGACAGCTACCACCGGCTCTCGGCCTTCTATTCTTGTAGGATGTCTCTTATTCTGTCACAATATAACTCCTAAATGAACCAAATGTTGGCTGATAATAAGCCATCTTTGATGCAGCGCTGCGTTCCCCCGACCAAATCACACCCGGAAGTGGCATATGTGACAGCTTGACAGAGAGGGGAGGGGTGCAGTTTGAGCGGCCAATTAGATTGCGGCTTTGTTTTGAATGACTTGATAAAGAACTAATCAGCGACTGCAACTTTTTTTCTTTTGTTGTTATTGTTGCTGTCACGGGACCCCTGAAATCCAGACTCCAAGACGGATATTTTCAACCCTAATTTTGAAGCTGTCGCTTTTAGTAGTGTGCTAGAGATGAGTGGGAGAGTGCGTTTTGGGAACACAATTAAGATGTATGAAAACCCACCTCACACCTGACAGGGATAATTCTACTATAATTTATTAGCTTATTTATGTTACCACCTCCACAACGTATCTACCACTTATCAGGGAGAGAATGAATGAAGAAAAACAATCAGTCAGTTCTTAACATTTTTGGTACCAAAGTCAACAAATAGCAGAGAATGTGTTCAAAACTGAACAACAACAAAAAACTCACATCATCAATTTAAATTTTAGTAATCCTGCAATTAGCACATGGTAGTGCTCTAATCCTAGCAGGTATGTTCCCCATGATCCTTTCACACTGTTGAGGGGTAATCTTGTCCCTTTCTTCTTGTATTACTGTTTTTGATTCTTATAAATTCTTTGGTTTATGCTTTGAAACAGACCTTTTGATTATCCACCACAGATTTTCAATGGGGTCATGTCCGGGTATTGTGTTGGCCACTAAGACCTTGATACTGTGCTCCTACAGCCAAGTTCTACTGTGGCAAAGGGCACTATCTCGTTGAAAGATCCAATTTTGACCATGGCGGAACAGTACACATGCAGAAGGGAGCATGTGGGTTTCGAGAATGGCACAATACTTTGCAAAGTTCAGTGTGCCATCACAGACAGTGAGATGACCAACACCAGCAGCACTCATGAATCCCCAAACCATGATACTGCCTCCACCATGCTTGAAAGTAGGTACTATACAGGCCTTCTGCAAACCCTCACATTAGCAGGAGGAAGATAAAGCTGGAAACTGGACTCATCTGACCATAGAATCTTCTTCCAAATCCTGGCTGTCCAGTTCCTGTGTGCTTGGGCCCAACTACACCCGGCTAACCCATGTCTCTCATTGATCATTTCATCTCATTTATCTTATCTTATCAGGGGCTTCTTGACAGCCTTGTAGGAACCTTAAGTCAAGAACTAAAAGTTGGCCACATACAGCACGGGTGGAACACTGGACACTAGTTTGGTTTGACCACTGCTGCTGAAGATCCTCTGATGTCATTCAGTGGTTTTCCTCCACATGCTGATCAGGATGCTGTCATTTGTTGCTGAAGAAACCCTTGGATATCCAGATCTTGGTTTGTCTTCCAACAGCAACAAAAATTGTGTCTTTTAATAAAAAGCACATCCTTTATTAGTAGATCACAAGTACCAAAATTACCCCAAACTCAAAATGTCTCATGTGTTTTATAGAACCGATTCACTTTTAAGTTTTTAATGGCTTTTAGGATTAGCTCAGTATTTTTCTGTAACTGTACTAAAAGAAATTGAACTTGAAGACCTTATGCAATATTTCACAAATGCATGGGTTGTTTGAAAACTTTTTCCACCTCTGTATGTATGTATGTATGTATGTATGTATGTATGTATGTATGTATAAAGCAAGACAGGATAAGTAACTCAATTTGTAAAACAAAATAAATTGTATAAAGTACTAAAACAAGAAAGAACAAGCTTTAGATCAAAAAGATTAAAATACAAATATAAAAATATTAAAACTATTAAAAGTGACTAAAAGTCAGTGAAAACATGCAGCTTAAGATTTTTTTCTTAAAAATGTAAAATGGTTGACAGTAGTTGGTCTAAAAATCTAAGAGGTCCAGAGATGTTCAGAAATATAATCAGGTGCCAAGCACCACTTTTGCTCCTACCATTTATGGCCATTTATTTTCCAAAAAACAAAATAACATATGACACAAATAAGTCAAGACACAAGTATTTTTTATACAAATGGCAGTGTATTATTTCATAATTACAAATGTCAGATATGGTACAACAACCAGTGATACAACTTGTACAAGAATTAATAATGACTGCAGTGGTTTGAACGACAATGACTGTACAGATACAAAAAAAGAAGAAAAATCAAGTCCCAGGCCAGTTTGAATACCAATAATGCATTTGTCATTCCGCCCTTCCTTGAAAAATATCACTCAACTGACAAATCTGGACAGAAGAATGCGAAAACCCAAAGAACCTCTCAACTTGGTATCCCAAAATAGACTCAAGTAACGTCAAGGGACTGAGGATCTCTGACTTCTAAACCTTGGAGGAAAGGCAGAACAGAAGGAATGCTTGTTATGTATTCAAACCAGGCCAGCTCAGCTGGTCACCTTGCCTTTCATAAAGTTGTCCTCAGATACCAGTGAGATATGTTGGCACTAGAAGGTCATCATTTACATATACAAGGAACCTGAAGTACTACAAACTGATACATGCTATAATAAAACATATGTTTGTTTTTGAAAACAGGCATTACAATGCACTTAGTGCGGACATTCAAAACTGTTGAGCTGTTTAAAGTTCCTCTATGTGAAGGAATTTCTCTCAGAATGGACGGAAGGTTTAAGAGGCTGAAAAAAAAAAGGCGGATGTCAGAAATCAACTTGATAATTGGCACATATAATAAAGGCTGTCAGTCTTTCTTCAGTAAATCCTTCAGGTAACAAAAACACGTTCAATTTAGCTAATAGTTGCTTTTGGTTATCATTGGCAAAAAAGTTCAAGACACTTTCTCTAGTCATTGTCAAAACAAACCATAGCGCAATGAAACCAAACATAATTTCTTCACTGCTATACTGCCATATGGATGGTATAAGAGTAAAAAGATCCTCAAAAACAGTGACAAGGCATGGCTCGCAAATTACACAGTTTAGTTTTCCCCATGTGAGAATGACTGAAATGTGTTAGAGCTTAGTTACATGTTAGAAATACATAATTTACAAGGTTTTTGAGGCTAAAGAGCTAAAAGGCTAAAAATCTACATAGGCAAGCGAAATCAGCTTCAAAATGTGCCTGAGAGCAACAAAAAAAAAGATTTAATAAAGACACTCAGAAACTCAAGAGACCATAAGTCAGCAACAGCTAGATGCACACATTTGATTCCTGATAATGGAATGTGCAACAGGAGACACAATTTTACGACAAGCAACCTCTCAAAATTGCTTAATTAAATTGGGGACTATACGCGTACCATTTTATATGTATGCAGTCAATTCAACTTAGTAATATTCAAGCCCCTACATGATTCTGAACTACTGTACTGACAGAATGCAAACATTGGTTTTCTGTGGGGGAAAAAAAAGAATCTAAATAAATCAATCCACTTAATTGCACAAGGGCAGAGCTAATTTACTTGAATGCATTTGACTGAACAGAGCTGCATTAGCTTACAGTGTAGTATACACACACAAAACTAACATGTCCAGATGGGGTATTCACAGCATTAAAAACAGGTGATAGGGAGTAAACAGCAATTGCCTCAAAAGCAAAAAAAAAAAAAAAACCTAATGGCTGAAATGCAATGAGAATATGGAACATAACAGATCCTGGATATGCTGTAAATGGGAAATGTTCAGGATATGCATTTGTTCATGATGAGTTAACTTGGAAGGAAACATCTTCTATAATAAAAACAGAGGTGGCCAAGTGTTCCTGGACACACGATAGTTTCTCACGTCTACACACATACAACCAACTGTCATTCTTATGAGAGAACATACAGGATTTAAGTGGAACAGTTAAAGGTGGTTGTTAATACCAGTAACAAATTGCATCTTTATCACAAACACAGCTGAAGCCACAGGGTCTAAATGGAAGTCTACTAGCAGGTATCGTGCTAGCTAATGATCAAACAGGCACGGAGGCCAAAGCAGGCTGTATTTTAGACTCAGTTCGGAGGCTAAGAGCTGCTGACAGCTAAAGCAGTGGAAGTTAGTTTGATGCAACAGCAATTTTTAAAAAATGTTTAATCTAGATGAAACCATTGACAGCTGTAGGTCAGGTCTCCGATGCAGTTCCACCATCACCCTCATCAGTCTCTTTGTTCCAACTAGTTGGAGGCTCTGTGAATGTGGGAAGCAAAATTACTAAGAAAAATCGAGGGGAGAAGGATTTCCGCTCTGCACGTAAAACAATTCATAATATCTGTCAGAAAAGGAAGTACAAGTCAATATCAAAAGCTGAGAAATAAGGAGGAATAACAATAAATCAGCAAAAACATTCTGCCTGAGTGAATAATGTAACAGACATTTACTTAACAGCTGTGCTCCCAGTGGAAACACCGTCTGAAAATGAATGTTCTGAGCATTTTACAGCTCATGAAAGATTCCTGGAGAGGTCCGGCAATGATAGTTATCAGACCTTGCAGTCCCTCCCCAGTGCTTACTATGTATTTTAAGGAGATTTAATTGTTGCACATACTGACTACAAGATTGTCAGAAATAAATCCTTTGCCATCTCTGCTAGAACTGAGTTGGTACAGGCACCTAGAAGCAGTTTACTAAACATTGCATCCAGTCCAGTGCAACTTGGGCTCATTGAAGGACATGGATAATCAAAATCAACTTCAAATTAAAAATAGGGGCAGGTGGGCAAGGTTAAGCAGCATGGCATCAACACAGCAATGATAGATTGGATCCATTTTCCCCATATTTGGATCTACGTGCTTCATTCAGATCTATCTGAGCCTTGAGGCCTAAAGAGGCTAAATAAGGGTTAGTTTGGGACCTGGTGGAGCTGATGTGCTAAAAAACACGTCACGTTGGCCCAATCAATGACAAACATACAGCACATATAGAAACAAAAAGGCCTTATGCTACATTGAGGAAAATAAAAAGACTACTGGTACTGTGCTTCTTAAAAAAAAACTCCCCAATACACATTATCCATACTCATTCCAAAAGAAAAAAATAATTAAAAGAAATTCAAACGTAATGTATGCATTCAAGTGGTACTTTTATGGCTTTTTGTACAATACAACCTTTAGTGAAAATATACATCTAGACATAAATTCAAGTACAAATGTACAAAATCTTTAAACTCATACTTTTTTCTTTAATTATAATACACTTTTAATACAGCTCAGAAATACAGGTCAACATTCACTGAGTCCCTAAGATTTGCGCTCGGTTGGAGTTTGTGGTGAAGTTCTGCGGCGGAGGGGTGCAGGTGGAGGAAGTGGTTTAAAGTCGTGAGGGCTCCTCGATCTCATCATCACTGTAACCGCTCTTAAAACAGACCTGGGAAAAAGTGAGCACACATCACTGCCATTAGAAACATTCATTGCTGCGCCATCGTACATGTGCGAGATGACAATATGCTCTCCTGAAACGCCATCCTTGACTGAACCACATCAGAAGAAGCTTTTTAGGATCAAAGCTGATGTCTAGAACTCAAACATATAACTTTGAGTAAATAAGAAGGTGGAATACTGCAAGACATGCAATTCAAGCAAGGACACAGGTTTGGCAACAAATACTATATTGTGATGACACTTCACATTATAACAATGACTCCCCTCTGTGCGAGGAAAGGAGGCTTACCTTGCACATTGAACTTTATTTCTCACATTCAACTTCGATTTGCACTGAGAGTTCTAATCTTATTCTAAATCCTTTCTAATTATTCTTTTTTATTACTTTGCCAAGGAACGCAGTGGAGTTATGTGATGATTGGCGTATGTTTGTCTGTGAATCTGTCTGTGTGCAGTATTACTCAAAAACGGACTAACAGATTTGGATGAAACTTTCAGGGAAGGTCAGAAAGGACACAAGGACAAAGTGGATAGATTTTGGCAGTGATGCGTCTTATAGTCTGGATCCATGGATTTGTTCAGGATTTCCCATTGCCAGACAGTGGCCGGCATGGTGTCACTGTAACCATGACAAAACTGCTCCTTGGCTGCCTGAAATGCCTCATCTGAGGGTCAGGCTTTTCTTCTGTTACTTATCTATGTCACTATGTAACACATATACGTCTAGTTTGGCACGCTCTTAAACTACAAATGAGGAGCCTCCTTGCAATCAGCCATTATTTCCTTGCTCAATACCCTTCTGCTTTCGTCCTCAAATATCTGATGTTGCTGTGTGTAACCAGGATTGCTTTGCTTTTGTCGGGTCAGTTGACCAACCAGAGCAGGAGCTAAAATAGACCGTTTCAGACAAAGAAGAGGTGTTGCAGCAATGTACAATTAGAGGAAAATAATGCGTTAATAATGGTTTGGGGGTGGGGGGTTTAGCATTAAAACATGTAAATATATTCTGGTAGATCAATGAATGTAATTCTGATTTTGTAAATGAGCATAATTAAGGCTCTTTAAGACTCAAACACCATTATCACCTTCATTAATAAGAAAGAGTGGCCTGTATGTCAGCTGATAAGTAAAGTACAGGGTGGAAAACGCCACTGAAAATGTTGGGAACTGGTAGGTGACTCAGTGAACATATTGACATACTATTAACTCCCTGTTTCTTTCATTTGGATTTTGGCAGACGCATAGTTTGGGATCACTGTTCGGATAAATTTTAATAAGAAAATCAAAGTGAAGCTAGTGTGGGTGAAAAAGGTACTGGGCAAAATGGGACACATCCGCCATCCTCCCAGTGAAAATTACAAAATAAGAACTGAATTCAAGGGAAGCACAGAGCACAATGTAAGGTGTCAGAAATAAAGAGCAGGCAGAAAATAGTGGAAATAACCTGTTAGAGAAGGAAGCTGTTGTAACCAAGAAGGGTGTTAGAAATAATTACTACCACTGACAAACATTTTGTGCTATGCATTACTGCATTAAAATATTACAGTCAAGTCCTAATGCCAGTTCTTCCAAAAACCACAAATCAGCCTCCCTCAAGAAAATATTCCCAATGCTGCTAAATTACAAATACAGTAATGAAAATGCAAGAGGATTATCAAGGGTCAGAAAGGACCAGAGAAAAGGCATAAAGTTAGGAAAGACAGGAACTCAACGTAGGGAACAACATAACTGAACCACTCAACACGCATGGGAGTTGAGCAGTTTTTCTTTTCACATGCTGAGTTGGGACAAACTGGGGAAAAAAAGGAAGAGGAAGAGAGGAGTACCTTAGCCCACCCCTTGACAGTTGCCGGAGCACTAGCACTTGCCTCTCTTCTGAACAGGCGGTAGAAGAAGCCTTCTTTGGTGGAGGTTAGGCCTTCATGTCCAGGTCGGAGCACAGATTTCCCCGTCTGTCTCATAGACGTTAATTTCTTTGAAGCATTCATCTCGATCATCTCACAGGTATAGACATCATGTTATAACCTGATACTTTGCTTTTGGGAGTTTGCTTCAACAAAAGTCAACCTTTCCCTGCAGGTAGCTGTTGATTAGCCGTCCACATACATTAATGTATTTACCACTTGACTTGCAGTTGCATATTTAGATTAATAACCATCAACATTACGCTTTCAGCAATGTGCAGATCATTTATGCTGGTAGTCCTATGTGCTGTATCTTATGCTGCAAGCTTAACATGAATCATCTCAGTCTGTGCTGTAGTACCTCGTTCTGCCACGGATGGAGACACTGCCTGTGACAATTTTGTAGAAGTCGTCGTCTGTGGGGTCAAGGTTGACACCTTTGACAGTGGAGAACTGCTCAATGTCCAGGACATCTTTACAGTACACCGCCCGAGGCTGAGAGAGAAAGAAAACAGAATAGGATGTAGATCGACAAGAAAAGACAAGGAATGAGAGGGAAAGAATATCTGTGCGTCTTTGAAAAATGAAAAGAAAAACACTGAACTTGAAATACTTGTGCTTTTACACTGATATTAGGATAATATGGAATCTTAACATGCCTAAGGGCACTTTGCTGCTCTGCTTTCTTTCAGTGTGGCCTACTGACCTGAATAACCCAAATAGAATACAGATAACACTATCTACTTTCAACTATTGATTTAACCTGTCAGGTCAGTCACTCTCCTCTCTCGTTCTATTTATGACACTGAAAATGCAGTAAGCCTCTCTCTGAACAGCTTTGCTATCCCAGGCACAGAAAACATTTGAATACAGCTCATAGTGTTTTTGATTATCCTACGTCTGTATTACACTCCTTGGTTACACAGAGTTTCATAGTATGATCCATCTACAGCTCCACTGGAAGTTAGCGATAATTTCCATAAAGCCGAGCCACTTTCAAGTTACACGCTTTCTCCCGCTGGCTACCACGATAACAACCTCTAAGTGTTTGTTTACATGTGACAATGGTATTTCCTGTATACAGAGCCGCAGCCCGCCAAGGTTCCAGGCTGTGAATTGCGTTTGTGTGTCTGTGTGCAGCTTTACATCTGGGCTGAAGGGAGGTCCAGCATGTTGGCCTCCAGCCGTTTGAAATTGATGTTTCTGAAGATGGGGTGCTGCTTGACTCTATGGCCCCGCGGCCCTGGCAACCCAGCCTCTCCTTAGGGTCCTTGGCCAGGAGCTGCAAGAGAAGAAGTAAAAGAGTTTTAAACCGCTTCAAAAGATCTGCATGTGCAAGCTAAATGACTCGGGCAGATGATTTATTGTTAACATTTTTCTCAGTAAAGGGAACATAAAATAAAGCCCTACTTAAGACCGTTTCTCTACTAATAAATCACACACAAAGAAGGGGAGGGGCTTCCTGTGATGCTGGCAGTTTTTATGACTAATCCCTCTAGTTAAATGTATACAAAACACACACATGACTGAGTTTACATGTATCCTCTTGACTTTATGTGCATGACCCAGCATAATCTAAAACGGCGATCCAGATTCATACACTTGTGGGTTAATGCAGCACTATCAGACAGGAATAGAGAGCACCTCTGTGAGAAACTTCTGGATAATACTACCGCAAACCCCACCTACAGTGCAGCAAGCTTATGAAGAGGATGAGGGCTGTTTAGTAGTTTGGCTAATAGCAGACACTCTCGCCCGCCTGTTGTCACCCTGATGCTGATGGCGCTCACAGTCAACAAACTGACGGCAGCTCACTTTTCACCACATCTCACACACCCTTCTAGTTCCTCCTTTGTTTCTCATGTCCTTGTGCAACTCTGACCAAAATTATGCCAGGATCAAAAGATCTTTACTCTGCTCTTGACAACGACATCATTTGTCTCGTCTGGGTTGTGGTAACAGCCATCTCTCTGCATTCTCTCTTTTCCTTATTATCTTTTTCCTGTTTCTTACTGGAATCTTCTCTCTGCTCCCCCAACTCCTTCTCCCTGGGGATGTTCCACAGCGTCACACACACACACACCACACACACACACACACACACACACACACACACACACACACACACACACACAACACCACACACACACACACACACACAGAAAAAAAAGGTCCCATCGCCTCCTGTTCAGAAACAGAGCAGCTCAGTGACTGCCTCTTGGAGATAATGTCAGACTCAAGTTGTAAGAAACAACTTTTCACTTTAAAGTAATCAATATCTTTATGTTAACATGTGATATTAGATTTTTATATCCAATGGTGCTATTTCAAAATCAGATCAGAATCACAAAATACTTTATTGATCCTTGAAGGGAAATTGCTTTGCCTCGTATTTTGGATGTGTATTTTCCACTTAGTTGCAGAGAACATCAGGTCTTTGTTGTGGTAGAACTAACATTGCATTTTGTCTATTTTTATATTCCTATATCTACTGGTGGGTGACAGAACATACAATGCAAATGCACAATTAGCAAAATAAGGAAACTATTTCAAGCTACATGTAAAATATGCCATTTTTGTGGAACATTTTAAAACAAAACTGCAAACTTTTAGCATGTTAGGCATTGTGACTGCTCATTTTGGGATGATGTAGATCCTTCCTTTAATCAGCTGATACAATATAATCATATATTGCTAAGCAGCTCTGGGTAAAATTTATATTTTAGTACAAAATGTACTGTTTGGTCACTTCCACCACTCATCAGACTTTTTTTTTCAGTTTAAAAAAAAACTTTGATAAACCCACTACTTGCTCAGGTCCAAACTGTAAAAGACTGCAATGATATTTCCCTTCTGCCAAAACAGAGCGAAAAGCAGTAAAGGATGAACCAAAATCCCAACTCTAAATGAGATACTAAAGATGTTGGGGTTTTGTAGTTTTTGTTTAAGATGCCGAACAGCGGCAGCAGTTCTAGCCACATCAACCTTTAGACGGCTGACTGTTATGTCAGTAATGGTTTACAGGTTTATTCTACTGCCCAACTTGGAGAAAACAACAAACCCTTATTACAGGCTTTAAATCATATTTTGCTTCAGGAATAAAGATTGTTCTTTCGAATTAAAAATAACAAACATTTGCATTCGATAGCTTTCGGTTTTCAAGCGGAAATGCAAAATCTACAGTAGCAGATTTTGGCCATGCTGTAAACGCATTACACCCTGAATATGATTGAATGGATATAGTGTAGGAAATATAAAAAGCGGATGGATGGATGGATGGATGGATGTTAGCCAAAATTATCATCATGTACAACGTTATGGTGTAATCTTGATATAGAAATTACAAAAATTGTCCTAAAATGTCTAAAACAAAGGCAGACTGCCAAGAAATTGCGTGTTCTGCAATTTTTTGCATCAAACAGTAAGAAATCTGGAAAAGTCTAAATTAAGATTAAATTCGGATTTGAAATTGATCATAAGCTCCAATTAACGAAATAACTCTTAAAACCTTATATTGTTCCAAAATGGGAAACTGCATCTTTGCAATGAACACTACAGTGAAAGTGTTCTTTGTAATATTCACTTTTCAACTTCGTCTTTCCTGTGATATTGTTCAACAGATTGATAGCAGAACATGAAAGCTACAATTCACAATTTCATTTAGCAACGCTTTGTCCAAAGCGGACATACAACACAAGCAAGAATTCAGACATAAAGCTGCTCCTCATGAAAGACCAAGGACTTATAACAATAAAGACGGTAGCTGTAGTAATCAAACCTGTTCATACACAATGATATTTACACATAATACTGACCAGAAATCCAAAATTATACAATAGTTTTTCTGCATATTCCTCCATCCATGTCCTCATTTGCCGAAAGTCTCAAAAGAATTTCATTAGCCTTCTCTTTTCCTTTCTTCCCTTCTGCCTTTCTCCATCCTCACCTGTCTGCAGATGTCCTTCGCCTCCTCAGAGAACTTATCGGAGTACTCCTCTTGGTCTTCACGCACTCGCCTGTCCACCTCCTCGCGCTTGACACGCTCCTTACGCTTGCGGAAGGGCGACTGGCCCTGGATCATCTCAAAGATCAGGCAGCCCAGCCCCCACCAGTCTGGGCTGAAGGTGTAGCTCTCATTCTGGATCACCTCAGGAGCTAAAGAAAGGGGGAAAGCAGTGAGAGGTGAGGAAAACCAACAGAGGGCGTCTTAAATCAGGAATTTAGGAGAGGATTAAGTGATTTGGCTAAAAAATAAAGGGCAGAAGAGGACATCCGAGGGCAGAAAGGTCAAATTCTTACCCATGTATCCACAGTGCCCACTCTCCCTCGTATCGTCTCCCCTTCTGGGATTTGAACAGCAAGGCCCAGGTCGGAAATTCGAATGTGTCCTAAAAAAAAGATGGATAATGCTTTGAAGTAACTTGCAGGGAAATACATTCCATTGAAGATATCCAGAGTTATGAGAAACCAAAAGTGCAAAAGTCAAGACAAAGGCCATGACAGTAGTCACATTACACTAAAACATAACAGAAGTAGGAAAGAAGGAGAAAAGTAAGAGCTGAAGAGATGTGAGGAGCATATTCCTCTATTTCAAGATAAAACCATATTGAGAGAACGATATGAGTATGACTCAGAAGGAGAGCATGTGATGTGAAGAACTTGAAGAGATGCCTTTTTCAGCTGGAGAAAAGATGGTGCTTGAACGTTACAAAATGGGACTGTTGTTTGTTTTAGACATTGTGAAAAAAGTTACATGAAAAAACAACTACTACTCTCTACTCTGACCCCACTCTGGCCTGAATTTAACAGATTTTTTTTTTTTTAACATACCACGATCATCCAGGAGGATGTTTTCAGGTTTCAAATCCCTGCAAAAAAAAAAAAAAAGGTTACAAAATGTTAGTGAACACTTCTTATATTGTGCTTGTTTGAAAATTGAGCTCAGTTGAGAACAAGGATGCAACATTAAAATCCTGCTTAAATATTTGCATAGTCGATCAACCTGTGCTTCTGTTGTCTTTTATTGCCTGTGTGTTGTCTGATCTGGAGCCTCAACAGTCTTCCATGTGATTTAATAGACGGCATATCTGTACATACATTTTTTATTGTTTTGTATCAAGCTACATTCCGCATGGCTGTCCTAGAAGCTGAAGACATAAAGTATCTTTATTAAACCTGTCTTAAATCTCATGTAGGCCTTACCATTATAATTAAAATGCCCTCTTTTGAGCCACATCGTCCATGTTATTATTATAATAGCCACAAAATCTGAGAGATATAATGCTCAACTGCTACCAGCTGTAAAGTTTCCTGTTACGTATGCACAGGTCAAGTTTCTAACTGCATGGGCCACGTGCATGTGGGTACCTGTGTCTCCTCTAAGAACATCATGTTTATATTAGCATTACTCTGAGCCTCCATTGAGTTTGACAGGTACATTACACCTCAGTGAAACCGGTTCATCATTAATCCAGTCACACATCATCATGCAGGATTTGGTTTCTGCGCTTATCCCACTGTTACACTCTTGTGAAGTAAATCTCTTTGTAACATCAGAGCTGAGACAAATAGTTGGACATAAAGTTAGTTTATGGATTGTTTCAGACATCATGATTGTTGAAGTTTTTCAGGGATTTTGTCTCAAAGGAGTATTCCACTATTTGCTATTGCACTATTTCAGTAAAGTCAAAAGCAAAGATGATCATATTTTTGAAAGCTCTTTTGAACTGCAAAAGCCATAGTACAACAGTTTTTACTGGTGGAGCATTCATGGCATGAATATGGCATGTAAAACTGGAGTTCATGTGTAAAACATGTGGAGTGCTCCTTTAAACGTAACCACATTTAGCCAGTTGCAGATATAGACTGTATGGAAGGAGTCTCCAGGTCTGAAAAGTGAAACCAACGCCAAAGTGACTTAAACTTGCATTCTTTCTAATTTTTTAAGAAACATTTTGTAAATGATGGTCCCATTTAGAATAAAATAGATGATAAATGATAAATGTTTAAGCATGGGCTACAACTGAGATGGATGAGTCACTACCATATAGGCATGCCAAGTGCCCTCCAGCTCTTAGTTAGATTGAGCCTTTGCTTCTCCTGTCTGATTTCAAAAGACCCAAATGGTGATGGCCAAATTCTAAATTCAGTGCTTCACAATGGAAGTCCATAAACAAATATGTGACAGCACAGTTTGCTGGGTACATCTTTTACATACAGTCTACGGCTGTGAACAAATTCTCTTATGTGCAAACTAGCTTACACTAAGGCTGCAACTAATGATTATTTTCTTAATTAAGTGATTAGCTGTTTTGTAAAAAGTCCAAGATTACGTCCTCAAATGTCTATTTTTTCACCAACAATGTTCTGTCTGCTGACACAGAGGACGGGAAAAAAATCCAAATTATGAAACTGCAATCAGAGATTTTTTTCTCCAAAAATACTAAAAGTAATTAATCATTTATCAAAATAGCTGGCAATTAATTTATTAGCTGACAAATAAACTATTAATCATTGCAGCTCTACGTAATGTTATTGTAGGAACAACAATAACGGAGAGCCGATCAGATTTGTTGGTATCACTTTTTCACATCTGTGTTTGATATGCACAGATGTGAAAATTTACCAAGCATAACGCAGGAAACGATGCTTGGTATTATTTATAAATGGTGTCATTCCTCAGTTTGTCCAGCAGAGTGTTTCTTTTGTTAACAATACTCAGCACTGTTTGCAGCGCATGTAGCAGAGCTGAGCAGACTGCGGTTGGAGTCAAGCAGTGTCCTCATGGTAAATAGTTGGCTAGCTTGAGAAATGCAGTGTTGGAAAGTTAAAAAATTTAAAACTGACACTTTCATTTCCCATTTTCAATTTAACTTTAACACATTATATGCATATGCGTTGATATTGTACTTGTTTTGCTCCCTAATAATCAACAGCAGCAGCATCAGTCCCAAAAATCTAGTATCTGTAAGGCTCTACTGGTAGACTCACAATATTAGTCCACAAAGACAGAAGAAAATCCAAAAGCCTCTATTGCTGATGCAGTAACAACATACATCATATGGAAGGTGTCTTGCTATTCTTTGGCAGCTTCCCTATTTACACCTGAGCTACACCTAAACTGAGCGTACCTGTAGACTATCCTCTCACGGTGCAGGTCCTCAAGGCCACAGCAGATCTCAGCAGCGTAGAAAATGGCCCTTTGCTCATCAAAGCCTGAATTGCCCATGTTGTAGATGTGGAACTTTAAGTCACCGCCATTCATTATGGTCAGAACCAGGCACAGCACATCCTTGGTCTCATAGGCATAAGCTAAACTAACCTGGAGAGTTGGTGGGGGGCAAATTTAGGGAAGTGTGAAGAGGGAGGTGAGGACAAAGGCAAGAAGAAAGGAGTTGGTGAGGAATAGGAAGAAAGGGAAGATATATGGTAAGAGACAGAGTGGCTAGAGGAGCATGATTACTTAATTTGCTTTGCTAAATGTCCCAAATAATCATCCATTATCCCACATGGAACATCAGGAATGTACACAAAGATAAAGAAAGACATAACACATGTGGAAAACCATTCTCTCTCATTAATCCCACCATCTATCACCCTTTTCCCACCAGCCTCCCCTCTTCCCCTCGTCCCTGTGGGTCAGTGACACATAGTGTATAGTGTGCCGATGTGCTGTTGAGTACAAGCAGGATGTTGCTGCCATCAGGAGGAATTCCATCTGCTATGGAGCATGTAGTCAGACACAGACCACAAGAGGGGATGGGAAATAGTCTTATAGGCCAAGTGGACAGCACATATAAATGCATACAGTACCTAAACAAACACACAAATCTGCACTAGAGGTCAAGGCAAAAAGTCTTTCATGCAGGTGTTTAAAATCCTGTTTATACATTAGCACTGGACAAATCTACTCAATTTACCACCACTTAGAGTCCAAATTTTCATTAAAATTCACAAAATTTTACATTTTCCAAAAGTCTCTCAATAATGAAAGAAGCTCAAAGTATTAAGTAGTGCAATCATAGGGTTCACTAACATCTACTCCAGTGGTATTTGCTTAGATTTCATCTTTTTTTTAATATGGACACAGCTACAGCTCCTTTAGATCTCTACATTTATTTTTACTGATCGTTTTTTCTTTCCTAATACACTTGCATTCCTATATAGCCTGAATGCCATTATTTATTTTATTCTTGCGATTTTCTTATAATGGAGCATAAATTTATAAAACCACTGATAGGACAGTTTAAACTTAATGGAATATGTAATATATAACAAAACTGCAGCTTTAGGGATTTGCTAATTGCATTGTTTCAAATTGAAATTTTGATTTGAATCAATTCATAGTTAAGCTGTGATAAGGCAATCAAATTGTAATATTTTTAAAAAACAAATGCCCTTACTCTCAAAAGGTATGCAGATCATAATCAGCTTTGCTCATCTGTGGCGTCTATGGTGTCAACTATGTAATTTGGATCACAGCTAATGAAAGCAAGTGTTGAAACTGCTCAAATGGTCTTCAATCGTATATTTAAGCCAGATTCAAATCACTGTGTGTAATTATATGACACAATAATTGACCTTCATGATTGTTTTTTTTTTGTTTGTTTGTTTTTAAAGCTTCTTTGTAAAGAAAAAAATATCCTTTAGAGCCCCGGAACCCAGTGAAATGCTTAATACGGATGTTATTCATTAAAATTTCAAAGAATGAAAAAATAGTGAGATCAACCATTTACCAAAGCAAAAAGCTTGAAAAAGAATCATCAGATTTTCACCTTTTGTCAGCAAACATGACTAAATCTATACTTGGGAGTAATTTTACTTTATATGAGTCATTTTTAAAAAATTGCCAAAAATAATCAATTTACACAAACAAGATTCAGTTAAAAAAGAAACACACAAGAATTCTGTGTACCTCATTGCAATAATGAAGCAGTTGGTGACTCAGCTGTCAACAGTCCTGTGACATTAAGTCTGGGATTTATAGCTGAGCTGGGCTGAAATGCAGGCAGTGTTCACACAGAGCTTATAGACAAGTATCGAAACAAATGAAAATTTTGAGTAGTACAATATCATAACACGTAGAGTCACCACTTTCCCTCAGTACTGGTAAACCTGTGGACACAATGTATTTTTAATCAGAATTTTCTTATGCTGCAGAAATGACATATTCCTACTCGTAGCCATGGTTATGCTGTTTCCATAGAGGTGCAGGGATTTATATTGCAGTAAACAATGAGCCTACAGGGAGAAAAAATGTGAGCAAGCAAATGAAAGTGGGGGTTTAGAGGGTAAAACTATAAATCGGACTTATTTTGCATTTAACCTCATCATTTTGGCACCAGTATCACCAAAACTCAAATGCTAGTGAGTCAAATCCACATCCAAGCACAGCAGTTCTACCTTATTCTCAGCGGCTGCAGATTTTTGAGCAGGGTCACCCAGCCCTGTGTGCCACATACGCATATACACACCCACACAGAATATGTGGATGGGCTCCTGGTGAAAACGTACAGTAAAGCTAGCACTAATAGTATGCACTGATCACAAAAAGGTAAAGAAGAATAACGAGCGAGAGAGAGAGAAATGAGGGGTTTGAGAGAGCACTTGACTCTTCTCCTTGCTACCGCTGTTTGGTCAGTGTTGCCAGGCAACAGAGTTGCTCTCGTAGGTAGAGAGGCACATGAAGAGTCATCAGTTCTGCCTGCAGCACCGACAACTAACACACACACAGAATCATGTGTCAATCCCAGGTGACAAGAGCTGCAAGTCTGAGGTTCTATAACAAGCCCACTCCAGCTTGTGCGTGCGTGCGTGTACATGCATGCCCATACACATGCTTCTGCCATGACTCACTGAAAACAAGGATGCACAACACAGCTCACACTGCATCAGAAACCAATTAATCCAACAGATAGTACAACTCAAACATGTCCATTACATTCAAATGGAGGACATGGAGGCTTTGTGGCTCTGCTCACGTACAATCCAGGTGACTGTACCACAGATCGATACCACAGGTCTGTCACAGCTGAACAGTGGCACGGTGTTTCACAGTATGTGCACGTATGCAAAGTGCACACTGCACACAGACCCACAGAGCAGACATTTACATGCACCCACTCCTCGCTATGGTTCCAAGAATGTTAAACAAGCACTTGCTGTAATTGTGTTGTCTTTGGAACAATCAAATTTTTTTAAGGAAACACAACACTGAGCCAAAGCTAAGCTTTCTTTTCCTGCCTGAGTACCTGAGATGTGTTTGTGTGTACAGTGGGATGAAATGGAAAGAGAAGCACACATCACTAGTTTTCCAATTGCGTTTGACTCCTGATGTCAACACACTGTAGTTAAGCAGCATGAAAATACAACTATTTCCATTTTTAAATTAGAGAAGTGCTGAGAGGAGAATAAAGAAAATCAGAGAGCTACTTCAGGTACTGTTGTTTGTACTATTACAAAGACAAAAAGAGGAAGAATGGATCATATTGTAAAACGTGCAAATGCCAAATCCTGCACCTCATGTTAGTCTTTTTGTTTCTGTGAGATCGTGAACGGTTCCTATCATACATCATGTCACATGTGAATCATGACAGCTGCAGATTTCTCCCTCTGTGCTTCAGTGCAGCATGGAAGAAATAAAAAGCTAGGTGACTCCCTAAAAAGCCATCAAGCTTGGTAGTGTCATGCCAGCCAAAAACCACCGCTTACTCACGACTACGGCTCAATTTATAGAAATCCTCCACAGGAAAATAAGCAACGCCACCATTAAGAGCTGGAGGCACAGCAGTACAGTGGCAGGGTAATGATTTTTTTTTCTTTTTACGTTCTGGCACACATGCTCAGAGCAAGGACACTGGACTACTTTATGCCTCATGCAGTTACTCTGCTGAAATGCAATTTGTGTCTCAAATTTTTATGAAAAATGCGCATGCATGAGAGAACACACATACCGAAACACCACAGTGTTATGTTTTTACCACTTAAACATGACTAATAGCAACTGTGCTGTGAATTTACCTTGGTTAGATTACCAGGAAGAGCAGTTTCAATACCGTTTCCTACTAAAGGAACGGTATTGTGAAACAGTTTCATATCGTTTCTCAGATTGATGCTTCTAGTTCCTTAAATTTCCTGTTCTGGATAATACTGTATCATGCAGCTTTTACATGACTGCAGATGTTAAAAGCACTTAAAAAAGGGCTCTGCGCATTAAATTTGAAGCTGACAGTGTGTAGAATGTAAAATGTAAGTAGTGTAAGTAGTCAATCACTGAATTCAGGAAACAGCACAAACAGTGTGATCCAAGTGGCTGTCGAAGTATTTGTGTTATTTTTCCTGCAATCAGACATGTCTGTAAAAAACACAAATATTTAACTACCAATCCAGAGATGTTGTGCTGTTTGTTTGGTACCGGAGTGCGCTTATGGAATGCATGCATCTTTACATACATGTGCAGAATATCACCAGCCAGACATCTAGCTAGTAATAAATGATACCATTGATGTAATAAGTGTAGGCCAATGAGCACGAATAGCATAGATGTTTTCCTAGTTTTCATCTTTGCTAGTTAACTCTGGCTTTGCTGACAAAATATTTTATTTCACTGTGTTGTTCAAAGCTACCAGCAGCTACTAGTAACTATTATCTCATGCTACTCAGTGAGTGAGCTGATGATGTGAATCAGTCAATGCACCTTAACACTCTGAACATCGAGCAGTCTCTGTTTTTTTTTTCCCCCTCAGGACACATGTTTATAGCCTAGCCATGCTAGACCCATGTTCTGAAGGCACAAGGGTCTAGGCACGCTCGACAGGGAGGGAGGCGGGCTAAAAGGTTGTCTATCAAATCACTCTGCAGCAATTGGGTAGGTATACAACCAATCAGTGCAACGAATAGGCTCCTAGAGCGCCGGAAATCAGAGGATGCGGTAGTTCGGTGAAGCCTTATTTATACAGTCAATGGGTGAAGCTCAAGTATATTACAGACATGTTAACAGAAAGATTATTCAGAGTTGGTGCTAATGGAGCTCAACGACTGTTGTCGTTTTTGTTGTCGACACTGGCAGAGAATTAAATTCGTTGCCGTGGGTTGTCTAGCGCGGCTAGGCTAGTTGTTTCCGGTTGTTTCTGTCAGAATCGTCGCGCCTCTGTCGTCACTTACTTACGCCCGCCTTCTGACTCTACACTTCATGGTGATTCGTCCGGCCAGTTTTAGGAGAATCCAACCTGGAGCCTTATGGAGGGTAACTAGACCCACCCTGGCAGAGAATTAAATTCGTTGCCGTGGGTTGTCTAGCGCGGCTAGGCTAACATTTTTACTCACTGTGGGTTCATTTTTCAGTGCAATTAAAAGTCCTGCCTCTCCATAGAAACCATGGCTGGAAATAGAAAGACTTCAAATATGTCATTTGTGCAGGATAACAAACATGTAATGTCAAAACACATAAATGTTTCTTTCAACAGTTGAATTGGTTTTCACATTTCATGACTTGATTTACCAAAAAAATGAAAAGAAAAATCCTGGATTCAACATGTACAATATTTTTTCAAGTGCCCCCGGGTGACTTTAAATACTACAAATATTTTCCATTTTTCATTTGTTTCTGTACTTGTGTCTTATCTGCTCTGTACAAACACAACCTGCAGTGTAGCTGAAAAGTCACTGAATCTGCATCCATAACTGTCGGACACAGCGGTGATTTCGATGAAATATTTCGGTTTAAATTTTAGATTTGGCCCAGTTTCCCTTTGGAACAATGCAACACAGATGAATACTTCATGGACCATGACAAAGTTGAAAATCTGACTATTCTTTCTATTTCTGACTTTGACAAATGGTGTAAATTTGGCAATTTTGGGGTTTTAGGGTTCAGTTTTGGGGATTGTATGGCATATGCTTTTGTCATGATTGGATTTTCAAGCACTTCAAACACGTATATGAATTTAAAGCACATTATGAGAACCGTGAATATTTTATTTTCTCACTTGTGGCGTCATTTTTGGTGTGCTCCAACATGACTTTGAAACACCACTTCATCATTAGAACAGAAGCTTCCTTTAAAACACTTCACTAAAAATTACGTCAACAAAGCAGATTTTAGAACACATTGACGAATGACTGAAGGCTACCAGCATGCTCCAAATAAAAATGGAAATCGGCATGTTTGCAACACACGAGGTTTACTTGATTGCAGATTTAACCAGACCAGCTGGATTTGGGGAAATATTTGCCAAATCTGACTTACTTCCCCGCAGTTTGCCGTCACCTGCCACTGGTCAATAACATCATGTGACATTTTCTCCATTTTACAGTTTTATCTCATCCTGTGTCTTTCCACTGCCACTCAGGGGCTCATTAAACAAACAGAAGTCAAGCCGCAGCGACTGCCTGTAACAGCTGACTGACAGCCTTTGCAAACATGCCTTTCAATTTCATTTGCAGGATCCCGGAGCCACAACCAACAATCCTCTCACAGACATGCATCCACACTCGCTCGCACACAGACACACAAAAACAAGGTACAATTCTGTTGAAAGGTTGAATAAGAAAAAGGTAGTACTTACTACAAAACTACTGTTAACTTTTTCTAAAATGCGTTTTTCGTTTAGTGCCATTGCTTCACCTTTTCTTTTCTTCACTCGTTTCTTTTCCAGCTTTTTACAGGCGTACATCTTACCGGTGGCACGTACTTGGCAGGCACAAACCTGGAAAACAAGCAGCGAGGAAACGTGATCAAACACACATGCACATAATAAAACATTTATAAATACACACACACGCACGCTTTAAAAACCGTAACTAATGGAAGCTAATATGTCACAGAACAGATTTCTCCACCCATCATCACTGGAGATGCAAACATCACTCCATTAGCTAACTCTTAAGGTTAAAGGAAGCAGCTTAACTCATTACCCAAAGTTAATATGTAAAATAACATCCCTTTCTAACTAGAACTGCAAGCTTTATTTCCTGATTCTGGTGACACTTACCTCGCCAAATCCACCTTTTCCAAGTACTCTATAATGTCTGAAGGTATTTTTGGTTACTGGTTGCCTGCATGGATGAAAAAAGAGAAAAGACAAAATAAAGAAGAGACATGAAATAACTGATGGTTTCTGTCATTCTCGCAGACCATGTGAGGTTGCAGACAGAGTAATGGTCTAATATATTATTAATCCACCCTGATGACTGCTGTTTCCACCCTGCTCTGTTTTCCCAGCCATTATGCAAAGCATCATCAATTATTAACCACTCACATAGAAACACTGATTGGCAGAAGCACCTTTGTGCTTTGGTGCAAATACTGCTCCCTCTACTAGTCTGAATATACTAAAATGCTTACTTCTTGCTGTTTTAAGCATTTCTTTTGCCGTTTTATTAGCCATTTTCATTGCCAGCAGTTCAAAACAGAGATTGCTGCCCTTAGCAATCACACAGAATGAAGGCCGATCAGGGAATATTTGATGTGTATAAGGTCACAGGTGTCAGTTTTATGTAAGAATGGTTTGCATGTTTGCTTTACCAAGAGTGTGTAACCTGCAGTGACTACCCACCTCTCCAACCATTTCCACTGCAGGAAGCGAGAGAAGTACATGGACTCCTGGTAGGAGGAAAATGGAGCTCCACTCAGATAATCACGAACTATTCTGGAGGCAGGGAGGGAGGGAGAAAGAGGGATGGTGATCATTTTAATCACATAATAAGGATGTAACGATGTACATGTCACGAGCATGCCAGGAAAAAATAAAACATAAAACACAAGCGGATGCAGGATTTCTTGCTGACTAACCTGTGTTTCCCCCGGTACATAAAGCCTTTTAACCTTTACAATAGCTACAAACATACATCCTTTGGACTGACCACCCCCTGAATTACATTTGTTTTTGCACATTTGTGAGTTTGCGTGTGTGTGTTTGGCGATTGCTGGCTTTGCTACTGTTCAAAGTAGTTCACAGAGGAAAGACGGAAAGAACTCGGTGCCGATTTACCACCGTGAAAAATGAAAAATGACTTTGAACAGAGACATTCCACTCAGTTTGACCAGGAAACAGGGAACTTCAGGGGAACCTTTTTTTATTTATAGAACGGAACATATAATCTCACCTTATCCAGCACGTGAACTTGGATGTGAGTCACTCCCGATCTACCCAATTATATCATATACACACAAGGACACACAAAAAGCCGAACACCCACAGAACATAAAGCTCTCCGTGGGGTCATGAAAGGTTACAGTCTCCTGACCGCACGCTGAGAGTTGTTTGGACAAGACTCTTCGACATGTCAGCCTCATATATTAGTGTCCTTTTTTATCTGCTCTCACCACAGATGTTGTTTGACTTAAACAGTGTCCTCTTTAACACTTGTGTATCAGTCATGAACTGAACTGGATCTAAAGTTGCTTCAAGGTTTTGAGATAAAAGAAAAAAATAGTAGTAGAGGTCAGCAAACATTATGTGGTTACCATGGCGTCTTAAAAATCTACTGTCCCTGCTTTCAGTGTTGGCAGATAACATATGTGAACAGAGGAAGGTCAGATGGCAGATGAGTTGGATCAGCAGTTTCTCTATCATCATTCTGAACTCAAGTACATAAGGCTTAAAGGTGCAGTAGGCAATTCAAACCAAATGCACTTTATGTCAAAATCATGACCTGCTAGCAGTCTGTTCTGTGTGTACTGAAACAAAAAATAAAAATCTAGTGTGGAGGACACAACCCTGGCTCTGTAAGTGGGAAACAAAGAATGTGACTCAAACTAATCCACACAACACTATTCCTGCACTTTTTACATATCAATGATCTTTATCCAGAATCGCAGACTATAACTTTACTGCACACATAATGTAGTTTTCATGTTGTTAAATTATACTAATTGTGTTGTCCACAAAAGATGTACTGCAGCGATGGTTAGAGTATAAAAATAAATAAATAGTCGACCCATTGGTATTAACAATCCTATCAGGTTTCTAAAGATTTCTTTCAGTACGTCTGCAGCTTGATCATCTTTCATTCACACCTTTCCGTCTATCTGATTGCAACCGTGTCATCCTTATCATCGTCTGAATCGGAAATCTGTTCACCTTTCTATAAAAGTTCAGATGACAAATGTTACTAGGTTGGACCTAGTAACATTTCTATATCAGTTTCAACACAGCTTACCTCTGAACATGCATGGAGTTGCATTAACATACAGGCACAGAAAAGATTACAAAGTAGTTCGGATGCAATTTGGGTAAGGCTTTTTCTGCACTGCAGCATCAATATAGGGCCAAACTCAACACAAAGAGCACAAAAGTCACAGCCAAAATGACAAAACAGCTTTCTTAGGGTTAGGGTTTGTCACTTTACCCCTTAATTTCCCATCTACAAACTGAAATGTTGATCCAAGTGAAATTTTACCATAATGACAGGTCAGATTAATGAGACTTCAAGTGTAAAACAGAATCTGCAGTTTAGTTTGTAGCTTCCAGTGTTTTAAAGGAGTCTTTCCTCTGAATTTAGTAAATTCCTGCAGCTTCAAACAGCAGCAGGATCCATTTGAGTGACTCTAAACCAAGAAAGTTCCACACATTTACACTCAGAAACACAAATTATCCTTGACATTGAGACAGGATCGATCAGGACTGAACAGAAAGTCCCACTGAACTTTTCTTCCCCACAGACAGGTGAGCTGTCACAGAGTTATAGTTATCAGCTCCAGTTAAATCATTTCTTCAGGTTATGGATATTTTAATTTTTAATGCCGGTATAGTCGCAGTTACAATATCATCATACATAGATAAGAACAGTCAGTGCATAGGAAACCATAAATAAACTGAGCTTTTAGTTATTTGGACACAGTTTAGATTTAAGCTGTTGTTTATGAGTGCATTATTATGTACTGTACATTGCTAGCTGTAAGACAAATGTTTTGTTTAGAGAAATGACCCATGTTTAAATGACAGAATCTGCCACTTTAACAGATTTGTATAAACAGCAATGTTACATGTTCACATCCAAAGAAGACGTAAGGAAAAGGGATTTAAAACATAAAAGCAGTTTGGGATTTGTTCAACTCTACACTTCAACATACTGCAAAATTATCAGACACAGGACCATGGAAAGTTTCTCCTAGCTAAGAGAACTGCAATCATCTCCGACGCAGAACGCCTGTGAGGTAAGCTGTGCTATTCCTGAACAAATAATAAACATCGCGCCGGTACTGCTTTGACGACTGCCGACCAGCGTAATCACCATCTCATCTACCAGCCAACAACACATGACTACAGACCAGAGTTACAGCAGACGTTCCTTCTTCTAGCACCCAAATGTTCAAAGAGATGCTCATATTTGGCCTCGAGATTTTCCTTGACCATAGTTTAAAATTACTTCATCACTAAGGAGGACAAGGAAAGCTGCCTGTGGTTACCAACAGCGCTGGAGTAGCTGTTCTTGGCACAAGGCTCGAGAGTCGAGAATTTCCACAAGGGAAGCACCCTCGGCTGTGTAAAAGAAAACTGAGTTATGTCATTATGGGACTTGGTTGTCTCTACATGAGATGAATGTCCATCTATCCTGATAAAATCTCAGTTGTTTGCAAAAGGAGTGTAGCAGCAACAGGATTTTATCAATCTGTCCTTTGTTTTTTCTGAGCCTAGAGGAGATTGTACTAAAATCATGTCCATAAAACCTCATTTAAAAATCCCCTTCAAACTGCACTTCACCCTAAACACATAGAACACCATGTTTTCATTGAAGTTTACTTGATTTAGTTTTCCTTTGCACCAAGTTATTACTCAGTTCTGTCATTAAACAATGGGCGAAATAATGAAATAACACTGAAAATAAAGTTCAGATTCTCGTCCATGTTCAATTATCAGATCAAAGGGCCTGTAAGAGGCTTCAGGAAGGCAGGAGCCTAGCGGTGCCTGGCTTGGAGCAGAGCCACAGACAGATATCAGCAGAAGCAGAAATAAACCCGGCTACAATATGGCTTTTGTTACACAAAGGGAGTGATAGACAGAAAGAAAAGGGAAAGAAAAACCAGCACAGAGACTTTTGTCAAGACAGGCGATGCACAAAACACCACGATACACAGACACGAAAAAGGGCCACGCTCTACTCTTTGCTATGACATAACCGTATGTTCCACAAGAAAATCCATGAGTGAGCTAATATATTTCTGTTGGTGGGAGTGCAGCTCTGCCAAAAGTCACGTTACCACGTGCAGCACCATGCTTTCCTACAGGCTTTCCCCTCTGAGAAAAAAAGAAAGTGAGTAAGCTCTCGGTCAGAATTACACATCGGAATAAAAGAAAAAGAAAAAAATTCAAATAACATCAAAATTGCATGACGGAATAATAAAAATAAAAAATGATAGTGGAAGGAAGGAGTGATGACCAAACTTGGACAGAAATCCCATTGAAAAACATCTGCAAGGCTGCAACACGTGCCTGCGTGGTTCTATGTTTTGCCGTTTCGCTCTTAAACGCTCTTTCCATTTTCTCTCCTCAGTTTTTCCCAAATTCTCCTTTCATTGCTCTCTGTGGATTTCCCCCCCATGCTGAGCTTTCTGCTGGCGCATCACTTCATCGCTTGCTCAGTTTTTAATCCAGTCAAGAAATGTGAATGGAGCAGATGGTGTGCTTCCCACATCGGCAAAGTGTGGAGCACAGCGCCGTGGTCTTCCTCTCCGTTGCAGCACTTCCCTGCTCTCCTCAGTGCACTTTTTGGTATGCAGAAGGGAAGGAAACTGAGCCACCAGACCATGACCTCAGATGCCAAAGAGAGGGGACAGGTGTGTGCTGTGCTCACCTTTAACCCCTTTCCCCTTTCAAACACAAAGCACATTTCCCTGCTCAGCCTCCTTCTGCAGCTGAAGTTGCCGTCTTCTTGCGTCTCACACACACCTTCTGCTGTGTGTCTGCATTGCTCTCTTTGGTTCTCAGCCTCAAGCAAATCCTCCCAGCACATGGAAAATTAAAATATGTGAACAAGCTTAAGATAAACTTGATTACAATCATCTGGTCTGGGAAACCCCTGAGAAAAATTCATCTGGCAGCAGTGCATCTGTCCCTCACAGCCACTAGAACTCGCTAACTAAAACTTCTGAACCATATGGGTTATTGATTTTAGAAATCCAACAGCTCTCTGGATGTGTTTTGCCAAAACAAGAGTGCAGGCTGAGGACACAACGGAGTGTTTTCCCAACTATGATTCCCACTTCTCCTAAGTTCCTTCTCAGAGATTCCGGTATTCCCCACGGAGGCTCAAGTGAATCAGAGCTTGGTCACAGCGTTTCCAGCCCAAATCCGTCTGCCTGTGTGGCTGGAAGCTGACACTGTGCAGAAATTCAGCTTTTTCCAAGACCAAGGAAACATGGGTCTGTTTTTATTGAAGCCGACTGATTTATCGAGTGCCCTGCTGCACATTTTGTACATTCACCTGATATACTTATGTCATATATTCTCCTTCTGTGGTTTTAAAGTAAAGTTGTACAAACCCGGAAAAGTCATTTTGGTGAAATACATTAAAATGCACTATAAGGCACAGCAACAGTAGACATGGAGAAAGAGAGTTGTGAAAAAAATAAAACCTCTTCAAAACATACACACATGATTAACTGTCAGCTGTTAAATTAAGAGCCAGCTGTCCTGACAGTTGATTCATTGGTTTGAGTGATTTTTTTAATTTTTAAAAACAGTCAAAAATTCCCAATTTTGGCTTCTTAAGTTTGAATGTTTTCTGGTTTCAGTGAACAAAACAAGAGATTAAAGGATGTCATTTTGGGCTCTCGGAAGCACAGATCGACATTTTTAACAGTTTTTGACATTTTATAGAATAAAAAAACTACTTGATTTAAAAAAAATAGATAATCTTGAGTTATAGCCCTCATGATGCATGTGTGTACATATGCACTGTTAGATTAGGGGTGACAAACATCCTGAAGATAGAACTTCAGATGCCAATCATAAAAGCTCCGTCCAACTTTCCTTTTTTGTTACATATTATCAGCACAAGGCGATGATGACTAATTCAGCACAGCTTTGGAAATGCTCTACACATGGGTTCTCTACTTCTACTCCCAGTCTAATAGTCCACTGAATCGCTCATTTTTGTGCTTCCTAATCATTGTCTATGTCAGCAGTCATCCAATGCAACCTCTGAAAACCCCCCAAAATGTTTAAATTAACTGTTGCTGATCGAAAATTAAGACTGATTCTCCAACTGCATGGCTTATTTTGAATCTTCCATTTGTCCAGAAACACATTTTAGTGAACTGCTTCCAGAATGAGAGAGAAACAAACAAGCTTCGATGCTGGTTCCATTGAAAAACCTACCAGTTTTGTCCAATCAGGTGAAGTCAGCCTTTCAATCATTTATACAGTCATACATCCAACATGCATTTGCTATTCATCCTGGGCATCCTAATCCCCTGGTTGTTCATAGGTTTTACTTCTATCCCATGTTTCTTGTGTCATGTTCAATTTGTAGCTCTATAGTGGTGTGCCTTCTTGGCTAGGTATTCCTTCAAAAAATATTTTTTTCCTTCTGGTTAAATGAAGGTTAAACACAATAAAATAAGTGTCCAGTGCTTCCAAAATGCTTTTGTGGACACATACCATAAACCTAATTTAATTAATCTGAGAATAAATACAAGAACCAGTGGCATCTGACAAGAGTTTCAGCTGATCAACACACAGACCGGTGGTAGGTATTCAGAGTAATTATCAGCGAATCAGATTAGAGGAAATATAATGCACTGATAATTTAACATAACTATGACTGCATTTGTCTATACATTTCCTCATATATCATGGATCTGACGTTCAGCAGCAGCAGAAACCGAGTGTGACAGAGTTAAATTATTGGAGTAATACAAAGTTACGCTGAGGCATGTGCATGTGTGTGCATATGTGCAATGAGAAGTACATTTGGGGGTAATAATCACGGGTCTGTTTGCTTCTCCTGGCTCTCGGTACAGGAAGCAGAAACACCTGCAAGAGCGTGTGACCGTGTGTGTGTGTGTGTGTGTGTGTGTGTGTGTGTGTGTGTGTGTGTGTGTGTGTGTGTGTGTGTGTGTGCATGCGTGTTTGTAAACCTGTGTTTGTGTGTGTGTGGGGAACACTGAGGTGGCTGTTGTTTTCATGCCAAGCATCCGGATGCTCTCTCTGCCCACTGCTCTTTTTTCACTCGGCTGCACTGTGCACGCATGTGTGTGTTTATGTGTGTTTATGTGTGTGTACTACTGCAGTCCAGGTGCCAGCTGCCTCATCACGACCAGTGACAGGGCGTACCGGTCCACAAACACACATTTACTCTCTGAGGGAACAGGACTGTATTGCTGCCACTGCACTCGATCATAAATGAAAAACAACTCCATCTATACGCCCCTTATTAATGTTTCACTGACCGTCTGAGTGCAGAAAAGCCGCAACTCGTTCCAGCAGGTCAATTCAGAGACTTACTTGGTGCAGTCATTGAAGAGCTCCTTACACGGACTCTGCTCTAACCTCTCCCGGCACCCAGCGACGACATCCTGTGGAATGTCAGGCAGATGGGCGGCCGACTTGAGAGTTAAAGAGACACAGAAACAGAGTGTGAGGCAGACAGACGGGGAGAGAGCGAGCGGTGTAATGTGGCTGTACTCTGTCAGAGATCATTAAACAGATCAAAACCAGAGTCAGAACTCATCTATTTCTGCTTCTGAACCTCCACAGTCCTGCCTGGACCGTCACACTGCCTGTTCTGACTGGTTTTAACACAAACTTTCATTTAGGTGGTGAGAAACTTCACTCCAGTGTGAACCTAAAGAACCAAATAATGTCTTTGTTTTGGTGTGGTGGCACATTTAGACATTTACACAAGAGTGCACTAATTTACTCTACCTTGTAATAAAATAAAGACTGGCTCCTTTACTGGTAATGGTCATTCCATGTCAAATTATCACATTTTGAGGATAAATTATGCTTGACCATCTCTTATTTGATATGGACATTTCTAAAAGTATTACTGAAATTTTAGCTTGACATATGAAATTTTAAATACTACGTGTTGACAAACTTTCGCCACATTTTTTGCACATTGAATTTTGAGGCTACTTTGAATGACAATATCTCAAACTATTAAAGATAAAAGTGTGAAATTTTCACCATTTTTTTCAAATCACACCGTTGATTTAGAATCTGCAGTATTGGGCAAGTAGGAGAAATAATTTCTGATTATGGGTGAGTTGAAAAATATGAAAATAAAAAGAAAGGTGTTATAAAAGACCTATTTTTGAGCACGCATTAACTAAAAAAAAAGACAATTCAGGAACCATATGTAGCTGCATGCCACAATAACACAAAAAAAACCCAACATATGGTACACTTTGAGTACGAAATACTTTGGGATGATGGGAATATTTTTCATTTTTGAGTCCCACTTTGTCGACGTAAAACTCGGTTTGAAACGTTCATGCAGTTTTGTCTAATTTATTTGGAAATTATTCCTGCATTAGGTCATTCGGATGACCAGATGCATAGATCTGTAGGGATCGCTGGATTTTTCTAGTCTGGTCTTGCTTTGTGTTTCATTGGGAACAAACTTGGCCTTCAAGACCAACTGATCCATCTAGATTCTGAACCAACGGCACGATGAGAAAAAACTGAGAATATCAGGCTTCTATCTTTAATAGTTTGTGCGATACTGATATTTAAACGTAGTTTGGAATAAAGCGGGTTGACAGGCAATTTTTAAAGAAAAAAATGACTGATATGTACTAGATGTATCAGGCGAAAATATCACAGACATCATTTTGAATATCCATACTTGATAAAAATAAATAAATTCAAGCAAATCAGAGATAGTCAAGAAGACCCCTGATGATCTGAGATAGAAAGAGCTATAGCTGTGTGTGCCTCATCATTTCACCCACAAATATTGCTCGGTTAAAGCCTTAACCAATTATCCTCATTGCACCAATTAAGAGAAACAAAAAAAGAGGTGAAAACAGTCTCATCCTTACAGGTTGAGTTACAGGTAGTACCTATTATTGGTTTTACATCATGGATAAGTACCGTCTCATATCACATCACTAAAAAAATATGTGACTAGGAATTTATGAAAGTCGGAACAAAAGTAAGCAAAGTAATAAACCAATACAGTTAAATCACAATTTCTAATAGATTTCATAAAATTCAAACAGATAATCATTGACTGGAATGCTTAACATGCTTTTCTGCATATGATCTCAAACCAGGATCAATATAATATATGACCATGTCAGCCAGCTCTGTAATGAAGGAAGCATGTTTGTGCTTCTTACCCCATTATTAAAGTATGTGTCTAAAACATTCAGTCCGCAGTCCCTCCTCTTCTCATCAGGAGCTAGCTGGTACATGGCCTGCGAGAGAAGAACACAAGAGTGAGCGACCACACCAGGCCATGCTCGTTCAGCCATCTTTAAAAGCTCTCCAAATACGGTCAGAGGGAGACGGGTACCAGCATTCAGAGAGGAAGGCTGAGACAAACAGGAAGACAGAAGGGTAGTGGGTTAATAAGAAACCAAAAAGAGAACTAAATGAAAACAGAAATAAGCACTGATAAAAAAAAATACTGGCATGTTAGCAGTGTCAAATTATCTCTTCTTACTGAGGACGGTAAATTGGTAACCACGGGTCTTTCTTCATGCTTCACGTGTCACCTCCCGGGATGACGTCTTGTCCCATCGCACTATCACACATTGTGTTTTTTGGTCAAATATGGCTGTGTGCATAGTGATGCTCTGGGGTTTGGCTGCTTCGAGTCATGTGTTTTGTTTGAAAACAAGCTCTGTGGAGAGAAATGGGCCTGAGCCGTGCTACTCTGCATCACGGCTTTAACACGAAGTCCTCAGAGGGAAGAGGGGGATCAGCACTGCATGTTCAGCACCAAAAAGCTGCTCGTTATATTTTGTGCATTTTTGTAAGTCGGTGTGTGTGTGAGATTCCTGGTACATGTATGTGCATGTTTGCCTACCTTGACAAAGACTAATGTAGGATCTCATTAAATAAGCATGATTCTCCCCTGTTTTCCTTTCGCGCATACCACCAGGGGCCGAGACACAAGCTTGGGCCTGTGTTCGGCTGCTCACCCAGGGGACCTGCCTCTGACGTGGGCTTGACCTCATGGAGCAGCGCATGGAGGAAGAGGAGGGGTCCGCTCCCTGACAGCCTGTCTAAGTCGCTAATCACCCCCTACGCCCTCCTCGCACTGCTGCCAAGAGCAGGCAGAGGACTTTGTGCTGACTTTCCTCTCCTATTCCTTGTCCTGCAGGGCTCGGTACAGGCTGATCTCATCGGAGAGATTGCAGGCAGATGGAGAAACAAAAACAGGGAAGTGAAAAAGGGTCTGAGAGATAGAGGGAGAGCTGTAAGAACATATAGGATTATGCGGTGCAATAGGTTCACGGTCAAAGTCTTACCACGGCATCCATAAACTCAATGCAGCGCTTCAGCTCTGGCCTTGTGTCACAGTACTGACGGAATAATAGCCGACCAATGGGCTGCTTCTCACATAGGCTGGTGTAGTCTCTCTCTGAGAAGATGACAGGGGAGACAGAAAAAGAAATGTTATTACACACCAGTGAGCCTCAAACTGGGGGATGAGACCATAGCTGTGGATCTGAGGGGTCACAGATGGGAACAATCATAAATACAATTCTGGAACAAAAAATTATGCTCATTCTTTAGACTTTCATTTAATTTTTTGTGAATTACTGTATAATTTCACCCAATAAGCTAAGAAACTATTCAAATAAATGGGACTGCCACTAACCCAATTTATCTACCGACAATTTTACTGATTAGTCTACTTTCCCTCTAACAGGCAAAATGATTATCTCCTTTTATTTTGACCAACTGTAAATCGTTCTATAATGCAGCACAGTACAAAATGTAAGCAAAGGTTTCCATAATAAACTGCAAAATGGTACAGTTAATATGGAAACTCCGTGTATAAGTCAGTAGTACAAAAACTTTCAGTCTGTACATTAAACAAAGTGTAACATTGACAAAGTGCATGTTACACAGGCACAGAGTAATTAAAGCAATTTCTTTTCTTCTTATTGAATAATTGTTTTTCGACTTTAATATTAGCTTGCAATTCTATTAAATTATTGCCCAATGCATGGCACTGTCTTTGTCTTTAACTCATGTGACTGGAGAGGCCATCAGA